>NC_086242.1:25052500-25405000 GCF_036321145.2 Pelmatolapia mariae | reverse complement strand
GGCTCTCAAAAACATTCATGGCGATTACTCAGAGTAGCTTTTATTGATTTGATTTCCCTCTAAGGGGTCAATGAGAACCAAACCATGCAAGCAAAGCACACCACAGTATAACAGAGCAGCCAGGAACTCTCATTTTACAGGCCAAGGCTTCAGGTCAAAGTTTTTCCTTTTATTTGACTAACCATCGAGCTTTTAAGCTGGGAATGTAAACAGAGTGCTGAGCAGAATGCACTGGACGGTGAAGAGAAGGCTACTGTTTGGCACAAAGGCTGCACTTGGCTGCCCTCTGCTGTTTCTATGATACCCCGACAAATAACACTGATGTGATGAATTTGAGGATATTTACGGACATTGTATAATTAGAAAAAACTCTTAATAAAACTTTAATCAGAATTGAATGACATTACTGATATAAAATTCAAAACAAAGGGTTTCAAAGAACCACAGAGTCTTTTGTATGGTGATAATAATACACACCGGGGCTGCTGGTGTCTTCTCTCTCAGCTTCATTTTCACTGCGGCCGCAGGTCTCATAGCCCAGATCCTGGAGGTCTACCTGGATCTGTTTACTGTCCTGCTGCACTGCTGTCTCTGCTGCAGGGATACAGAAGAAGAAGGAGCTTTATTTCATTATGTTTGACACTGCTGGATCTACTATCCTCGTCAACTTCATAGCATTTTTTGGACCATTTTGAGGTATTATCTTATTAGTGACATCACAAATTCAGTATCACCACCACATTTGTTAAAAGGATAAGTTTGAAGTTTGTGTCCACTCACTGAGCAAGTCCCTGTAATCTTTGAGCTGCTCGGCCTGAGCCTGCACTGTGGCCTCAGAAACCATTAGCCTCTCCTGCAGCTCTTTGCTTTTCTGCTGCAGATGAACTGCCTTCTCACAAACTGCAGAGGACGCAGCGGCCTGTTGTGAATCTGCGAACAGCTCGCCACCCGGGTCATTGTACTGGTTACAAACAGGGGGGAAAGATTGTGACTGTCAAAAACATTTTTAAACACCAAGTTTGGCTTTTAAATTTATACTTTCTTGTTTTTAATTTACATCACACCTTACAGAATGGTACAGTAATAGTATATTTAGGATCCTCCCACCTGTGACGATTTAGAGTCCAGTGGCAACGTCTGATGTCTGCTGGCTCTCCTTTTCCTTTGTTCATCATTGGTCTGGCTCTTGGCCTGGGACAGGCAAAGCTCTCCTTCCCAGGCATCCCACAGTTCAGAGTTTTCCTCCTCCTCTTCTTCTATGGTCACATCCAACTCATTTTCATCCTTGTCTTCACCATCCAATGCATTCTGCTCATCACTCTGTTCACTGGCAGACTCCAACCCTCCATTCAGGTGACGCTTTACTTCTGCATTCTCTACCTGCAAGCTGAACAGAGCTTTCCTGTAAAAGAGGGAGGTTAAAATAAATAAATAAAGAGATAAATAGCTATATGGATAGATAGACTCTACTGTCCTCTAGTGGCCAAGAATAGATAGATAGATAGTAAGCTAATTTCAGCTTTGCCACAAGGTGTCGCTATGTGTAGCTCCACACGCTTTGATTTGACAGAGTTTACATCAGATGCCCTTCCTGATTAACTCCAAGGGCGATTTGTGTCTTCAACTGGAATCATATGCATTAACCGTTACACTACTAGAGACAAAACATACTAATTTGGAGTTTAAAATCTCAAAAAATGACCTCATCTGTGATACTGAAGAGAATCCTGCTTTCTCCAGCTGAGCCTTCAGCTCTCCCAGCTCTCTCTCAACCAGCCTCTTCTGCTCCACCAGCTGCTTGACTTTGATTAGCCCCTGACTTTCAAGCAGCATGCCATGGGACAGATTCTTCTCTGGACCTTCAAAACTCTGTACACACCCAGAAGTAAATGAATAAATAATTCTGATCAAATGATTAGAAACAATACATTGTGCATAATATTTATTCTGGAGGATTTATCTGTACAAACAAAATGAACAATAACAGCTGAAGGTTGCTCTCATACCTTGGTGTCGGTCTCTTCTTCGTCGATGCTTTCAGTGTATTCAGTGTTCAAATCATCAGCCTCAACATCATCCTCAGCACTCAGCTCTGCAGGAAGCAGACCAAAGACAACCAAATCAGAAGATCAATCTGCTTTTTCTGTGTGAGACCAGCAGTTGCTCAATTCTTCTAATATTATTCACCCTCAGAATCATGCTGGTAATTTGTAGCACAGCCTTGTCTAACAGTCTGAGTGTTAGGCTGTATGAGTTTGATTTTCTTGTTTATTGCACTCTGCTGCAGTTTAAAGGGGATTACACTTAAACCCTAAGATGGGGGATAGTCATATAGAGTTTAATCCAGAATTTAAAACCAGCGAGAAAGACTTAAAGGACGGATGGAGAAGGCTTAAAAATTCCTGAAGATGACAGGATGTTGAGTGTTCTGAGCCTAGGAAATAAAGTTGTAACTGATAAAGAGCTAAGGCAGGACTGCCTCACAGTCTATGTTTAAGGCGGGTTACTGTTATGAAGACTGGTGAAAAATAATTATTCATTTTAATATTGAATTAAAATAATGGAGGAAATCTGTATTTACCTCACCAGTAATGATTACTAGCATTACCCAAAAGTCTGTATTTGCAGATATAAGTAAACAGTTATATATTAAGGTATGCAAATTTACTAGTATCCAGATCGGATACAGGGGCAGGTTCCTCTTATGTGATTGATGTTTATGTCTATTATTTCCTGACAAATAATGAATTAAAAAAATTAAAGATAAATAAATGTGACTAACAACCTCATTCCCTTGGCATCAACTTAATCTCTATATGCTAAATTTCAAATTATGACATTTATGCATATTAATCAGATGTTTCAGGCTGACACAATTTCACTCAGTGAGGGGAATGAAGGAGAGATTTTCCTCTGAAAGGTGGACTGTGTGCTTGTGCCACTGTGTGTTTTACGTGAGTTAATATTGAACATTGCACATTAAAGAAGGGAAACAATGAGAATTTCAGCTTTTTCAATTATTGAAGTAGAATAATCTGAAACCTCTGAAATCACAAAGGCATTAATCAGGTACAGTATGTTTATTATTTATTACAAACCACTTTGAAGGGTGTTTGGCTCTGGACGGGTAAAAATTCAAGGAAAAAGGTGCAGAAATGCCTACAATGCAACAAATGTGGCTTCGCGTGGTGTCTGTGCAGACACACATATATTATTCAGTTTGATACTTCATACTTACTGTGTTCTAGTGTGACATTCATTAATTTAACAACAACATCAGAGCAACTGGACCAATAGTTGTTGGAATGCACAGAAACAAACATGCAAACTAAATATACACAATCACTGTACTAAAGACAATGTGGAATGTGCTTAGATTTCCATGATCTTCAGACAGCATGTAACTTGAGTTAAGTATACAGAAATCTCAAACTTGCTGCAAAAACATGCAAAGGCACACAACACCGTCATATAAAGGTTACATTCTGAAGCGCACACTACCACAATATTTGCAGTTATAATCATAATGATGATGTGTTATTCAAAAAATTAAAAATAAAATACCTTGCTATCATTTAAACGCAAAAGAAGCAGCACTAATTGTGCAAAATCACAATAACCGCACTACAACATTTACAAAGTTATTAAACAAAATGTTCTTTTTTGGGACGCTACAAGCTCAGGTCAATATCCATCCGCTTTCATCTATTGGTTAGAAAGTTCCATGTTAGTATTTTCACACCAAAAAGTTTCAGCTGATAAATTTATGGTACATATCCCAACACCACAGTGCAGTAAGCCAATCTACAGTCACCGCTCCCCAGTGCTAGAAGTGCTGCTGTTACAGATACTGTCCCATGCTTCTCTGGTGCCCACCTCCAAAGTCAGGCTGCCTGCTGTTAGGCCGGTCACGGCCTAGGACAGGGCCTCTCATTGGGGGGCTATCCTCCTGACCCAGTCTCTCCCGCAGCTCCTGGATCTCCTGGGTCAGTCTTTCCACCAGAGGGAGGCCTGAAGGATCCACCATCTGCCTCTGAAAATCCTGCAGCACAAACAAACATGAACTCACACGCATAGAACTCATGACATGTATATACATACAAGCATAGGCAAAATACACACACTATCGGTTTATTAGACAAGAGGTTCTACTATACTCCACAGATACCTTCTGTATTCTCACACACTAACCCTAATGATCTCCTCCTTCACATGCAGAGTCCTGTTGAGGGAGTCTAGCCTTGCAGTCTGACTCCTGGTAAGTTCTTGACTCTCCTTCTCCCTTCTTAGAGCCAGAAAAAGCTCCTCCTGCACTGCCTGAAGCTCCAAAGCCAAGTCTGCTCCAAAGTCAGGCTGTGATCCAAAACCTGAGCTCAGCTGTTTGCGAAGTTCCTGAAGTCTTGACTTTTGCTCAGTTATGACCTCACTGAGGCGGATTGCAGAGTCCTGAAGGGAGAGTGTTGTCAGGTTTTCTGTATATTCAGCCTTTTCTTTTCACTATCTGATTTCACCTGCTTTATCTGCTCTACCTTAATATACTGGTCTCTGCTGTTGATGCTTCTGAGGAGATCCTGAACTTCCTTCTGGTGCTCCTGAGCTTGATGGGTCCGGTCAGTCAGTACTTCCTGGAAGAGGCGGTCTTTGAGGTGGAGCCGGACCTTAAGCTCTTCCAGAACATCACCTGGAGCAGACTGGATCTGAGCCAGCAAGGAGCAGCGCAGATCCTGCAGATGAGATAAGAAACAAGAATATACTTATTGGTTAACACGATCCTGGGAATATTTCTCTGCAGGAACATGTGTTACTCTTCCTGCCGATCTCTCTCTACCTGAGCCTCCTGTGTGCAAGTGTGCAGTGCCTTCTGCAGCTGGTTGATGATGGCATCTCTCTCTCTCAGGATGCAGCTCTGCCTCTCCTCACTCTCCTGCTGCTGCCTCTGGACGTTCCTCCAGGCATCACACACCTGCTCCAGCTCCAGAGCCTTACCCCGCAGCAGTACTTCCAGGCTCTGATACAGACACAAACATTCCGATAAGGAAGCAAGATGAGTCAACATATTGCCAAGAAAAAAAGATGAGTTTATTTTGTGTGTCCTCTTACAGTGATGGTCTCCTCATTGCTGGCCAGGACGCAGCGCTGTCTCTCTAGATCTCTCTCCTTTTCTCTGAGCAGCAGCTGCAGGCGACGAGTCTCCTCGTCTTTCTCCTCCATGCAGCGGAACTTCTCATCCACTATTTTCTGCAGGGTTTGTGGAAATAAAGTTGTTTTAACCTCCATCTAACTAAAATGACATGTTTTAAAATCTAAGCCCACAAACTCAACCATCTTAGACTACTAACAATTAACATGATATAAAGGAGTTCACAGGACATGTTGTGTTGGTCTAATTGTTTTGCCTTTTGTCATGTGTTGGCGAGCGTACTGCTGTGTTTACCTCCAGAGCTCTGTCTCGCTCCTTTATACGCTGGCGAAGTTTCTGAAGCACAGAGTCTCTTTTCTCCGTTGGATCCTCCAAGAACTCACAGCAGTCCTGCTGGACAGCAAACAGACCGTCAACTGCAGAGTAATTACAATCCTATCTATCCACAAAGACAAAATAGAGCTTAAATGGAGCTGATTTCAGAAAGCATCTAGGGGCTGTGAGAGCAACTGCAGCTCATCTTACTTTTAGTTTTGTCGTTCTTTGCTCAGATGCGGAGCATTTTAAGCATTAGTCATGTGCACTTCTGTGTTTATTATACAATATCGACAAGAATGAGATCTGTTTGTATTTGTTAGCGTTGAACATGATGGTTTGTTTACTGTCTACAGACTGTTTGATTGTGTCCGACCTCCACCAGCTGTTCTTTGGTCTTCAGGGAAGCCTTCAGCTCGCTGATGATCTTCTCTCTCTCCTCCTTTTCTCTCTGTCTCTCTCGCTCACCCTCTCTCAGTTGCTCCTCTCTCTCCTGGAGAGCAGATCGAGCCTTTTCTAGAGCTAGCTGCAGCTCCTGAGTGTCGCACATGCACGACATGATAAAGTGAAAAGAACCACGATGCAATTACAACAAAGAAAAGAAGAATGACAAAAACACCCTCATTAAAAAACAAAAAATAATTTTCTCACCTGGTTGTGTCTCTCTGTCTCCCTCTTGTGTTCCAGCGACCCCTGCAGCTCTTTCTCTAGTCTCTCCAGGGCCCGGTTCAGGTCCCCCTGAGTCCTGACTGCCTGACACTGGGCTCTCTGTCCAGCCTGTAGCTCCAGTTGAGCTTGGAACAGAGAGGCCTGCAGAGCCAGGACCTCACCCTGACCTCTAATAGTCTCTGCACCAGACGCCTGCAAGTAAAACCAGTCAGGGAAGAAAGAAAGACACAAAGGGCAGGTGAGGAACCAAACTCAACTCAACTCTGAAACATGTTTTTATTGTATGCTGAAAAATTATTTTAGATAGGCAGCTTGGTAATTAATAAAACAGAACTGTGCTTTGTGTGGAGGACCAACCTGCAGCTGCTGCAGCTGGTTGCGGTTGGCAAGCTCTTTGAGTGAACACAGTGTCTTATTTTGCTCCTCAATCACCCTGTACAGCTCTGCAACCTGCACAAACAAAGGCACAATTCATGTGTGAAACTGTGGGGTTTTCAGCACTTCCACCTCTGACCTTACTTTCATCCTCTCTGCAATGTTCAGATTTTGAATTCCCCCCTTTATTTACTATCAAGCCTTATTTATCACTACTGTACCTCTGCCTGTTTGGAGTTTACAGTATCAGTGAGGTTCTGGATATTTCTCTCCTGTTGCTGGGCATCCTCTTGGGCCGATCGCAGCTCAAGCTCCATTTCACCTAGGCGCTCCTGCAGCTTCTACATACACACAAACACCCATAACGAAATTCCACATTATCTGGAATATATTATGGCATGTGTTTGTATGTTTTCACCCACAGTCCAAAGATATGCATGTTAGATTCATTAGCAATTCTAAACTAGCTGTACGTATGAATGTAAGTGTGAATGACTGTCTGTCTGTGTTGGCCTTGCAAAACACCAGCGATCTGTCCAGGGTGTGCCTTGCCATTGGCCAAATATTAGCAGGGATAGGCTTCAGCTCTCCTAAGAGCTGTAGAAGTGGATATTTTGACAGTATCATGTTTCAAGTTCAAAGTATATGAAGGCAAAAAGAAGATGAAGCTGTAGTTTTGGAGACTGGTGTCTTTGTACCTGGTTCCTCGTCTCGCTCTCTCTGATCTTGGCCTGTAGTGAGCGCACCTGATCCTGGGCCTTCTGCAGCTCGCCAACACACTGACCTGCAGCACTCTCATAATAACTGAGCTGACCCTGCTGCTTGTCAATCAATCGCTGAAAAAGAAAAACAGGAGGAAGCATGACAGATTAGTCAGTGAGGAGAATGTGTTAGTAGATTATGATGAGGTATGGAGATGAAACAGTACATTTTTATCATAATACTGATGATTCATGAATATAGTTGTTAAGTCTTAACATTTGCTGACTACAACGTTATAGTAGCAGTCTGATTAGTCTGCTTTTCTTTGCATCACATGTTACGAATGTATACTTGTGGGTTATTATGAGCTATGACAAACCTAAATTTAAAGTTTGGTTCTTAACCAAGGATTAAAAGTTATAGTCCTCCAGATAAACACAGTCTTTTATTATTGTTGCAGCTGTCGTGTGGATGATGGAGTGAAAGTGGAAAGTGATGTCAGCTTGGTGTCGGATGGCTTCCTCTGGAAGTGGGTGTTGCCATAGCAGCATTTTGTTGACTTCCTTGTTTTTGTTTTTATGAGACTGTAATGATGTGATGTCACTCAGCCCTCGGAGACATTAGCTCTGTGCGCAGCCTTTTCAGCTGTGTCCCAGAGCAACACTGTGTCAAGCAGTGTGGTGAAAAGAAAGAAAGCGTAAACCAATTGGATTTGTACCAGAGGAACGATCGCTTCATTTTCCATATATTAACAAATTAACATTAGAATGGGGCTAATATTTACATGACTACGTTGTCTGATCTAATTAAATAATCTGATATGCAACATAATGCAGAATAAGATACTTGAAGGGGCTTAGAAATTGTGTCATCCCAGGTTCATTTCTGAAATGTGTTTTAAAACAACAGTCGGGAACATCTGAAACATTGATTTCTGGTCAAAACCATTAATCAAATCCTACATACACAAAAATATACTTTTCCAAGGCCCTTTCAATAAATGTGAAGCAAATCCTCCCCCCTCCCCCCCTCCCCCCAAACATGGTCTCAGTAGTCATGAATTTAACAACAGAATTCCCCATTTGTGAGCCTTTGGACATTCTGTATTGTAGTAAGCAAGTATCAAATAACAAAAAAAAATCACAAGATATTTTCCTGATTTGACTCGGTGAGCCTCGTATTTGCTTCAGAAAACAGTATTTTGGGGGGTTTGGGAAGCTTATCTTGTAACTGGAAGGTTGCCGGTTCGATCCCCAGCTCTGTCTGTCTTGGTCGTTGTGTCCTTGGTTAAGACACTTCACCTACTGCCTACTGGTGATGGCCAGAGGGGCCGATGGCGCGATATGGCAGCCTCACTTCTGTCAGTCTGCCCCAGGGCAGCTGTGGCTACAACTTTAGCTTGCCTCCACCAGTGTGTGAATGTGAGAGTGAATGAATAGTGGGATTGTAAAGCGCTTTGAGAGTCTCGAAAAGCACTATATAAATGCAATCCATTATCATTATTATTATTATATGAACCTATTCATAAATCGCACTGTAAGACAGCTGCTCTAGATCTTTGGAGGCCAGAGAGAGATAAGACAGAACAAGACCCAGAAAGCTTCTAACAGTTCTGCTGATATTAAACAATGAAGAGGAACGTTGAGTACTTTACCACAAGGGTACAGAAATCTCAGCAAAATAATCCAGAGTTTAGTTCTATGAATGACATATTTGTTTCTTCATTCCTGGACTAATGTGTGCACTGTGCAGTTTTGCGTATTGCATTACAATAGCCGTATATATTTGACAATAATAGACTATCGCATAGCTGTTGTGTGTCTGTACGCTCCTTTCAGACTGAACCACATTTTAACTGTTCATTAACATGACAATAGAAGTTATGAAGCTGCAGTAGACAGAAGAGCCTTTACAGAGCGATGGCTGCAGACCTTGGAAACGGTTTCCATAGCAACGGAAGGGTCGCTAAGATACCGTAAAAGAGGGTTATTTATGCTTCCTTTGAGGGTAATCAAGGCGGTGAGTGTGTTCAGCTTTGTCAGCAGTGAAGGAGACAAGCAAGACAGAAGATTCAGAGGGGTCTGACCTCACTCAGTGTGGATGCTGGTCAGAAATAGTTTGCTTTATTCTGACCCCCCTACATCTGATTCTAATGTGGAGCAAATCTGACACTTGTCCCCTAGTTTGTACTCACTTTTTTTGATAAAAAATAACTGCAGTGCTTGTAACAGGATTACATCTGGGTTTAAAATTACCTCCTATAATTTTCCTACGAAGTTCTCCATATTATTATATTAATTTATATTTTTTATTTATATATAGTGTGTTTTAGAGTTTGCAACTAATTTAAGGCTGTTTACAGCTGCAAGAAGTCAGCACTTTGACTGTAAATAAGATTTTAAAGCAACCCAACCCAGACAAGTATTTTATAAAGTGCAACCCAACAGACTATTGCACCTTTCTCAAGTCTGCGGGGCACCCAGATCTTTAGGCTTTGGAACATGCTTCCCATTAAAAAGCTATAACTATTAATCCTGCAAATTGAATGAGCTAAGTTCAAAGGCCATCCAGTATCCAAGGCTTCTGATGTACCTGCTGAAACTGAAATGGCCCACACAGAACATAATCATCCATCCACTGCTCCTCCATCTCTTCCAGCTCAGCCTGCAGCTCCTGTTGGGGACATGGGGTCACGATCTCTGGTATACTGTGGTGGGTGTGCAGCTCACAGTCTGCCGTCTCTGCATAGGGCGACCTCAGTGATAGGTGCAGGGGCAGTGACAGGCCTCGCTCCGGTTTGGTTTTGACTAGAACTGGGATCTTGCTGCCCCTTCGGGATTTCACTGGCCGGTGCTCACAACCCCGCAAGAGGGTCAGCATCATCTCAAACCCAGACAGGAAGCTCTCACATGGGGTCTTGTCCCACTGAATGTCTCTTCTCACCACTGCCTCACTTCCATCTTTCTCTGGGTCAGTTTCTTCCTTCTCTTTATGATCTAAAGGAAGACAACTGACATCCACAGTGGTGTTGAGAGACTCCACAGATGATGCAGGACTGGAACTCTTCTGCTCACAAATGGTCTTTTCAGGTTCCATCCCAGCAGAAGGTGACTCAAAGGTGATGGCTGTATCAGCTCCAGGGCCTCTGGCCACATACTCCACTTCCTGTGTGGCTGTTGAGCAGCGGGTAGTTGGGCCGCAGGATGTGCTTCTGCGCCCGAGCCTTCTAGGAACCTTACATACCGCCTCATAATCAGAATCAGCAACTCGAAGTGCAGCACAACCCCTACATCGCCTCTGCTTGTGACCAGAGAGGGAGTCTGCTCCTGTGCACTGGTGGAGGTGGTGGTGATGATGGTCCAGGGTAGGGTATTCCTTATCAGCCCATGACTCATATACGGAGTAGGTAAGATCGTCCTGGATCATGTCCGAGTATCTTACATCCTGGAGTGATGACAGATCCACCACAGGAGAGTCTTCAGACCCCATCTCAGTCACGACTCTGACACTGGATGGAGGGGGGACCACGCTGCACTCCTCTGAGTTGTTCTTCCGGTACAGGCCTCCAATACACTGCCTCAGCCGGTCTTTCTCCAGCAGTAGCTTGTGGAGACGCTCCAGAGACAATGCCTCCACTCGGGCAATCACTGTATCAAAGCGGTACATGCGGTCTAACATGAAGGTGCACTTTGAGCACGCAAACTCACCACGGCCATCCCGGGTCAGCTCACGGCCCAACGCGTGGGAAAGCAGCACCTGCAGATTGAGTTTGGCTGTTGGGTGGAAAATCCATCTGCGCTGGTTGCCACAGAGCTCACGGGCACAGATCCTGCAAGTCTCCTTCATCTTTACCACATCTAGCATCACAACACGTGGCGAACGGATAATACAAGAGAGCTTTAAAAGTCACTTCCTTTCGATGCACGTAAGAATTTCATTGCAGGGCTGGATAAAAGATGATGCTTCTGTCCCGAGCTACTATCATTTGGTGTTTTTCCAAGTTATCCATTAAATGGATAAAAGAGGAAGATGAATTCAGAGTCCAGAGTCAAATCTGAACCAAAGTGAATCTTGGGCAGAAATGTTTTATGATACTGCAGGAAAACAAAGAGGTGGCAGTCTATTCAGACATTTTATTCATCTGTCTTGTCAGATCAAATAAAGGTAGGCCAGTTAATGGAGATAAACAAACTGCAGCAGCATCCTGGCCACGTTTCCCTGATTACTCAAACCTTTCGATCGGGCTGGTACGTCTGAGCAACGTGATCAGCGCCTTTAATTCAGCCAAAGACATTTCCCCTCGGAGCGGATGTGAATGAATCTTCTCTGTCATGGGTTTCACTTCCTTGGTGGGGAAGCACAGACGTTTACTCAAATCTCACTCCTGCGCTGAATTTCAACCCTGCCGTTTCCTCCTGAACGATCCCGTTAAGTGTGTCACAACAGCGGTTTTTTCTGCCTTTGAAATCAATGACGTCTCTTTATATGACAGCATCTCTCTGCCGCAGCTGCTGCCAGGTGACAACCGGAAACAAACACGGAAACAAAACGCGATTTCCTTCCTTAGTCAGCGATTTGGATGGTCCAAGGTTTACCGGCTCCCGTCTGCGTCCCCGTTCAGCTGTGTCCACTTCATCAGCGAAGGCTGTCAATCGTCCGGGTGCTTTCAAAACGAGACAACCAGGCAACGCGGACTGAAACCGAAGATCGTGTGTCAAAGAGAAGATGTCTCACTCTGAGGCTCGAAATAATCTCGTGTGCCAATCCCGGGGTTCTTTTTTCAAATCTGCCTTTTCCCTCTTGTGACACTAGTCCACTTTACACAATTAATCTGGCCACAGATATACTATGGAAACAGTACAACTTTGGTAATAACGACTACGACGGCAACGAGTTTCACTACTGATTTCTTTTCGACACCAAAAGCCCATCAAAAATGTTTTAACACATTCAAATCAAGCCAAATCAATTATTTTTTTTTTGTGTCTTTCTGTACTCTGATGTAATATTAAATGTATCTCCTGGATATGTGTAGTTAAACCAGTAGTTTTTAATAAATGAATCCCCCCCCAGTCCATATTATCAGCGTCAGAGTGGGACCTCGTGTAGAAGGCAGGACTGAACCATTTTCTTGGCTCGGCTGAACGGCGGGGTGGGGTTGGTGAGCCCTTCCCTTTAAATCTAGTGACTGTCTTTCAAATGAAATTTCTGGATTTCTTCAGGCAAAAGATGACGCCTCTTAATTCACTCTTACCGTAACCGTCAACATAAACATTTATGTTTCTCTGTAAGTAAAAGTTCCCATGAAAATATGTTAACAAATGGTTAAGCGAACAGTAAAACTGGAGTGCAGATGCAAGGTAAACAGTCTGTTCTTACAGTTACAAAAATAGTTTAGTTTGATTGTGTTATTACTAATGTAAAGTCATCCAGTCATAAAATATTATTAATTTTAACGTAGTCGCTGCTCATTTGTATTGTAAAGATATTTTTTTTTGAAAGATAATCATACGTTTTAATATGATATTTTGATCTCTCCATGTTTAAAATGACGAAATATAAAACTAAATAAAGTAGGATCTTTTCCCCCGGAAAATCTTAATGTCATTTACCGTTTTTATTTGGCTTTTAATCATGTTTGTGGAAATCTATAAGCATGGCATGGCAGTAACAAGGACACTACATATGATGTTCCATGTGCAAAACCTTGTGCTAATTCCCTTTCAGATCATCCATATTAAATCAGGGTGTGACAGCTTGTTTAATTAAAAATCTTAGTTTTCATTTCCAGCTTGTGTGTGTGGATGTGTCAATAAAATTAGCCCTGTGTTTTCCATCAGGTTCATTAAATCTAATCTCTAAATTGTCAGCATGGAATGAGTTCATGCCTTTCCCAGGGGCACAAACTCCCAGTCTGGCCTTGATATGTGTGTCACACAGCATGAAAGGGGAAAGGAGGGAGGCAAATGGGCTCTGTTATTTCTCTGGAATTGATGTCAGTGAATCACATGACACTTTAATCAAGAAGCAGCCCACTGTCCTCCTCTTAAAAGCCCCTCCAACACACACACACACACACACACACACACACACACACACACACACACACACACACACACACACTTAAAAAGCTTCATCCATCTTTCCTTATTGAAGCAGGCTAGCTGTGTTGTTGATACAACTGCTCTCACATGTGATTTATTTTCCTCAGAGTGTGTGGGCCAACACAGAACTCTATTTTGGCCCTTGCTGCATCTACATTTGTCACCCTACAAGCCACTAGAGACACAACACTAAAAACTGATCGGCTAGAATGAGGCACGCAATCAAAAATCCATTAATCCTAATCAGAGATAAGTACCAAACAGTGCTGACAGACTGCACCCACTGTTTACTTTTTTCTAAGTGGCAGAAATACCAAAGGGTGACAGCAGAAAATGAACACTGATGCAGACAGAACAGATATACCCGCCCAAGTTTTCTCTCTCAGATGTGTCAGTTGTTGCTGTGCTAGTTAAACAACCGATTCCTTCTGTGTGTTGAGCCGCCAGGAAAAACTGATTTAATTATAACTGGTACTGATGAGGAAAATTAAACTATACTTGCAGAAATATACTGTACATGTGACATGACTGCACTGACACTGATCCTTGCTGATGCTCTTTAAGGAACTGTGCCTCCTAATTTTAGAAAGAGAAACATAAGCCTTTGTTCCAGCTGAAGATTAGGATACAATAATAAGTGAAACATAAACTGACTGGAACTTAAAATAGGACCAGTGCTAAGGCTGGAAAACACAATAACTGGGACCTGCAGATGGACGGTGACCTGACACTCTGACAAGACACAAAGGGAGACTGAGAAATTATCTACATACAAGAGTGTGATTAGGGAAGTAGAGACAGCTGCGGTAACAGCAGAGACAAATCAGGAGTAATGAAAAAGGGGAAGCAAAACTGAACGCACAAGAGACACAGGCTATCAAAATAAAAGAGGAAGCATAAACAGTGAGACAGAGACAAAGAACCTGACAAAGAGGAGACAAAAGATGAAACCTGGGGAAGAGACAAAAGAAGCAGGATAGGAAATAACTATATAACTTGGACACAGAAAGACCGAGGCCAAAGACAACTACAAGAAACACGAGATGAGGGACTGGCAAAATACGATGGAAAGTATAGAACTCGACACACAGACAGAAACTGCCTGCATACATGGGACACTAGGGAGGACACAGGGATGAGACGAGTCTGGACATGAAAGGGAACCAAATGAAATAAGGAACTGAGAAGTAGAAACATGAATAAACTAGGAAACAGTGGAAATACTAAACTAGGAGACTAAACAGTGAAAACTAGAGTGTAATCATAATAAAAACTCTAACTGGTTTTTATATAGCACGTCTCTACACAACTTGTTTCATTCACACAAACACTCCCCCCCCCACCCTCTATGCTTTTTCTACCTAACATTCACACACTCATTTGGCATGCAGACTGGCGCACGCAGAGATTGAATCACCAACATTCTGAGTAATACATGATCAGCTCTACCACCTCAGCTACAGCCACTCCAGAGGTGGATAAGGGGAATATATACTCTGAGCATAGGGAAGAAAACTAGTACCCACGTCAGTGTTTCACAAGAAACAATATTCAAACAGTTAAAATGTTTTTGTTGATATTTTAATTATGAATGTGATATTACCCTTTAAAGGGTAAATGTGCAATACTCTTGAGTGTATTTTTCTTTTACCTGGACCTTTTATGATGACAAAATATCAGGTGTAGAAACTTCAGTTTTAAATTATGACATTGCTAAAATCCTAATTTTACTATCTAAACAAGCAGTGAAAGCAGTGAACATGTATGCTTGGGTGTCTAAAATGAGAGGAGTATTAAATTTGATGCTACAGTCATACTGTATGTGCAGTGTGGATTAAGTAACAGAAGGTGGAGCTACTTGTCTATGAATGGAGAACATGGGCCTCCTTGTCTTAGATGCACACCACCAACAAAAGCTGCCAGTAAAAATGTAGACGTGAGATTGGGTAGCTATCAGAATATAAATGCAGAATATACTGCAGTGGGTAAAAGTTCAAAGATCTCACAAGTAAAGTTTTGTCCTACCTGCATCTGTGCATGAACTCTGCACTCGTGCTCACACTGTAAAGAAACAAGTGCAATAATGTCACACATAAACCACCAACATGGTTTCTTGTTACTACTTTATAGCTCTCACAGGTCAAAACCTTGATTTTGAGCTACAAAGGCAGCTATCCCCATCAACACCTTCTTCGTCCACCTCATTATTTGTTGACAAGGTGTGTGTTGAGGCTCAGACTAAACATTTTAGGAGCTCCATCAGGTTCAAAGTACAGTATTTGTTGAAAATAAGTAGAGATGGTAAAAATGACACATTCATTCAAATGCAAGCAGAAAAACATAACCATACAGGGGTTTACATGGTCCTAATAAGGTGCACATATTTTTAGCTTCATGGTGGTGTGAGCTGTCTACCGTGCCAATGTTCCACTGACCCACATGCAGATATAAAACAGTTTCATATCTTACTGGGTTGACCTATATGCTGTTTGAGCCAGAACACTTAAAACAAAGTGACAGAAGATGAGAAGGGGGGTTGAGGCAACCAGTAAAGAATTTAGACCAGGACTGGCACACGTGTCTGGATCACAGTCAATGTCTGGAGTCTGTCTACTAAGCAAAAGACCTTTGGATTTTTTGAAAGATGAAAAAACGTTGGAAAATATTTAATATTCCATATCCAAATATTCAATGCCATTGGAACATATGAATGGAAAAAAATGGATAGTTGTAATGCTGCGATATAATTCAGAGGCAAGTCCTATTTTGAGACAAGCAGTACAATAAAGGGTCGGCAAGGTTGTGTGTTGATCCTACACAGAGCCTCAGTGCAATTGTCAGACGGTCATCTACAAACTGTAGCCATTTACTGTCACCAAGGAACAGTGCCAAACAGCTGGTTGTGGACTACTCTTGCAGTTGTTGCTCTTGCGCAGTTGTTGGTCCTTCAGCCAGCTCGAGTGAAACTGAGAGCTATAAACAAAACACTGTTGCTCTGTTTGTGTGCCAGCTAACCCAAAGATTGTGCAGAGCTCCTAAGTTGGCTAATTCAGAGACTTTGTTTTTTGCCTGTAGCCTGTCAACCCTTTCTTCTGAGGTGGATGGATTGGTGCTATCAGATCCTAGCCTGTCAAGTCTGTGTGTCCTGCATTTTTCTTTCCTCTTTCTCTGGCAAAGATTCCAGAGAATCTCCCATCGCTGGTGCTTCCTGACTCAGATGTTGGACTTCTGCCGCCAAAGCCCAAGTTACCTGAGCCAGAGGGTCCAATGTTGCCATAGTCATTATCATCTCACTCCTTGACCGCCTGACAAACTCCTCCTCCACTGTTGGCTTCCTGCACGCCTTCCAGTGGGGATAACACCTATACTGGTGTTAGAATCTTTTCCATCTCCTCTGCCACCAAGTCGACCCCCAAAATTAAGCCTCTGCTCTGTCCTGCATTTGGGTCAATTATCTGTGCTTTTTTGGTTTGCCCTGAACCCACTTCCAGATCACTCCCTCTGCTGTCCCTGGTCCAACCCACAGAAAATGAGTATCACTTACAAAGACCGTGACACCACAGGTAATTAGCTGCTTGGATATGTGTGCTTAAGGTCTTCTCTTCCACTTCGGTCTAAACTTAGCTATACCCTTACAGCTGAGGGTGTACTGCTGATGTGAAAACTAAGGAGCAGCAGGCTATTGGTTTACTCCTCATAAATTATGTAAATATGCACGAGGGACTCTGGGTCAAAACATAGTTTAAAGACCTTCAAGAAACCTCTGAAATAGCACAAAAATGTAAGTCTGCAAAAGTTATTTTGATTATCACATCTTATAATTATTTTATTTGATAGAGACTGAAAGAAATAAGTAACAGAATTATTTAAAACATAAAATAATTAAATGTCTTTTTTTGTAACTAGTTGTTAAAAATAAAGGATATTTTAGGCATATTTTACTAACTGTAGGTGTTTCTTAAGTTAGTTAGATAAATAAACAGCTTGTTGATTGTACCCATAATATTTTCTTTAATGTCTCTTACTTACTGGTTGGGCTCTAGCGACTTAATAAAACTGACGTGAATACTGTGGAGCACTGCGGCTCAACAACACCTGTCTAGTATACCTCAAATAATCACTATGTGCTTTCAGCTGCACATAATAGGAAAATAAATCACTTATAGGGTCATCTGAACTCTGTCATTTCTTCTTCAGTTTTATAGCAATAAAGTATAACAATATTTGCAATATTAAGAGTGTGCGTGCATGCATGATCGCCTCACCCTCTTATGTTCATGTAAGGAATATCATGAAAATACCTCAGTTTTTCCTTCGTCTTTGTGCAGAGAAGAGGAAGGGTTTTGAAGTCTCACTTCAAGCTCTTTGACTCGAAGATGCAGTGAATGTTTGTCCTGTTTCAGCTCCTCAATCATTCTGGTAAAAAGAAGAAACAGAGACAAGCATTAATGTAGCTAAAGCTGCAGTTTAGCCCAGCTGATATTGGGTAAGAGGCATGGCACATCCTGGACATGTCACCAATCAGTTACTTGTCTGCAACAGACCAGAACACGCAAAGTGCACACAGAAAGCCCCCGACCAGATGGTGGAGTTGAACGCAGGGCCTTCTTTTTATGAGCCAACAGTGGTAACCGCTGTGCCACTATGCACAGGTATTTATGTGCCACCAAAATGCAGTCACATCAAAAATTGAAAAGCTGGTGGTTTCAGGTGATAAATCATACACTGTGAAATGATTTGTTTTTATGAATTAATTATTTATTAAAACTAGCACATGTATTTAATTCATTGTACTAAATACTGATTTGCCACAATGATAAAAAACAAAGTGAAATCAATAAAATTAAACATATGGTGAGGTTCATCAAACCCCCCTGAAAAACTCCAATGCACTCATAATGTACAGTGCAATAAGCTGTTTTACACAAAACTGGGATTTGGATTGTAAATCTGTGGTTAGCTACATATTAAATTACCTGTCTTTGTCTGTCAGGGGTTGCAAGTTGAGTATTCCACCAGAGGCTTGACTCTTCTCCACCATCTGTTTCTCAAGAGCGAGGTAGCGCTCGGTCTTGGTGTTTGCCAGTGAGGCCATCCGTTCAGCCTCAACTCGTGCCAGCTCAGCCTCCTGAACATATGCATGTTCTTATCAGAATAAATCTAATTTTGCCTGTTAGTACCATGAAGCTGCTTAGCCAGTGCTACTATCTGTACCTCTTGTAGTAGCCGGACTTTGGTTGCCATGATGTCCTGTAAGTGGTTGATTTCCTCCTGCTGCACCACCAGACGCCGCTGCAACTCTGCTTCATTTTGATTAGACAGGCTCTTTGACGTCGATCTGTATGAGTTGAAATGAATAACAATTAATTTGTACATGAAGTACTAAAATAAAATAATCCCACACGTAACCACACCACAGTTTAGTAAAAGTTAAAACACTTTGAAAGTGAACATCCAGCAGTCTAAAAGGCATGTCCTTGAACCTTTGTGCAGAAGACATATATGTATACGTATATATACGTATATACTTTTCAAACACAAAAAAGAAATGCCAGAATATTGACAATGTGAGTCAACTTTACCCACCCATTGATTTTTTTAGGGAGGGTTTATTTTATCCTTTTCACAAATAAATCACGCTCTCACTCCTTCGTGTGTGTGTGTGTGTGTGTATGTATCATCTTCGAGCTTGGGTCCTCTACCAGAAGCCTGGTTTGACAGACTGACTGTAGCTCAGGAGGTAGCGCAGGTCACCTGCTAATCAGAAGGTTGGTGGTTTGATCGCCATCTTGGGCAACATACTAACCCTAAGTTGTTTTCAAAATACCTAATGTAGCCTATTTGCAAATCTCAAATCAAACAACTTGTCCTCAAACGCAACATAATTTACTGGATAACTTGTTGTGTTGTCCAAGAAACATTCAGAATCAATAATCAGTGATTTTGAAATAACACACTGGTTTTATTGGCTAGCTGTTAGCTATCAATCCCACAGCAAAGGCTCTTTCTTTGCCATCTTCATCCTGTTCTCTTTCTCTCCTTCTCTCTGCAGTAATGGTGCAGTCAACAAAAAGTTAAATGTTACAGTGAAACAGACCCATTAAAAGGCACACTGATCTGTGTTATTTATAGCAATATTCAAACTGAATATGGGCTGCTGCGGGCCGTTGACAGGTAACATGTTAATGAAGCCCAATTTGGCCAGAAAAGGAATAGAAATCTTTAACTAACTGAAATATTAAAAGAAGAAAGAACATAAGCTCCTTGGCTGACAATGTGCGATATGGCAGCAGACTAATGGCTTGAAAGCTAAAATTAACAAATAATATCTGCTGATCTAGCCGACATTAGCTAACATTTTTGATGCCATTTAAAGATCAAATAAGGATAAGAAGCCAGTTTTTAAGTCACAGCATCGCCCCCACATCATTAGAACAGTTTGCACTTTTGCTATATTTTATGTTGCTGTGTTTTAAATCGGCAGCGCTGATTTGTGTCATGAAATGACCTATTCATCTTCTTTCTGCCACAGCAGTCCAAGTCTTATTTGACTATATTTGAAACCTTACAAAAACATCACAA
The DNA here is from genome assembly GCF_036321145.2 of Pelmatolapia mariae. Lineage (NCBI taxonomy): Eukaryota > Metazoa > Chordata > Actinopteri > Cichliformes > Cichlidae > Pelmatolapia > Pelmatolapia mariae. Next base: position 25,385,113 of record NC_086242.1, on the reverse strand, counting down.
AAATGCCATTTAATAATAAATCATTGTAATAAATCATTATGTGTTGCTTAAACAGCTATAAATGTATTTCTGGCTAGGGGTTTGATAACTCTGATTTAAAAGCAATGCTGAACTACATTTAGCTGTAACAGTTATTGGTTAGCTTGATTTCTCCCTCAAACTGGGGTTACTCAGTAAACAGTGAGGTGACCTTTACAGGCTTAGCAAGGAAAAATATATTCAGACATATTTCCCATACAATGAAAATAACATTACAGCTTTATATTGAGCTTTTGGCCAGTAGAGAAAAACCTTTAATACTTTAATTTTTTATATGAATATTTTCCCCAAATGTTTACACACATTCCAGTACATAGCAACAGCCTATACCAGGCTTCTATACTTGGCTTATCAAGAAACTACTCGTGCTCGTTTTGGGCTTTCATCTTTCACTGTCATGTGACTAATTTCACATTGTTCACACTATGGTGGGCCCAGACTGTGGGCAATCATAGAAAACTGTCTCCTAGTTGAGGTAACTGATAGCACCGTTCACTACTGCTTTGAATGTATCATAAAAAGTCTTCAGATTACTACGTATCGTTGCTACTGGATTGCTATCGTTAAACAATCCATGAAAACTCATTGATGAGTAAAAGATTATGGATTTAGCTATATTAGACTCTTTTATATATTTCCATATTTTAAAAGACAAAAACACATTAAATAAATTAAAATTCTGAATTTTGGAAAGTTTCAAGATGACAGAAGTTTGTTCTTATGCCATTCATATGATGACTAGAGGTTGCTTTTATTCTTTTATGCTCTTATTTTATTGATTCTGATTTTGAAGTGTAACGACAGTTGGTTCCTCAAATGTCCGATTTTACTGACAGTCTCATATTGACAGAGGTGTGAAATTCAGGTGAAGTTGGTTTGGGTTAGTGTTAGGTCTTTTTCCAATACAAGGTGTAAAATAGGAATAAGTGTCATTGTTCATTGACCCAGTGTTTTATATTCATATTATAATTATATTTTCAGTCAGAGTTTTTGCCTCAGTGTTTCAGCCTTTGTTACTGAAATCTTTGTTGTTTTATTTTCTGTGTTTAATATTGATATTTCTCATTTAGTTCTCCCTCTTCTTGATTTCCTGTTTGATAGTCTTTGTCTTTTGCCTAGCTTAATTAATTTCAGCTGTGTCTCATTACCCTCCTGTGTCCACCTCCTTCCGTTACCTTGTGTATTTAAGACCTCCGTTTGTCTCAGTTCTTTGTTGTCTTTAAGTTTTCCTTTTCTTTTTCTTGTCTATATTATCCACACATGATAACAGCAACAAACTGTGCTGTTATAACAGGAAATGAAAATAATAAAGACAGTCTTTTCCTGAAAAACATGGACCGTCTTTCCCTTTAGGGAAATTTACATAAAAAGCATCAAATGCACATTAAATGGTGTAATCTGAGGTTTGCATCCTGATCTCAGTATTCTGCTTAGTTTATTGTTTGGCAAAGGAGAACGGTTGAAGAAAGAAAGGAGACAGATGGCTTGTAAACAGGTGCTGGAGCTCATATAGTTCCCAACTCGGCAAACCATAAAACCTCTGCCCTTTACTCAACCTACTCCCATATTCTAATCACCGTCCCCCTTTAAAAAAACAAAAAAACACCCTTAGTAAGACCCTCACTTCTTCTCCACCTTGTCAGTTTCCTACCCTCTTTGTCCTCTATCCCAGAACTCAGAGGGACTTCGCAAGCATTTTTGTGCTGAATCCATGCATTCCTTAGAGCTTAGTTTGTGTTGTGATAGCTAGGTTAGTCTACAGGCCAGCAGGCTTGCGTGTGATGAGAGGCCGTGGGGTCCTGAGCTTGCCTTGGCGCTGACGTACTGTTGGACTCATGGGAAACAAACTAGTGATGAAAGGAGTGTTTTTGTGCTTCGCTCAGAGGTTTCCCTAAAGGGATTTCAACAAATCTGTGCATAAGTAGTTGAGTATTTGAAACCGCTTTGAATTTTAAAATGGTTACGGGATCCTAGCGAATTATTTGTTTGATAACAGTGGAAACGAAAAGTACGATTTTGCAAATACTTACTGTGCTTTGTCCAAAAGCTCTTGTTTCTCCTCGAGTTCCTTTTTCAGACTCTCAACTTCAACCTTGAGTTCAATATTCTGGAAGAAAATCATAGAAGCGGATAAGAACAAACAATAAAAGTTGCAGGTCTGAAATTTCACGTGCATCATATTTCATGGACAGACTTTATATTATTGCCAGACTAAATTTTAGGCGCTACAATATTCTTTTCCTGGAAGAGCTGGACCACTTTGTGTGGGTTCTCTTCAAGTACACTGGATCCTCCCACAGTCCAAAGACATGCAATTAGTGGGGTCAGGCTAATTAATGATCCTAAATTGCCCATAGGTGAGAATGACAGAGTGAATGCTTGTCTATCTCTCTGTGTTAGTCCTGCGTCAGATTGGCAACCCCTCCGTGTACCCTACCTTTCGCCCTATGGTCGCTGGAGTAGGCTCCAGCAATCCTAATGAAGCTAAGTGGAAGCAAATGAGTTACCCTGACTTCAAGAATTTTAATTGTACTTTTTCACTCTGCTGTACCCAATTTTAAAAAACAAACAAACAAAAAAAAACAACCCCAAAGTTAGAAGCAGTGATAATCAATTGGCCTTATTTCTGCAGTCGTTGTCATTCAGTCAGTATAGCAGTACAGTAGTATGCCACACGAAACAAGCTTCCAAGTCTCACGTGCTATTCAGTATCTCTGTAGCTCAGTAGGTCTATAAATAGGTGGTAGAAATAAGAGCACCTGCTGTATATGTCTCCTTCTGACCCCCAAAAGTGTAACATCCACCACTCCACCCCCAAGTACCCAGCAACAACTCTACTTTTAACTTTTAAATCTTAAAGCAGGAACCAACTGGATGGGGACTGACCGTCACTTCACTCACAGTATCCGTCTGCATTGATTGATGTTTTATGTACACCAATCTGGAATTGCAGTTCAGCACTGCTGCAGTAACTGACACACAACACAGGTGCTGGACACAAGTGTTGTTGCTTATATGTGCAAAGAGATGCAACATACACACGTGCATATACTGTGCACCAACAAAAACAGTGAAACATGAAGTGGGTCATTGGGTTTATAGCTGCCACTGGAACACAGGTCAAGCAGTTAGGGCAGTTGAAACAATTATTCTCTAGCAGACATGTGGCTCTCTTTAGATATACTGAGCAGCTTCCACTGAGAGCAATGAATTAAAACCTCATTTTTATATACTAACCTGGATTTTCAGTCTTTTTTCTCCCCTTGCTAGAGAGTTCTTAGTCAAAAACAGTATTTGGATGCTCTTAAAATTCCCAAAATTAACACTGCTGCAGCCCAACAGAAAATCCCACCAAATCACAAATATTCACTCTAATCAAAATACAATAGAAAGTGATGTATTTACTTTAAAATTTTATTCAAAAAACATCAACAGAACAGACTGTTGGTTAGAAATTGTTAATGCTACCCAGTTACCCAGTAAATTTAGGTCAGAGTAATAAGTAATATCACAAACTAAACACCTCCTATTACCAGTTTTAATTTACTTTACTTTTTAGATAAATAAATACACTTATATGAACATGTAACTGTAAATATGAGTAATTTAAAAATGAATTTGTGTTATTTCTGTGGATCACCTGCAGTACCTTCAAAGGCCACCAGGGGACCCTAACTTAACTTTTCCTTTGTGTTTTAAATTGTCATGCATTACAGGATTGATGGTTTTGTTTTTGCAAGAAAATAATTTTTGGGATTTTGACTTTGTTGTAAAATTATACATAACGTTAGAATTAATAGATACTTGCATTAGATACTCGCTGGTGCCAGGTAACAACAATGACAAGTATTTACTGTGGGTCATAGGGCTGTAGCAGAGAATATTTGATGAAACATAAATATATTGCAAAAGATTGGTGTGGAAAACAATGATCACTGTTTTCAGAATCATGTACAGCCCTCTGCCCTCATGCAGATCGATTAGATGAAAAGAAATTACATATTGTTTTATTTTGAAAGACTGATTTGTGAAGTGGCAGAATAAGTTTTATTTTAGTATCAAGTATATATTATTATTGAATTACAAAAATAGAGAGAATTAGATATTAAAATTCACCACTTGTCTAATCCATGAGATCATCTAACAGTTTTGGACACTGTAAGATTAATTCAATTATATTTTATTTATATCGTACCAAATCACAACAACAGTTCTATCAAGGTGCTATTGTAATGTAAACACCAAGTCCTATAGCCCAAAAACATTGATGTGGGGAGTGAGGGCATAGGGTATAGGGGGGGATAGGGAAGGAGGGGGGTGTAATCATATAGGGATCGGGGCCAAAATGCAAATCTTCAAGTAAAATCCATATATATAAAAATGTACTTAAGTATTTAGTTACTAATCACTGCTGCCAGAGAGAGTGAACAATTTCAATCCTTTTTCTTGTGACCCTTGGTGCCTCAGAAGGTTGAGGCCCTCCTTTATTTCTGACTGCAGCACTGAGACAACTGTAGTCACTCTAAATCAGCTTCACAAGCAGAAATGTTTGACAGACAGTTTGAATGAACTGCTGCAGAGCAGCCTGAGACCTACTGTCAGTATGAGTTACTGTCAGACACAAACCTGCATATCTTTGCATAACATATAACTCCACATCAAGTGCATGCAAGTACAGAACTTTTGGAATAACTTGCATGCGTGTGTCACAGTTAAATTATACACAGACTGTTTTTCTTACTCACCCACTTGTGCACGTCATCACTGCTCTCCTCAAATTTCTGCTGGATCTTCTCCTCCAGGAAGTAGATACGCAGCTTTAGGCTGAAGTTCTCCTTCTTCAGGTCATTCAGGTGCTGTGAGATAGTGCGGTAACCACGGAAGCCAGAGTTAGACATGATGACAGGCTGCTCCTTTGTAGGGTCACCGCAGCCCCCCATTCAGTACAGCATAATGTGGGAAAAGACAGGACTGCAGAGAAGCAAAGCCCTGTCTGACAAATCTAACTGTTCTGATGTTGTATAGCAAAAATCTGATGCTCTAATCTCTCCCGCTAGTACACTTCAATAGACAAGCGCAAGATCAGAGTGCTGGTCAAAACAAAAAGTGGACATGAGCTCCTCGCTGTGTGGATTTGTTACAGAGGGGCTCAGGAGTGGCACGAGAGGGGAGGATGAGGGGATGTTTCCTTTTTTACCACGAGAAAGGCATTACAAGAATCTGAGACAGGAGTGAGTGTGTGCTGATAACTGCTACAATACTGAGCTGCTGTAGAATACCCTTTCACTTGTGAGTGTGTGTGTGTGTGTGTGTGTGGAGTTTAATTGGGATTACATTAGCTTGACATCAAAATAAAATCTCCTTGAACTGAACTGAATATGGGCATTTGTACATGAGCTACTCTTTGTATGTTCTCCAGTACTGACAAGAGCTGAATGTTTACAATACAAGTGATGCAAAAACATGTGCTCTACTAATACAAGTTTAAGATCCACAAAAAATAACCATTGACTCAAAGCCCTTTAGACTACAAGCACCCTATGCATTTATCCAGTGTTTTATTCTAGAAACTTTAAGCGCCTTATCTACCTTACTTCAACAGCCAATCCACAATCGCCCACAATCTAACATGCATATCTTTCCACAAAGACATATGGAGAACATGAAAACTCCATACAGAAGCTATGAGGTCAGAGTGCTAACCACTACACCGCTGTGCAGCCCAATAGGGGCAAATGTGAATTTCTAATCCATTTCAAATTTACATGGTCATTGAATCGTAAAAAGGCATAACTTGGTCATGCACAGTTAAAGGGTGTCCTTTGAAATATGTACCATGCACGTAGGACTTTCACTTTATAACAATATAAGACCACATTTAATAAAGCAAAATAAAAGTCTGCTCTAATAAATTAAAACAATAAATGAATAAATACATGAAAACACAGTCTCAGGAGTGAAGGTTTCATCTAAAAACAGATTCATAGAACCAGAGAGTACCAAACCACAGGGAGGCACTAATGCTCTACCAAAATTTCTAGAACCAGACGTCTCAGAGTGAACTTGAATCCAGAAGCTATTTAAAGAAACCTTTGCCCCACGGCTGTCACTGAGGAATGCTGAAGTGGGAGACAGTGATCACACATGCAGGGCTGTCCGATGCCAGCACTTCAGATGGCCCTGTGCCACACTGACTGACTGCATATTAAATTACATATGCCTGAATGCATGAACATATATTGTGTACACATACAGGGGACGGCTATATGCAGAATGTTCATAACTGAAGGCTTTGAACATAAAATGAAATCACTTAGTCAGGGCTATTGAAACTTCACAGGGACTTTGTGCACTTAATTTTAAAAGAACACAGTTTGTTTGAGGTAATGTGTTTCTACTTCTCCTTTGTAGCATATTTTTCTCCTTAAATCTCAGCTCACACCGCTAAATGGCTGTGTATTTGTGTAAAAACACACACATCTGCTTCTCATAGGGCCCACATCAATCAGTAAAGCAATGATGGCAATGATAGAGTTTCTATTTTTAGTATTCCTATTTCAGTTACAATGTTATAATAAATAAAGATAAGAATGAAGATAACTGTAATGTCTATTTTTCATTGATAACAATAATAAAAAATAAATAACATTTGTGTGTATGTATTTATGTATATACGTATGTATGTGTGTATTGTATCTTTTACTATGCACTACTCACAGCTATTTGTCATTAATCAATCCTTGCAAAGACAGAGGTTGAACCTGAAATATATTACTGATACAGTAAATATATTAGTGATGACAGTGGTAATCTTATTCTGACAGTCTGACAACACAAAATAACAAAGATTACATCTGAGAAATTAAGCACATGACCACTTCAGGCCAAAATGATCATAAGAGTTTTTCATAACTGCCACAACTACACTGCAAATCAATCTGGAGTTAACAAGAACTGGAGAAGAAATGTAAACCCGAGGCCATGCAGAGAAAAAAGACTAAATTTATTGCAAAGCGGCATGCCCGTGAAATGAAATCATCCTAATTCTCCAGGACTTTTCCAGCATCAGAGCATAATCCAATACAAGAGAAGGAGGGGAGAAAAGAGAACATTATAACCTTTTTTCCAGGCTGTTGCACCTCCAACTTTTACCACACTATGTTTCATGAGTCAGGAACAAACTCAAAGTCCCATTATTAGAATCAGAAAGTATTAAGACCTGAAATTTCACAGAAGAAGAAGATCCATTTTAAATGTTTTCATTATCCCTTTCCACATTTCTTTTTCTTAAAAAAAAAAATCTTATGCCTCTATTAGAAGTTGTTTTGTTACCATGGATGGTAGGAGGGAAGCAAAACAGTTTACTACCCTCTGGCCTCTGTTTAACTGGGAGGTTGCATGTGAGTGTATGAGTTTGTGTGTCCTCCGGATTGGCAGACCATTGGGAGTTTTCCCCCTTTACCGGTAACAGGAGCTCCTTGATGCCAGCTAGCTCAACATTTTCCAGCCATACTCTCTGGCAGTGCCAGCCCGCTAATGCAACTCTGCAGTGGGAATGTCTGATTGTGTTTATTATGCTGCCGTGGTCCATGCTTCACGGTGGTTAAAAATTATAATTTGTAAACCTACTTAAATCATCAAGAGAGCCACTAAAAACATCCCCAGGAGCTAATTAAAATTATGGACTAAAAAAAGAGGGATTAATGCTTGAAGCATTCTAGAAACCAGATAACACCTGCATGATGGCTGTATGCTGCAGAGTGGTTCTTTACATATGACATGCAATTACATATGTGGCTGAGTTCACCATACTAGGAAAGACACTAAGCAATACAGAGAGGCACAGTGCGCACTGCCACCTGTTAGTAAAAGGGTTCCTGCCCCAAACCCCAGCTGGGGTCTATATATGTGTCAGTCTGTGGGTTTCCTCAGTATGATTAATAAGTATGTAAACTCTGTCTTGTAGTCTAAATCACTTTGAGTGGTCAGTAAGACTAGAGTAGTGCTCAATTAGTGTCAGTGCATTACATTTGAATGTGCTCAGTCTAAGTGGTGGGTATATTGATATTTAAGACATTAAATCCGTCTTCATTTGATTAGACACATCAGGGTTGGATTAATTAAAACAAACAAACAAACAAAAAAATAAAAATAAAAAATTCCCAGCACAAAGTAATCTCTTTGTCACTCTAATATTTCATGGGATGATTTGAAACAACATTAAACTACAGAGACCGCTGGTTATTGCAAACTGCAGATACTGGAGTGTTGTTTTTAGTACATATAGGACAGACAGTGTAAGTCATGAATTTTGAATCCACAGAATTGTGGTTCAGTGTGAATGTACTTAATACTGGAAGCAAAGCTAAAGTCCCTGCAAAACATTATATTACACTTAAATTTTAAGAGAACTTAACAAGCAGGAGAAGGCCATGTGCTACTGTTCTCACACTAAAAAAGTGAAAACCTAGCCTTAAAAGTGAACCTAATACACCTAGAAAACTTTTACAAGGTTGTAAAAAAACAAGAAAAAAGAAAGAAACTTCAATGTATTACTCTGAGATAGAACTATATACAGTTCAACTCTATTTTCCAGTGAATAATCATTTCTTCTCACACCACAAGACTCATAACACTATATCCAATGGTTTGGCCAACCTTCAGAGAAAATGTGACTCAATGTTTGAGATTTATTTACTGGGATAATTCATCAAGAGGAAAATTTAAAGATTGGCTGTCAGCAGAGCAAAGACTGCTGAGGAGAGAGACTCCAAACTCAAACCCAAACAAAATACAGAGAATATCAGTGTCAAAATTCTTAACACAAAGTTTAGAACACAACGTATATTGATTTGATTACTACGTTTAATTCAAAATAAAGGACAAAATGTATCTCTGTCCATCAACCACAGATGCTGTTTCTGGTCTATTTGGCTAGGTGTGATCTAGGCATCTATTAGGCATTAAACATTAAACCAAATTTAGCCGTTATGGTCTCTTAATTGTTAGATAAGCTCTCTAATCAACAAAAGGAAACAAAAACTCAGTTTCTAATCACAAATTTATTCATGATTCAACAGGGATGAGGAACCAAATGCAAAACATGGTAGGGGAGGTAAGGGCTGTTGTGCTAGGCAGAGGTGCCATGATCCTGAGTCTTGACTCATAGTTGACTTTTCATTATTTTTACTTCCTTTGTCTTGTTATCCCTGATTAGCCTCACCTATTCTACCTAACTGTTCTGTCTTGTCCTGGTTAGCCCTTGTGTGTCAGTTAGTAAATACTGAAATGTCTTACCGTATGTGTTCCCTGACTGCTTATTTGTTTATTTGCTCTTGATTGTTTATTTGTTCCTGTTTTTTTTTTTTTAAAAATGCAATGAAACAATAACTTTTAGTTTATTTAGACATAAATTTAGACATAAAGGGACTTTTTAAAATTTGCTTTAATTTTGGTTCAGCAATGAGAGCTGAAATATGAGAGTTGTATGAGTTTAGTAGGTGTCTACATGACTCCCATCTATTGTTTTTAAAAACTGCAAAAGCATACAACTGGTTTCAGTTTTTTAATGGCACATTTGATCCAAATAATATTTGATTGTGATGACCAGATAGAGTAGCATTACTTAATAGTGGTTTTATAAATATAAACTCTGTCTGAGATTGAATGAAAAAGTCTTCATCCAAATGTTGTTCAAACTTCCCATCTGCAAAATATATATTTTAAGTTCACCGGGAACCTTATGATCCAAGCACCATCAATGTGCCTCATAAAGCAATCATTCAAGAAAGAATTATAGCTGCAAAATCAACAATATTTAAACCTCAATGCAGTAAAATAGATCTGAGCTAATAAGGAGTTTTTGCCTGTCAATAAGTTTAATGGAACTACATGAATTCCAAAAAAAAGTACTTTTAAGTACTTACACACCTCTTCATGTAGCAATAATTATAGGCAGAAGACATCACAGGGTTAGGAGGATGTCACACTGAGGTCTCATCACATCTCCCTCCTCACACTGTCTGTCTCTTTGGGTTTGACAGAAGCATTCCCAGATGTGGTGGCAGCAGCTGTGTATGAGTAAAGAATGGTGTAGTGCTAAGGAGGTGTCAGTCGCCCATCAAGGTCTTGGAGTAGAATGGCACTGATGGGTGGAGCGGTTCAACTTAGAGGGCTTCAACGGCTTTTCCAACCCATCTGCCAGATTTAATGCAGTGGGTTGGAACAAGCAAAACAAAATAAACCCCCCCCCCCCCCCCACCCCCCACTGCACAAAAAAAAAAAAAGTAACATTTTGACTTTGCAAATTGATTTTTAAGCATTTACGAGCTGGAGTGTTTATTTTTCAACCCTCTTCCATGCATTGTTTTGGCCAAAGACATACTGTATGTAAAGTGTGTTGTATGTCAAGATGAGGTCAAGGCGAATGTGCTGCATGCAGCCTGCGGGAGCAGTTTCATTGTGGAAGTATGGCTTGCATGACTCAAAAACCTTGGCTGGCCTCGGTGTTTAGCTGCAGCAATCGCTGTGTTTCCATGGCTATTTACCATGCATGCCATTGTTTTCCTTTAATGATGCCAAGAGAACAAGAGGCATGAAGCAAAACAGGATCTGACTCTCTTTAACAGCACACACTGTGTCCAGACGCTCAGATACGGACTACGGATTATTGGTGGATTATTTACATCTTCTCCACAGCAGGGACAAGCAGGCGCCTGGGCCAACTCCATGTTATAATACAGGATCAAAAGCACTCAACATTGTAAATGAAACTGGAGCCTGTCGGCAAATCATCTCAGCTGACACATAGTTCTTAATGAAATCACATTAAAGGTTATTTCAGAGGAAGCAGAGGACATAAATAAGAAGTAAACCCTATTTTATCACTGTACAGCTGTAGCAGGAATCACAGGTGGGGGTTTAGGATTCATTTTGGAGCTGTTTTGTTTTCTGTTGCTACATCACCTGAAGAAAACAGAGCATTTCTGCATTGATTCAAGATTTTGCAACCACCTTCACAGTTGAAGAAGAGCGATCAGTCCTTTTTCCCTCCTTCCTTTCTCATTTCCAAAATCCATTTACTTTTACATGTCGATATTTCCCTCCATCATTCATATGCCAAGATCCTGTATTTCCAGGTTTGATACCAGCCTGCTTTTTATTGTACAGCCTCTGATTTGTTGACATTATTTTGTCTTCACAAGCAATTTGTAATTTGTGGTATCCCGTGCGGCTGTTTCAATCTCATTCACAGTTTTATGTATTTTTTGGTCTAACACTTCTGTTATTCGTTTCATTTTATCAAAAGTTGGCTCATTGATTTGCCCATTTTCAAGAAAAGAATACAAATCTAAATTACTGCATTACTAACCATCAGTTTCAACTTAAATAAATTTCAAACTACTGCCTTTTTGCAGGTTCTTACACTCATTTAATTTAATAAGCGCATTTAATTCAATTTCTACTATTGTTTGTGTTTCTGTTGCCAAAAATATCATAAAAGTTTAGCTATTAAAAGGCTGCCATTCCTGAGACAGATAATGTTTCTTAAACTAAGGTTTTTAAAGTAGGCTATATTTAACTTTAAATTAAGAAGAGCTTTTAACTTAAGGCTAAATCAATCTTTAAATTGACTTATCTAATAATTTACTACTCATGAGTCAACTTATAGTCAAAGCTCAACTATTCCTTCTTTATGTACTGGACATTCAAAATAAAGAAGTCACTGAAATTTTTCAGGCAACAGCTTTGCCCATTCGAGTAAAGCAACCTGATCAAATTTTATAGTGTAGAAACAGTAGCTTTTTAAAATGTTTTATTTTTATTGGGAATCACAGAAAAATAGTGAGCCAGGAAAAATGCTGTGGTGTTGGCTTTGTTTAGGCCTGGTTGGAACCACAGACAGTTTACTACTCTTGACCAGTCATAGGCTAAAAGGTTACAACTACCACGGAGTTAACAGTGTCTTTCAGTTTAACCCACAACTGATGTCGTGTATTTTTAGGGAGGAGGGTGTCATAAATACTATATCTAATACATGTCAGGTGAGATCATTTATCGTTTCTGCCCGACTGAAAGGCCTTCTGGAGCTATTTAACAAGAAGCTCCATCCATCGTTATAAAACTACAATTTTATATGATACAGAGACATACGAAGGTCAGCATCTGCCAGGTGCAACACAAGCTGAACACCTACAACTTTAAATTTTACTGGATAAGTGACTTTAAAAGGCTGGAAATGACAACAGGTCTGTGAGAGTCCACTCACAGAATCGGGATCAGATGTACCAGCATCATTTTCCCTCCTAACCCAGGCTATCTGAGATATCTGACCCCCGGAAGTGAGTGGAGACTGTGACTGATGCCCCAGAGCATGGAGCTTGGAGCTCCAGCTGCTAATGCAGCATGATACTCCCATAGAGAGAAGGAGAGCAGGGAGCAGGGCCTGAACTCAGGCAGCTTTTGGGGTTAAAACACAGCTGCTGCTGATGGCTACGGGCTTGGTTGCTCTGCCAAAAAGGAAACCTTATCAAAGGAGCACCAAGGAGTCAGTGGAACCCTATGTGTCGATGTCCAAGTTAATAGAGTGAAAGAATTCCTGCCCTTTGCTCTCTCTGACAGAGCTATTGTGTGTCTTAATATGGGTAAAGGATAATCATATTTAACCATGTTTACTGGTTTGCAGACTGTGCACCAGTAGTGATGTCACTTTTAGCATGTGCAAGCAAGCATTACTGTTGGTGAGTCATTGGGGAAAATGACTCTCAGCTTCTTGTACAAGAAGATAATCATTTAATGTCAATTTCCAGAGGACTGTAGTGGTCACACAATGTAAAAAAGTCTAATCTGACAAACGTGTTCTATTCCATTAGGCGACAGGCGATAGACATAAAATAAAACAATGCAAAGTAAAACAATCTCTCTCCTTTCATCTCAGACAGCGCTTAACATTATTGTCACATCGTGGCCCCAGTCAGTTATTGTTGCTTAAAGCTCTGCTTGTTTTGTATTTATAGTATAATGTCTGCCTCTTGGACTTAAGCTGGGCAAGCAGAGAGGACAGCAGCTTTTTCTGGTGGCTTATGCACATGCATTGCGGATAAAGCTCTGTCTTTAATGGGAAACTGATGGGAGACCAGCATGTGAGGCCGCTGGTGCTGCTTTCACTGCTCTGAAGTCACTTATGATCTGCACTTTGTGTGGAAACACAGCTAACATTAGCATGTAAACAAGCTTAAGTGATTTATCATCATAACAGATCTGTTTCCGCTCGCTAACCACCTTAGCCAATGTGTGATGAAAAGAAGATTGAGTGTGGAAAAAGGTTATTAGTAGCTCCTTAAGTATATTAGCAAGGAAGGCTCTGATGATGATGATGGAGAGGTGACAGCAGCTCTTAGTATGTCAACTAAAAAAAAAGAGGCAAGTTGACCAGGTACAGACACTTTCAGATAAACATCTATGAGAAATCACTTCTTTGAATGAATGTAATACATTTCACCCGCTGTGTTGCCAATAATCCACCTTCATTTTTCATAAATATTTTTTGTTGTTGTTTTATAATTATATTATTTTTGATATTTTTGTACAAGTTTCCAATAATACTGTAAAACTTATCACTGTAAATCATATTTTGGGGGGTAATATATAACAGATATTATTTTAACTATAGACATAATAATATTTTACATTTTTCTTGTAATTAATTCATTACTAGTTAACAAATCTTATACAGAGGATATACCGAACATCGTTGCATTTTACTGTCACATTATTGCCCCTTCTCCACAGTAATGTGCATAATTCCACCCTTCAAAAATTGTAGGTCATTCAGCCATATTTGACTACAAAAAGGACTACTGTAGCATGCTTTATGTCATGCTTGATCCCCTATATTTTTCTCACATTTCACTGACACCAGCCCTCAATGTTTTCATCACCATTTGAAAAATATATGTATAAGAAAACATCACATTTGTGACCAAATGTATACTGCCGTACATGTTACACATACAAATGTTAAGTACCCAAAGATAAACAGGAAGAGCTTCAGTTTCAGATATTTGGCCAGATATTTAATTCTAAAATTTGCATGGAGAATTCAGTTTTTATTTCCAAAAGCCTCGACTGTTTCTGTTAAAGTGATGCAATAATCATCATGATTACTTCTGAAGGCCTAAACATTAAAGATAACTCTGCTTCCCTGCTTTCTAAATGATTTAGACTCAGACACTTGTCTATTAAAAAACATCTTCATCACTGTCACCTCTGTGATCATAAGAGTTATACTCTGTGAGTCATAAAGCACCCAGTAACCTTAATACACCATTGCACTGGCTTTATCTGCAGGCTTTGGTATTGGCTGCTTGACAAAAGCATGTTTTTAGTTCTACAGAGCTGGGAAAAAAGTTGTCAAAGATTCTTCAGCCTCTGCCTGTGTTTGCTTAGTGCTGTTAACTCTCACAATGGAAACACTTGAGGTCTACAGATAGGAAACCTGCCTGCTAAGCTGATTTTGCTCAAATCTCCCCAATACTTTGTCTCTGTGTTAAGTGGCTCCCTGTATGTTATTTCCTGTTTTATTTTGATATTCTCTTGTCCCATGTGCCTTGTATTTAGTTCCTGCTCTTGTCTTGTTATTCCTGATTTGTTCCCACTGCGTTTCCCTCCAGTTTCCCTAGCCTCATTACCTTGTGTATCTCATGTCTAAGTCTCCCCTTGCCCTTTGTCGTGTCCTCTCTCATGGTTGTGTGTTTTTCCAATTTGTTTCGCTCCTGCCCTGCTCAATGCATGCTTTGGTTTGTCTCCCATGGATTACCAGCAATAAAGCTAAGTTTGAGCTCATTTCTTGTCTTGTGAGTCCTGCAGCTGGGTGCTAATTCTGCCTCTTACATATCCGAAGCTTTGACAGAAAGAATAATTCTGACAGTTCATTCATCTTCAGATCAACAAAAATGCTAACCTTCAAGGAAACACAAGCAGAGAACAAAGAGAGTCAGCATAATCCACATGTCTAAACAGCAAGTCATTTCTAAGCCATCTCCTTAACACAAACTAATACCTGTTCCCATGCCTCTGCTCTGCACACATGCAGGCAGCCTGAGCAAGGCCAAGCAAATACTTTCCATCAGTTTGTGTAAGCAATGATAAACACATTATGTCTAATCATAAGTGTATTTCATGTTACAGTTGGGTCAGAGCCCTTGGAGCCAAAATGCCCAATTTTCCCATGGTTGTATTTCAGAGGGAGAGTAGGTCTGTGTCTCATTTCTGTGTTTATGGCAAGTCTAAATTATGGTATCAAGTTCAGCTCAAATCGAAACAAGTGCCAACTGTCATGGCAGACCATCCCATGCAGGCCACTTCTGTCTTTGGGATGCAGTGTAACTCAATCTATCCCTGAATTTCAGGCTCTCTGCTTGGAGTCATTTTCACTGTACAGGGAGAGACAGAGCAGACAGATCTGAAAAAACAAACACAGACCTTCAGAACA
This sequence comes from Pelmatolapia mariae, assembly GCF_036321145.2. Lineage (NCBI taxonomy): Eukaryota > Metazoa > Chordata > Actinopteri > Cichliformes > Cichlidae > Pelmatolapia > Pelmatolapia mariae. Next base: position 25,369,581 of record NC_086242.1, on the reverse strand, counting down.
AAGTTAGTGGTTATTTTTTTTTCAAATACAAAGCAGAAATAGAAACCACGTTTTGTGAATGAAGCCCAGCTGACAAACAGAGAAGGACTTAAACATTAAGGACCTCCGCGCGCATTTGTGTGTGTGTGTGTAAGTAAACCTGAATTTCTGTAGTTTTACAAATCTGTATTTCTATGTTTCTATAACCTATAATGGATCCTGCTATTCAGTTGAACCCTTTGTTATGTCATTTCAGTAGTTTGCAATGTGATCAAGAGATGCTGACGTCATACAGAAGAGTCGAACATGAAAAGATGTGAAAATAGTTTTTAGACCACACTGAAGGTGAAATGAAAATGAAATTATTTGTACGAAACGATGTTGAAGGAATATGATTAAATAAAGTGTAAAATGTGTTATGTAAGTTTCGACAAACTGATTTTTTTTAATTCTGTGCTAAAGAACAGTTTTATGTATATGAAGACAAACTAATACAGAGTAATAAAGGTTTACTGACAAGTTGTCAAAGATTGCTGAAAGATTTTAAGACTGTTAATTATCTTTATTTATTGAAAGGCACTTCTAGCAGGTCTATCACTGCACTCCATGTTAGCTGACTCACTTCAGCCAAACTTTTACTAGAAGCTTTGATCGTTGCACTGTGATTGAAATTAATCTGACAATAATGTACATATTCTCATTCTAAAATTTATAACTATGTATTAACCCCTCTCTATCATCTAAAACAAAGAGCAGACAGTAACAAAGTGGCACAAGGTTGTAACTAGTTCTTGCAGATGCCTAAATGAGGAAATGGCTAACAGAAAGCATGCTCAAAAAATCAGGAATAACGAGACAGAGGAAGTTAAACTGAACATGACATACAAGAGACAAAACAACACTAGGACAGAAACTGAGACATACAAACTTGACAGAGACAAAAGGTAAAGGTACACAGAAACTACTCGTCACTGAGGTGAGGAGACTAACTACAGAGACTGGACATGGAGAAACCAGACAGAAACAACTGAATGGTGAACAAGGATAAACTTTACATAGAGCAGAACAGGATGACTAGATAGGGAAACATGGGAAGACAAAAGTCCAAATGCAGATGAGACTGTGACACAACGAAACACAGAAGGGAATAAATCAGGAATAACAAGACAGCTGGACTTAAACTATAGATAATAGTACTGGAAACTAAAGACTGCTAACATAAAACAGGAAGTAACAAAGTAACATGGAATCACAAACAGAGGAAAACTAGACGAAGCACAGAGAACACAGGCAAAACATGATGAAGAGAAAACAACCTAATCACCTAGAACAAAACCTGGATATCTAGAAAACCTGAGAAGATAAACACGAAACATAGAAGGGGACAGCACCAGACGCAGGGACTAAAGGGATGTGAGAGTACATAATGTCAGCGTGTGCTGTGTGGCAGGCAGGATGATCGACCCAAATGCAGGACTCAAGACGGAGGAATAAACTCAAAATGGCAGCTTTTATTGCTGGAAAAAACTAACACTAAATACAAAATAAACCAGAAACTATAAACCTGGCAATGGCTGGAAACACAGCGGGAAACACACAGCATAATGAGAGTGCGACGCGACAACAAGCAGGGGAAGATAAAATACAGGTAGGATAACGAGAGGATGGGGAACGGGTGGAAACACAGCTTGGACCAATTGCACGTAATGAGACAGGGCGAGCAAGCAAAACTCAAAACACTGAACACAGTACAAGGACTATCACAATAAAACAGGAAACACACGACAGGCACAGAGGCATGGACTTGATACTGAACAGAAGGAACATGGAGCACAGGGACAGGAGTGACACAACGACTGACTGGGGAACATGAAAATACACATGAAGACAGAATTAAATCGATACTACACATGAGGAGCACAGGAACAAAAACCAAGAACTAGAAATCAAGAAATACTAGAGAACTTAGGGAGCTAGAAATACAAAACAGAAACCAAAACACTAACAGTGATAAACCATGATGAAATCAAAGATTAATAATAACAACACAAAACACTGGGTCACCAACTCAGAACCGTGACACAGAGGGACTTCAGGAGTACAGTATGAACTGAAATCAAGAACATAACTATAAGAGAACTAAATTCTTTGAATAGCAATACACAAAGAAGCCAGGAAACACTAAAAGAAAACAAACTCTGTGCACTGGGTCCTAAAACCAGGGATTCAAATATGTGAGTGATGGTAGTTGCTAAGAAGTTGTTTACTACTCCTCAACTGGCTGGTGAGTGATTGCAGGATTTTGCTTGTGGATGGTAGGTGGAATTGGTTACAGAGAGGTATACAGCATCAAAAACCTTATGGTTGCTTTGATTGCTAGCAGATTACCACCGTTGCCTTTAGTTTGTATAGAAGGCTCTGACAGCAAACCCTTGATAACTAACCACAGAACAGTAACAACACTTGAAAAAGTGTCAAATGGAAATGAAGACCATGAAGACAGTTTGCTTTTAAAGTAAAAGTTACCTGACCAGTGAAACCAGTGAAACCAACACGTTTGATCTCACAACTCTCAGTGAGTACACACTAATAACAGTTTCCCTTTGTAAGAAGCCGAGAGTAAACATACACTGTTAATTTCAGTGAAACAAATATTTCAAGTACTTTCTTACATGGTAAAGACTGTACACAATGAAGTTCATGTCTCCAGGCGATACCATTATAGGTACATTACAGTTTAAATTTGCACAAAGTTAATGTACAAAGAATGTCTGTAAGAAGCAGGAGCATGTCATGTCTAAACTACATATATTACTGCCAATTAGCTGCTGGAGGCTTTTTGTGAGCAATTTAACTTTAATCCAACAGAACCGCTGAATACGCACAGACACACACAAGTACAATTACGTACAGGACTTTATTAACAGTGTGACCAGTGGATGACAAAATGGCTCTTTAGTAAATGTACAGACGCATGTGTAGATGTTTTCAAGCACCGCACAGCAATTCAATCACACATGAATGCACTGGTGTATAGCTGCATGTACTATGTAGACTGGATGTGTGCCCTCTTTTTTGTTGTCTGTGGATGAAAATCAAAGGGACAGGAAGTGTAGCTAGAGGGCCTCACTGCACTGGACCATCAGTTGGCAGGATGAGAAGAGACTGCATAATCAGACAAAGGAGGGGAGGGAGAGTGGGAGGGGGAGCTGGAAAGAGGAATGCATCATGTAATGAGGGAAAGACGAAAGGGAGGGCCAAGCAACAAAAAGATGCAAAAAATAAATAAATAAAAGCGATGCAGAAATGAATCAGTGCAGAAGTCACAACAAGCTTATTTCTGAATTTTAGCCAACTAAAACTTTCTAGCCTTCACTGGGTTATGTAGCTGTGGTGTACTGTGTTTGTCTCACACACAAACACGCATGCGCAAAAGCACATGGAAAGCTGTAACCTGGATTCAGTAATTCAGACTGTCATTTTGTGAAAACATTTATCGACAATGATATATTCCCAAGTCTCTTAGGCCCTAACCTTAACCATCAGCACATAGTGCCAAACCAGCCTAAATCTAAAGGCAATTATAGACAAGTGTTGTGTATATGTTTTCATATCTGAACTTGTCGTGTAACATATATACACACACCAAACACATTGCATTTTTACAGAAATTTATTGTTAAAAAAATGCACAAGAAAGAGGGATTCAGGCTTTATCCTATTCTCATGAGAAGGTAGCAGAAGGGAGAATTTCATCGGTTAATTTAGGAACTGAAGCTCTATCACAACTGCTTTCATACATATTTCAGGTTGTCACTGGGGCAGTTTGACCTCTTGCTGGCAGAGTTGGGACTTGGGACCACATCTGAGTAGGCAGAGAAATAATTTCATAGAACCAATTGACCTAAAGCAGTTTCTAGCTGTGGCATTTTCAGTAACAGTGCACGTTTTGAGCTATGAACGCACACACTAGCCTGAGTGGTCAGATCTGTTTATTTGTATCCAAAAAAATCTGAAAAAACAAGCTTGATTAAACGAAATAAATGCCGCATTTTTTTCCCTGTAAAATAAGGTCAATGTGAACAGTTGCTTGTGTAAAGGCCTTAACTTTAAATATAAACCTATAAAGTCCTGAACAAATTGCTAACAAATTTACGAATTTCATCTAATAGTCTAAAACTTGATGAGTTGTATTTTCATGTCTCTATTGTCATGAATTTCTTTTATTTTCTGTTCTTAAGTTGACAAACATATGAACAGCATAGAAATGCAGCAAATTACTATGCCATGTGAGTTGATCTTATTATTACAATGTTATTACCAACGTATTAACAAATTTAATTTTTTATATGGTATTGTGCAATTTGATTAATTACCTTTAATAATGCTTTTTTCTAAAACTGTAATTATGTACAGTACTCGAGTACATGTGTTTAGTGTTTGCAATAAATCTTTAAGCTAATGGTAAAAAGTAACTAAAGCCTTTTAGATTAAATGAAAATGCATCTTCTCAGTAAGCTTTAGATAGCTACACTTTGTCACTGGTTTTATTTCCCACGTTGCATAACCAACAACAGCTGAACATAATTGAGAGTATCTATGTTTGTGTTGTGTGTAAAGCTCTGGCTGACAGCTACCACAGTGTCAGTCAGTCTGTCTGTGTGAAGAATCCAAACATATAATCATTCTGAGGACAGAGGGGACTTCAAGACAACTCAACACTTTGTGGCTTTGAGCTATGTGCAGACTTTAAATGTTTCAGATATCAGGGTTCAAAACTGTTTTGGTGGAATTTTCATGGCAGCATGCACCGCCTGCTAGTCTTCACACCTCTTTTTTAAGTTTAAATGAAATACAGTACTTCACTTAATTGCCAAATAATATTTTTTTTCCTCTTTGGACTTACTTTTTTTGATACCAGGTTTCTGCCGTGTTAAATGAATATAAAACTGCACACATGGGAAAACACCGTGGCACTGCCAGTGAATTATATGTTCCCCCAGTGCCTGGCTGCATGGTCCAATGTTGCGGCTGTACTTCATTAGCTATCTCCTCTTTACCTTTCTCTGACAAATTCAATAAATGCTCATCTGGTTCCAATTAGGCTCTCGTTAGCAATAACTGGCCTGGTATTTACTAACAGCATTACTCAACACTAGCTGGCTTGGCTTGGCTATACTAATCTGAGACAGGCCACATAGCCTTCTGGGCTTGTTAGTAACTTGCCAATCAACTCTGCCCTTCAGAAACACGTTATCTCTAAAAAGCCTCCACATGAATATCCCCTAGTATTTATAGTGAACCGTTATTTTATGTTTAGTTCCAAGAAAATATTGTTATGAACTACTTAAAGACATGTTCAGGAGAGGATTCATGTTCAGGTTAATGTGTTTTTCAGAGGCTGTCTTGGAGTTGTGAGGTATTTGTATGGCACTCAGATTCGTCCACTGTGGGTCACAGCTTCGTTTTCAAATGGAGAATTTGATGGTCTAATTCTAATGTTTCACTGGCAAGAGAAAATATTTTCACAGGGTGGAAAGGGTACTCTTACTTGGAATTCCAATATAGGAAAAAGAAAAAAGAAAAGAGAAAAGGGTAGCTTTGAAAACATGTACATTGTATACACAGCAAACACATTTTAATAGTTGTTCCGTATTTACATATGAAAACTGAACAGATGTACTAATGACTGCTTTCAGTGACAAATTTATTCATATTTTGTGCTCCAGCAATTATTTGTGGCTGCCAAGTTGCAATCACCAGAGTTAAAAACCAAGGACAAAAAGGGCAGTTCATTTGAGGTCGGCTCAAAGAGAAAGTCAAATCCAAAAGACTCCCATGTTAAAATTCACAACTTTGAAGAATTAAAAGGGTTTAGCTTCTCAATTTGTAAAAACTAATTTATGTGGAATGAATTGCCACTTTAGCTGACTGTTGTCAGGAGTTTTTGGGTCTGTTTCTGTTATTTCTGTTATTGGTGTTGTTTGGAGAACTTGTCTGTTAAACAATTAGGCCTGCTATGTCATACAGACTGTTCAAGAAGTCTGTTCTTCAGTTTTGTTGACTGAAATTTTGTCTGTTACTAATTAATACTCATTAGCAGATACCTGTGCACCCCTGCAGGTTATGAATGCTTCTTGTTGGTCACTTCTGGCTCCAGGACACATGACAATATAAATACCGTACATATGACCAAATAAATTAATTACTGCTTGTTTATGGTAGTGAAACAACAGTATAGTTCACTGATGTTTTTTGAATAGTTTTTTCACAACAGTGGAGCTGTCTGGCCCAGGGGAATGGGATGTGTTAGGTTCTTGATATTCACACTTGTTAGGAGGATACAATCATTGTATTCATCCTGTAAAGGACAAAGGGTTTTTCAAAATCTAATCAGGTTTTAAAACATGTTGAAATAGTCAGGAGCATGATGAAGAGAAGCTGCTGAGTAGTACTTAAGCATATAAATACTATTGAGAATGTCAGTGACAGACAATATAAGAGCAAATGGACGAGTGTTAAAGAGAAACAGAGACAGATAAAGCAGTGTGGGACTAATGTAGACAAGTAGAAAATTTCAAATAGAAAAGCGAGCAACTGATGAAAGTCAGGAGTTTCTTTAGCTGCTCCTGGTCTTCCTTTCCCCCCCTCTGCTAATAATTATTCCATTTCAAGGCTCCCTCAATCATAGATAAGTCAAAGGGTTTACCAAAAAGCACCTGTCCCCAAAGCGCAGAAGAAAAACTCTCAGTTTCAACACTCCATTCTAATGTGCTGATTCCAGGAACCTTACATTGGAAATAAATGATGACACATGGGTGCTTCGATCAGTTCCAACTGAGGATTTTTTTTTTCTTTTCAAACATACATTTTTCCTCCCTTTTCTCTGGCAGCTGGATAAGTTTTCTCTGGTATGTGAGGGGGGAGGGAGGAAAAAGAAGGTTGTCTGTACTGAGGTCTGTTCTGCACATGTTCCTCTTTCACAACCTTTTATAAGTTATCCCAACTGAGGAAAAGAAAGAGATTTAACAGTGGGAAAGAAGAACAACAACAGACAAAGTCAGAGTCTGCAGAATGTGTCTGAGGAAAAAAGAGAAAGATGGGTGGAGCAGAGGAGATGACGAGACGGCTTTGATTACGCGCAGATCTGGTTATTACCAGCCTGCGAGAGACTCTATTAAACAATAACAAATGGAGACCATCAGTCAGTCCATCAGTAATAGGCTACAACAAGAAGTCGGCTGATGGGAAACACACATACTAATAGTCAACGCAGAGAGACTAAAAAGATATAAAAGCAACTTCATAAAAATCGAAATTAAATTTCCACTCCTAGGTGTTTTTGAAAGAAAAGTGTCACATTTGCCAACTGTTTGACAGTTTAAAGGAAAAGCGTGTTTGTCTAACGTGTCTGTATTGCCCAAGTTTACGGTAGAGGGTAGTGAGGCATTGAAACTTTTGCACCTTTCGGGTGTTTTGGCATCCAAATTTTTTATCACTGCAATTTTTTCGTAAAGCTTTCTCAGATTAAAGTTTACCTAATGCGCATAGACAACATAACTAATAAATGCTATGTGTTATACAGAAGCATCTGAGAAGCAGCTCTACTCTGAGTCCATCCCAAATCACTAAATTCCTCACTCTGCACTAAGGGTGCAGGGTAACAAAATTTTGTTCTTCAATACTCACAGCTCATGGCCATATATGAGGGTAGAAATGTTGACTGGCTGGTAAATTGACAAGTTTAATTTCATGTTCAGCTATCTTTTCACCAAAAACACTGGTACAGCATCTAAAGACACCTTTTGTCATCTCCCATGACATTCTGCACTTACTCATGAACAAGATCCCAAAACATGTCAGCTTTTCTACTTAGGGCAGCAAGTTGTGACTTGAAGTAGACACTCCACCCTTTTCCTTGGTTTCAGATTGGGAGGACTAATTCTCATTCCCGCCGCTTCACTTTCAGCAATGAACTGCTCTGGTGCAAGCTATGACCAGATGAAACTAACAAAACCAAATCATCCACGAAAAGCAAAGACAAGGTCCTGAGGCTACTAAAGCGCGAAGTGGCAAAAGGTTTCCTAGAACTTCTGTCTGTAAAAAGATGATCAGTATCAGTGAAAAAGGAAGCTCTGGCAGAGTCCACTGGAAATATGTCTGACTTATTAATGGCAATATGGACGATGGTTGTGTAGGGATCGAATAGCCCAAAAAAATTGGCCAAAAACCTCATACTCCCAAAGCAACCCCGATGAACAAATTTCATCTCCCAAGTCCACAAAATGCATGTAGACCGGTTGAGAAAGATCCCACAAACCCTTGAATATCCAGTATTCCAAGATCAAGAAAAAAAATTATTCTTCCTCCTGAATCTGGGGTTTGACCAATGGATGTACTCTCTTCTTTCATACCCTAACACAGACATTTCTGTTGTTTAACTACCTCATTGATTTCTCCCACTCATGGGTGAGTAGTTCCCTCCTTCCCAAACTCTGCCTCTGTCACCAAAGTGGGGCTGAGGAGATCCTTGAAATATTCTTTCCATTGCCTGACTGTATCTTCCACTGAGGTCAGCAGCACCCCATCCCCACTGTACACTGTGTGAGTATCACTTTCCATTCCTGAGTCACCAAAACTGATCATTGATCTGTGACCTAAGGTGTTTGGATAACGTGCACTTATGAACACCATTATGCTTGAGCATGACACTTATTATGAAAAAACAGTGGTACAGAAGGCCCAGGAAGGCAACCCTCAAGTCTACAAAGGAAAACCCCAACATGCAGAGAATCAACCAAGTATATCCACCCCTGTCCACTGACTCTCACAAAATTTCAAATCAATTCAGTTTTATTTATATAGCTCCAAATCACAACAACAGTTGCCTCAAAGGACTTTATATTGTAAGGTAAAGACCCCACAATGATACAGAGAAAACCCCAACAATCACATGACCCCCTATGAGCAAGCACATTGGCGACAGTGGGAAGGAAAAACTCCCTTTAACAGGAAGAACCCTTGAGCAGGACCAGGCTCAGGAAGCGGCAGCCATCTGCTGCAACCAGTTGGAGGTGAGGGGAGGAAGACAAGACAAAGACATGCTGTGGAAGAGAGCCAGAGATTAATAATAACTAATAATTAAATGCTGAAAGGTGTATAAACACATAATGAGTAAAAAAAAGGTGACTGAAGAAGAAACATGGTAATCCCCCAGCAACCTAGATCTATTGCAGCGTAATTAAGGAAGGACTCAGGGTCACTTGATCCAGCCCTAACTATATACTTTATCAAAAAGGAAAACTTAAAGTAGTCTTAAAAGTAGAGATGGTGTCTATCTCCCAAATCCAACCTGGAACCTGGTTCCACAGAAGAGGGGCCTGAAAGCTGAAAGCTCTGCCTACCATTACCTACTTTTAAAAAATATTCTAGAAACCACAAGTAAGCCTGCAGTCTGAGAGCCAAGTGCTCTAACCAGGTGATATGGTATTATAAGGTCATTAAGATAAGATGGGGCCTGATTATTCAAGACCTTATTTGTGAGGAGCAGGATTTTAAATTTGATTCTGGATTTAACAGGGGGGCAATAGGCATTGGTAGATAAAATCAGGTATCATCTGCATAGCAGTGAAAATGTATGCTATGCCTTCTGATGATTCTGCTTAAGGGTAGCATGTATAATCTAAACCGAATTGGTCCTAGCGAATGCTGTGGAGCTCCATAATTAACCTTAGTGTGTGAAGAGGACTCTTCATCCACATGAACAAATTGGAGTCTATTAGACAGATACGATTCAAACCATTGCAGCGCAGTACATTTAATACCTGGGGCATGCTCTAATCACTGTAATACAGTTGTTATGGTCAACAGTATTGAAAGCTGCACTGAGGTCTAGCAGGAAAAGCACAGAGATGAGTCCACTGTCAGAGGCCATAGGAAGATCATTTGTAACCTGCACAAAAGTTGTTTCTGTGCTGTGATGAGCTTTTAAACCTGACTGAAACTCTTCAAATGACCCATTCCTCTGCAGATGATCAGTTAGCTGTTTTACAGCTACTCTTTCTAGAAAAACAAAAGGGAACCTAATATTTGAAGAGAGTCCAGCCCTTCTCCAGGAGACTGGTTTCAGAGCTTGAGCCATGCATCAAGATGAGCATGAGAATATCTAGCTGGTATCTCTTAACCTTAAGCACTAGCTCAGGCTCCTACCCCACCAGATAGGTGATGTTTCATGTCCAAAGAACTAGTTTCAATAGCCAGCAATCAGACTGTCACGACGTCTGCCCTCAACTGCCCAATACACACTGCACCTGACACCTAGACGGCCTTCTTCAGCCTGTCGATCAACAAATAACATAATTGATCAATGGATGTTGTTTACCAGATGGCAGTTTTTAAAAACATAAAATATTTATTTTTTACATTTAAATATATAATATTCATACACTGCTCAAAAAAATTAAAGGAACATTTTGAAAACACTTCAAATTTGAATGCTGGATTTCTATAAACGACTGAATAATATGTTAAGAGCAAAAGGATACCATATCATTTATTGGAAATAAAAATGATCAACCTACAGAGAGCTGAATTCAAAGACACCCAAAAATCAAAGCAAAAAAATGATGTGGCAGGCTAGTTCAGTTTGGAGAAATTTAATTGCAGCAACTCAAAATGGTACTGTGTAGTCTGTATGGCCCCCACATGCTTGTATGCATCCCTGACAATGTCAGCGAATGCTCCTAATGAGACAATAAAAGGTGTCCTGGGGGATCTTGTCCCTGATCAGGACCAGTGAGGTCCTTGCAGTTAATGTTTCTAGCAGTCTTTGTTGTTATAATGAAATCATAGTCAATAAAAATTTGAATGTGTTGGATTTCTTTTTTCTTTTTTTCTTTTTTTTTAGCTCCACAACAGTTTACATGTTTGTTGCCATTTCCTGAACAAGCTGCCATGAATTATGGTCTTGTAAACCAGCTATTTTCCTCAGGTGCTGATTGCTAGGATTTGTGGAGGGTATTCAGACTGTGGTTTCTCTGCCTCTCTGACCCCAGAATGAAAGACTGGCTATACTATTAGAGTAATTGCAAGATCTGGCCTTCCACTAAGTTTTTTCTTTTTTGTGCCATTTTGTTTGTAACTGTTTCCATATGATTGGTTGGGCTCATGGGAGGACAGATGATGAAATATAACACACAAATCCCGTCTAAATAACAGAAAACACACAATAGAGCTTTCTGTATATCAAATGAACACATTAATATATACAAGCACACACACACACACACACACACACACACACACACACACACACACACACACACACACACACACACACACACACACACACACACACACACACACACACACACACACACAGAGTTGGGGTTGTGATCAACTGAGTTGTTTAAAAATGATTTGTTGACATGTTAGAACTCCAAAGTAAAATGTTTTAATGCTTTCAAGGAACGACATAAAATACAAAACTGTCATAAATAAAACATAAAAAAGTTATGATTATCAAGGGTGAGTCAGTGTGGTTATGTTATTGGTGGAAGGGGTTGGAAGCAGATTACTGTGCATTTTTACTGAACAATTATCATCCATGACCAATGCTGTGATCAACTCAATATGTCTTCTTTGACCCAGTGGAGAAGATCACAAATTGCACAAGCCTGGGACCAATTAACAAGTTATAGGCGTGCATGGACTACCAGTATATTTTTCAAAGTCGATTTGTCCCTCTTTCCAGCTGGTGGCGCTAGTGCATCTCACTGAAGCCTGTCCAGATTTACACTGACTAAACATGCTACTCTTTCCTATGGTCCACAGGCAATACAACGTCCTGGTCTTCTGGTTAAATAAAAAAATGACACTGTGCGTGAACACCAATGCATATACCAAATATTTCAGAGCAAATAACAAATCAAAAGAGAAATTGTGTCCTTCCACCTCATTGTTCAAACAGACTGAGAACATTTCTGTTTGTCAGTGTAGGGCAGCTAATTTGCTGCTGATTTACTGCTCTTTACTGATTTATTTGCTCTTTATCACAGTTCAATATCAATGAACTAATACAGATTTGGATGGCATTTCCTGAAATACAGACAATACTCTGACATTTATTTATTTATTTTACAAAAACTGCAGAATGTCCATTTCCTGTTATGAAGGACAATGCTCTGTAAACTTTACTTTGATTTTTAATTTTTGACAGAACAACTAGAACAACTGCCTCTTGTGTCTAAATAGAAGTCATGTCCTAATTTGTGCAAATGACAGCAAACAACTGAAACTTCTCTGAAAGCATTTAGATTTAATGTCCATCGATTTATTGGAATAATATGAATTTTAAAAATCTAACACCACTACCACTTTAAAAATGCTAAATTTTAGCTGATGTTTATACAGCGTTCACCCAAAACAATTGAATAGTTTATGTTTTATCATACTTTCTTTTAATGGAGCGAGACAGAGCATCAATTAAAGACTCATAATGTCTTAAGTAAAGTGTAGTTTCTAAACTGATTTCCATGTCATGTGAAATTTGTATTTTATTCCTTATAACCCAGTCAGAATTCTGGCTCCCACAGGTTGGCTGTGTGCTCATGTGGCACAATCAATCAATCAATCACTCCCAGATACTATTGATCTCAACTCATTGTGTGTACTGTATAAAGCACACCTATACCATGAATCATTAAGCTGAGATGTCAGCTAAACAATAGGAATAAGGTTCAACCCATCAATATATATGTCCTACCGGACTTGGATTTGGATACCAAATTGGAATAATAAGCTGGTCACAGGAGGTGACAGATGCCACTCGCGTCAAGACATGAAAACTCCTTACAAAGCATGGAGGTCACTAACCATTCGTCCAGCACCCTGAGGCTCTATGAGCAACAGAAAGAGGGAGGAGGAGGAGGAGTGAGTGTCAGAGCCACAATACAGGATGAAACATGGAGCATCCGCAAATATCTCAGGAAGATGGGCCCCTGAGATGAGCCGTTCCAATAGTGCCTCAGACAAATGAAGATAGATGGGGATAAGGAAGAGGAACTATAATGAAAGACCAAGCCTCTGCATGGCATGTACCATCAACAGATCGAGTGGATCAGAGCGCAGAGGCTCTGATGATAGCAGCACAAGAAGAGACCTGAAGCACCAGATCCACAGAGGCAGCAGTTTACCAAGGCTGACAGGACCCAAGTTGGCGTGTGTGCATAGATGCCCCTGAGACTAACCAACACAAAGTAGCAGGATGTAAGACGCAGGGTTGGACCATATACACTGAGACAGGTAGCGACCTCGCCAGTGTAGCCAATGTAGCCAGCAACCTTGCCAGTGCAGCCAGTGACCTCAAAAAGCAGAAAAGCACAAGAAGCAAAGAGAAGATAAAAGACTCAAGAGATGAAGGCAATTACCAGAAATGTTCCATTTAAATCACACACAGACCTGGGTCAACTGCAGGATCGGCTGTCTTTTTTTTTTTTTTTGTCTCTGTACAATATTGAATGCGATCCATTACTGCCACTCTGGTAATGGTAATCCATCTCTGACAGACCTTTCATAGCATATGTGGCTTTTTAGAAGTGAACACTGAGACTGAGGGCAAAATAACAGATTAACAACCCTAATTTGTCCTGAGGTTTTAATGGCCAAAATTATATGCAATCTTCCCCCTGTCTTCTATCAATCTAAGCGTCACCGTGGTCGGTTTGAATTCACATTTATAGTCAGCCATGTGCTTTCAATTTCTTCTGTGGACTAATAAAGGCCATTTGAGAAAGGGGCATTTTGATTGGGTGATTTCTCTTTTTTCTCTTTAAAGACCTCTGGACTGCAGAGTGTGAATGTTTGACAGTTACAAATGCTGCTCTGGCAGGTTCACATTTCTTTCAACCAGCCAGCGAGAGGACTGATTCTTTAAGCTGACGCAAATGTGGAGAGAAGACAAACTGTACACACACACACACACACACACACACACACACACACACACACACACACACACACACACACACACACACACACACACACACACACATTCAAACACACGCAAACACAAAACCTGGATTCAATAATCCAGACTGCTCTATTAAGATGAGAGGCCGAACATACATAACCACTGTCAGAAAAACTCAATGTAAAACTACGGAGGAAATGAAAGTTCAACAAAGTTTAATGTGATCCATCAGAATATGGAAATTTTTCAGACAAGAACCCAACTGTACTGTCTCTGTGCCATACTGAAAATTAGTTGTTTCCGTTTCTTATAGTTTGAGAGCCTGAACTGTAAATACTTCTGCCTGACGAAATTCTGATAAATCATTTTTTTTAAAGTCTTACACTGTGGCTTTTACAGTTTTGTGCCAGGTTTCTGAGATTTACCACATCTGAAAATATCCAGTACAATGAAACTTCCGCGTGGTATTGTATAGTGGTATTGTAAGATGGTAGAATTGCCCACTGTTAAAAAAAGGTATAGAAATAACAGACAAAACATTTGTTTCACAATTTATCAATCAGACCTACATTCAGAATGAATGTATCCCAAAGTATTGCAGAGTCCTCACAAAGTGTGGGACAATTTTCACAATTTTAAAGATTTGCACACAAATAGGAATATCTCTGCAAAGGCAGATTTCATTATCAGTTCCAGTGAAAGAGAATAACACCCAAATATGGCAAAATCCAAAGTCTGTAGTCTATATAGCAGGGGTAGGCGACTCCAGTTGTTTTGAAAGGCCTAGACAGATTCCAAACCACTGCTTTTTAAAGACATTTTTTTATAAACGTGGGCAAAACAAGGCACTTCAGAAGTTTTCCGTGTTTACTCTAGTTTGAGTAAAGTTAAGCAATACATTATTAATGGCAGTACCTGAAATCTTTAGGTACTGGCATTATATAATATATGCAATATATAAAACTAGCCTGGTACTTTACATGGCAGCAGTTTAAGGAAATAAACATATGTATAAAATCTGTTTTCTGGCTCACTATAAGAATGACCAATCAAATGTCTATGTTAAAATAAAACAAAATCAAATCAAAAATAAAGCAACCTGAAAGGCAATTCTACCATCTTCAATACAGTTATTTTTTACCATAATCATATTATCATATTTAATCTGCTAAGTCTGTTTTCAAACTACTGTGTTTATCTTTAACTTTTCCACTATGCAATCCTCTCGCCCCCTTTTTAGTGCCCACAATTGTTCGTTTAGAGTAGCAGAAATGTTACTGACTAAATTTTGGAATTATTTTAGATGAAAATTTAAAAAAGAAAAGAAAGCATCAATTAGTGCTCACCAGGTTCAAATTTAGATGATTGTGTAAAAAATGTAAAAAAAAAACAACAACTCTTTGCTCCTTGAAAGGATTTTTGCAGGTCTGCAACACATTGGCTCTAATTCCAATGGAAAGCACTAGTAGTATCATCCCACTTTTCTCATCTTTGCAAACAAAACCATTATTAAGTTGACTCCTAGTCTGCTCTATATGCAGTACTATGTGTGTACAAATAACCCAACTCATCCTTTCATCCCTTTGTGGGACCGTCAGAGTGAAACTTCAAAGCTACCCACACACTGTAATGTGGCCTCCAACCAACCAACCAGCCTCTTCCTGTAGCTTGAGAGAAAACACAGTGTATATGAAATGCACAATATGACAGTTACCACGGAGCGGTGATGTTCTTCTTCCTGAAATCTGAGACATAATTGAGGTTTTTCTGCTCTCTACTCTGTACCTGTTATTCAGACATAATTATGGTATTCTGAACTGCCATAAAAGCTATTAGAACTAATCTCATTAGCAGTGTATTGCTCAAAGACTTTTTTGATATTTAGAAAGTTTGAACCATAAATGGAGCAAACAGCAGTGATAAAGAGACAACCCACTTCCACTAAGTCACATATTATTTATCTGAAAATGTTGGATTTCTCTTTGTACTTTAGTTTGCTTAGAAGTAGACTTAGTAAACTTAGTAATCAGACAACAATTAAACATGAATAATCACAATTATCTCATTACACTACAATGCTCTGCATGAAAAACTGCAGTCCTTCCATTCATTTTAACCATTCCTACAGAACAGCATTTTTTCTTATTTTTAAAAAGGAGACGATCTGGTACAGTTTTAATACAATAATTAGGCCTGATCCGTAATCTGGTGTCCCTGAATAGAGCCAAACAAAGAAAGCAGCAACACTGGAAGTAGCGTGATACTCCCATAGCCAGCCAGTTGTCTGTCAGGCCCTAATTTGATTCACTGAACTAGACTGCTCTACCCTATTTGTGGTACTCGTATGGAATCATTTAATAAATATTAGGATTTACTGTGAAGGAGATGGTGGTTCAGTTTTGGTAAAAAATCTAGGATTTAATCGCAGGTATCTGTGTGTCTTCTTTGCACACATACAGTTTATGAAAGTAGTTTTGCAATCATTAGTTGACAAATTTAAGATTCCACCTACTCATCTCTTTCGGGTCAAAAACCCGATGTCATTGTCACACAGTTGTGATTAAAAAAAATCAGTAGCATAAAATATAAAATGAGGTGTGAAACAAATATTTTAAAATATTAACTGTTTATTTGTTACCACCTGTTTATACATTCAGAAATAACCTTTTAGAGAAACAAAAATTAATCAGGCAGTTTGTCCTGTGAAAAAATAAGGATTCGATCTTCTCTGGCTGTAGTTTCAACTTTCATACCATACTTCACTACAGGCCAAACTAACCACCGTTCAACGTTATTACAACCAGCAAACCCAGCCTGTTTTTCATCTATACTTCTGTCCTTCAATAAATGGGGTAATTGCAGCAAGCACCTACAGAGTTATATCACACCCATAATGCTAGTGGCAGAGTTCCCAGAATTCATTAATGTGGGGTAGAAACAGACCTAGAGGAGCACCATGCCCCCCATTTCATTGGTGTTTCATACAGACTGTTTGATTTCCAACCCCTAAAAATATTTTGTATATGCAGGCTTTTAAAATGCATTAATCTCTCTTTGTGAGTCTGTATTTGTGTTAACCGTCTGATCATGGAAGTAGACAGCAAGGCTGAAACGTTTGACATTGCTGTTAAATATATCAAATGAAAATGAGCTAGAACGCATGAAGTGTTGGTGGCATCAGCTGCAGTAGGTAATGTGAGCAGAGAATGCATCAGATTCTAAAATAATAATTTCATTGCAGTGGCATTTTGTCAGGCAAATCTAAAGTCACACTGGTGAAAACTGTATAGAAACTAAATGTAGAAAAAATAGTGGCTATATCATTCAAAAAGTACCCACGTCATGTCCAAAGAATCACCAGAAGGGATACGTTTCATACCTTTTAATATCATAGTTTTAAAAATGTGCTGGCACTTATTGTTGTTTTTGTTTTTTGGACCTTATAGGCAGTGAATACACAGCCTGCAGTTTTTCAGTTTCAGTTAAAATATACCCCAACACAAGAATCACATACTCCAAACAAATTACACCTCGTGCACTAATGTGGCACACCAGCAAACCTGACAGAAATAGTGGTCGACTGAGTAAGAGATCCACAAATTAGAAATAGTTTTACAGTCTGTCTAAAAGTGGCAAGACTGTGGAAAACCAGCTTTAGTAAAGGGAACTCTGTAAGTCATGAGGACTTTCAGTTGCCACATCAACTTCCTGAACGCACCTAAATAGTAATTAACAGTGGGCAGAGGCAAGCTTGGGCCTGTCTGACAAACAGTAGATGACTAACATTAGTGTAGTCTCATCAAGTTCACAACTCAACAGCTATTTTCTTGCAACACTAGGAGATATTTGTTGTTTCTATCAGCTTGTTTCTATCTATACCAAACTGTGACATATCTGGCCTCGGTCAGTATCAAAGGAATGCTCTGCTTTAAGCACAGGTTTGTATCTGAGCCCATATCCTTACCTGTTCAAACTCTCTGAGGCTGTGCATCTGTACTGGGGGTCCTTTGTCTGTTTCGTCACCTGAGAAATCTGCACAGGTAGAAGAAGAAACATGTACACATCAACTCTGTAAGCTTACGGCCATTACTCTCAGAGGAGCTATTCTGCTGCAGGAATTTAATACCCTTAGGGTTTTCTATGTTTATAGCTTCATAACATAGAACAAGTCTGCTGTATACAATGTGTTTAATAGTAAAAAACAAAAAGCATTTGATCTGTAAAATGCTGTTTAAATCTCCTCATGAATGCTTCCTATTTACAGTAAATTTGCTCTCGTTTCTGAGAATTATCAGTGCAACAGCAACGGGTGAAATTTAAACACTTCAGGGTTTTCTGAGCAACATCTCTGAGACTGTGTGATCAACCATCACCTCGTTATAAACCCATTAAACCTAGATACAAATGGGCTGTGTGTGTCCTTATACACACACTCATAGAATTGATATAGTATATTGTGGTCCAATTGAAATATTTCCAGAGGTCTAAAGACATCGCAAAGCCATGCTTATCCCCTATAACAGGCCAGGAGTTTTCCAAGAAAACTCCACGCAATACTTAGAATTCGATTTGTATAATAGTTTGAATTTTATTCCTTTAAAAGCAGGGCCAATTATCTGCAGGAGAAAGGGGGTGGTGGTAGTGAAGGGCAAGATCCCAAGGGGTGTAATCACGTTAGCTTTGGCAGAGTTTATATTTCTAACGGTTCTTTAAAATTGCAGCACATTAAATATTATTAAAAAGCTGTTGTGTAAGAAGTTAGAAGGTATCCTGGATCAAGTGCTGAGATGTTAGCTGCTGCAGTGCCTGCAGCAAGCCAGGCTACAAAACACTACAGATCACAGATATGAATGACATAATAGTAGAAGTATGCAAGCACACATTTTGTTTGATTAGACTTGCAGAACCATCATTAACATAATACATTACTTTTGTCCAAATCCTCATCACATTTAAATCACACTTGGATGCCTAGTCTTAAATTTAGAATTACATTTTAGGAAACATTTATCTTCCTTTCAAGAGTGGGATGATTACATTTAAATGGTAGATGTCATTGTGGTCGTGTTAAGTTAGCACAACTTGTTTTATTTAGAATGACGCCTCAGATTTTTACTGTCAGCAATTAATACTGTGAATTTTGACAAGTAATTTCATATCATTGTCCTGATCTTTGACCCAGGACTATGATGAAGCTAGGAGCCAAAGAACAGTGATGCCTGAGGTAATCAGAGCACTCAGGGCAGTAACCACCAAACTGGGTGAATGGATCCAACAGATCCCAGAAATCACTTTGGAGATCTGTCCTAGGAAGAGCAAAGATACTTCACAGGCCATCAAGCTGCCAAGGTAGGGGTATTCTTAAGTTATATGACCCAAGTTTGAATGATAAAGGCAGCTTACTTACAAATAAATGAACATTGTCTAATTTTTAGAAGCAGGAGAAAATGCACATTTAAAAAATAAGACAAGCACCACTTTGCATTTGTAATACATTAGGAGACACTTACCCATCATGCTTTTTGGCCTGGCCCGTTTATCTGCACCACAGTGCCTGAAAACAGAGACAGCTATCAGTAAAGTCCCTGAACATTTTCCCAAGTGTCTTCACCAGCAGCTGCATAATGATCCTTATCTTTGCACTAAACCTGTTTCCTGCTGGAGTCCTGCCCGCATGATGTATGAGTGAAAATGTAATAAGTCGTACAAAGCAGTAGGAATGAGCAGAGCTGCTTCACACTGCCATGTCAGAGAAGCTGACACTCACATGCTGCTGGTGGAAAATGAGTCAGCAAATGCTTCAAGTCACACAGCCATCAGTCACCAATGGGGAAACAGTAAACAAAGACAGCATGGAATAATCCAAGAACTCCTTCCACCAACTGGCCATGAAACTCTAAAGGGGCTTCTTAGAGACTTTCTCATTTTTGGGACCTAATGTTAATGTGCACCCCTGCTAATATACATGAATTACAAGCCGCCATATATAGGAGAATACTGTGATTGGGTGAGGTTGGTTAAGTCATTTACACTCCTGAGACATATCCTGTAACCAGTGTTGGGGAGTAACGGAATACATGTACCGCCGTTACGTATTTAAAATACATAATATGAGTAACTGTATTCCGTTACAGTTACCATTTAAAAGGTGGTATTCAGAATACAGTTACTTTGTTGAAATAAAGGGATTACACGGTGGTCTTTTCCTGTTTCATATGTTAGGCTGTCCCCTCTCTATTTTTGGTAATTCCACGCCGGTGGAAACCCAAACAAAACACCCATTAAGAGGCTCAAATGCCTGTGTCTCAACCTTGCGGCCCGCATGACAAAACATTTTTTCAAATTATTGTTCAAAAAATTATTTAATATGAACGCAATAGGCAGAATGTTACAGGCATAGCCCTAAAGAATGTAGCCTTTTGGGCAGTGTAGCCCAGTTGTAAGTAAGCTATTAAGACTCGACTGTACACTGTGTTCGTGTTTTCCTCTGAAACAATAAGTTCCATTGGAGCAGATTTTCAACGCCTCTCTCTGTCTCTCACTAGCAAAGTTGACCCAGACAACAAAGTAAAGCTAGATTACGGCTACGAGCCCGACACGGAACCAGAGGTATTAGCCAGAGGTCCCTTTACTGCGGTTTGGAGCCGCGGACCTGTTTTATATACGCGTTCACTGCTAAAAGTGCAGCTTTACCTAATGTCCACCTTACTGTTACTCATTTACATTAAGATTTAAACATCTAGTTGGTATTGGTATGGCGAATAACCTTCAGTAATAGTAATAAATCACAGCAATAGTACATTCATGTAGTTGTAAAAAGCATGATAATATATTAAGTAATCCAAAGTATTCAGAATACGTTACTCTCATTGAGCAACGTAACGGAATACGTTACAAAATACATTTTGGGGCATGTATTCTGTAATCTGTAGTGGAATACATTTTAAAAGTAACCTTCCCAACACTGCCTGTAACTGGTAATTTTAAAATACTTTATGAGCTAATGTTATAAACTACCTATCAACAAATCCATGCAGTGATTGCTAGATGGCTAACTTTTTTGCTAACATTACATTGCCAAATTACTTCACCAGCTAATATGATCTGTTAGAATAACTTGTGTATATCAAATGATATTTATTCATCAGTAAATCATTTATTAGCCAAAAGCAAAGACTGAATTCATGTGAATTATTGGTTGGCAAGCTAGCCAATTTTGCTGTCATTATACCATTATAACCTGGGGTTAAAGCAGCCTGGAACACTGAGGAATGGTGTTCCAACACCTTTAGTTGAAGAGTAAATAAACCTGATTGACAGTTTAATACAAAATACTGTCAAGCAATTTTATTTTTTAAGAGCTGCAGTCTAATGGTCCTTTTAGCTATTTTTTCTGAGACAATTAAGTCACTAAATAATCCCACATGCACACATCCTTTTCTCATCTCATTCTTTTGATGCGTTCATGGTTAAGATAGAACCATAAGTTATATAAGTTGTGTCCAAGGTGCTTCAGCATCTAGCTAGCACCACAGAAGTGGAGTGAACAAAATCCAACTTTTTTGAAATGCCAGGTAATTTCAAATTCATCATTTTAAAAGGCTCAATATATGATATATGACACACACACTGTTTCTGTGCAATTTGGCACATAATTTGATATCTATGGGTGAAGTGGCTGTATTTCCAAAGGAAGAAAAAATGTTAATGTGTGATCATTTTACTCTCTGCGATGGAGAGTAATATAAGAAAGAGGAGACATGAGAGGAAGATTAGAGATTCTGTTCTAAGGTAAAGACTGCTTAAGAAGTGGGGTCGCTGTAGCTCAGGAGGTAGAGCAGAGCATCTACTAATCAGAAGGTTGCTTAATGCATCCGAGTGTGAATGTTTGTGAATATTAGGGAGACAAAGCACAGAAAAAGTGCTTGTGTGATTGAGTGAATGGGGCATGATGTTTAATGTGCTTTGAGTGCTCAAGTAGAGTAGAAAAGGATTATGTGTAATTGCATTGGCTGCATTTTTAGATAAATAGTTGTATATAACTTTATTGTTTACAAAATTTGTGCATACGTTTTCAAAATCTACAATTTATATTTGCATTTCAAGTTATGAAAATAATTTACTAAACATGTCTGTGGTTTTTACAGTAAAAAATATATAACTACTACTAGGATTTTATGTTTTTTGTGTGATTTTATGTGAAACGTATACCTACTGCATTTGAATTATTTTAACCATATGTAACACCGGAATATGTGTTGCTTTTTTTTTCTGCAGGAGAAAGGGGGTGGTGGTAGTGAAGGGCAAGATCCCAAGGGGTGTAATCACGTTAGCTTTGGCAGAGTTTATATTTCTAACGGTTCTTTAAAATTGCAGCACATTAAATATTATTAAAAAGCTGTCGTGTAAGAAGTTAGAAGGTATCCTGGATCAAGTGCTGAGATGTTAGCTTTTTTTAAAGGCTTTGATTTGGCCACCCCATTTGATTTTCATGCCACCCTAAGAAAATTTCTCTAGATCCGCCCCTAATCAACCAAGGTTTAGGGTGAACCCATGAGGCCTTGCCTGACCCTATCATGTGACTTACTGAGATCAAATGACGCAAAATGTTAGTGGGCGTTAAGGTGTCTGGAAAGGGATCTCAAAACTGGATTATAGATGGTAGAGAGTTGACGTCATAAGCCACCCCCTCTGTTCAAAAACTGGTCGTTTACAGTGGACATAGATGGCCTCTTTCACTCCTCTATCAAACCATCTGTCTCCTCTGTCCAAAATGTGAACATTTGCATCCTTGAAACAGTGACCTTTAACCTTTAGATGCAGATATACAGCTGAGTCTTGTCCTGTCAAGGTGGCTCTTCTATGTTGTGCCATGCGTTTATGAAGTGGCTGTTTGGTTTCTCCAATGTAGAGGTCTGAGCACTCTTCTCTGCACTGTACAGCACACACTATGGTGCTTAGTTTGTGTTTGGGAGTTTTGTCTTTGGGATGAACCAGTTTTTGTCTGAGGGTGCCGCTGGGTTTGAAGTACACTGGGATGTCTTGTTTGGGGAAGACTCTCCTGAGTTTCTCTGATAAACCTGCTACAAAAGGGGATGACAGTATAGTTCCATTTGTCCTTCTGATTCTCTCTAGTTGGTGTCTGACCTTCTTTTCTGTGCAACTTTGGTGATTTTACGAAAGCCCAATTAGAATAACCACGTTTTAAGAGCTTTCTTTACGTGTGTGTTCCTTCTTTTTCCCTTCTGGCATAGAGGGAATGTTTTCTGCCCGGTGTTTCAGGGTCCTGATTTCTCCAAGCTTGTGTTCCAGAGGATGGTGGATGTCAAAGAGTAGGTACAGGTCTGTGTGTGTGGGCTTATGGCAATGTTGAGGTTTCCATTTTCCTAAGATGGTGCCGCCATTGCGTGCAATAGGTCGGCAGCCTTAACATGAAATTTCCCCTTGTGGGACTAATAAAGGTATATCAATCAATGTGGCAAACAGTTATCCTTTGTGTCTTCACTGGTGAACTTTAAATTTCTGTCCAATGAGTTGATGTGAGCAGTCAAGGATTCAGCTTAGTTTTGACCCAGGTGTCATCAATGTATCTGTACCCATGGCTAGGTGCTGTCCTTTTAAAAGAGACAAGAGCTTTTCTTTCCACTTCCTCCATGTGAAGGTTGGCTACAATAGGTGACACTGGGGAGCCCATGGCACATCCATGTTTTTGCCTGTAGAAACCCTTGTTGTATTTAAAATATGCTGTGGTAAGGCAAAGATCTAACAGTGTGCAAATTTGTTTGGGGGTGAAGCCGGTTCTGTTTTCCAAGGAGCTGTCTTCTTGTAGTCGTTTTCTGAGAGTCTCCACTGCCTCAGTTGTAGGTATGCAAGTGAAGAGTAAAACCACATCAAAGGACACTATGGTTACATCTGGATCCAGTGCAGGTTTCTGGTCCTTGTTGTTGAAGTCAGTGGAGTTGATGTGATGGGGTTGTTCCCCACAAGGGGCACAAGGATGGTGGCAAGGTGTTTGGAAATGTTGTAGGTAGCTGAGTTTATACTGCTAACACTGGGTCTGAGTGGGAGTCCTTCTTCGTGGATCTTTGGAAGTCCGTAAATACAGGGTATAGCATCCCCTGGGTATAGACGACGGTATGTAGTGCGGTCAATAACTTTATCCTTTTCAAGTTCTTGCAGGCGACTGTTGACTTTTGTAGTCGTTTGTGGGGTCTCATTTTAAGGCTTCATAGGTACTGTTGTCACTAAGGAGTGTAGTAATTTTTGTGTGATAATCCGTTGTGTTTAGAACAAAAGTGCACCTCCCCTTGTCGGCTGGTAATATGGTGATGTTTTGTTTTTGCTTAGTGATGCAACGGCCTTCTTTTCTTGTATTGTGAGGTTAGACGAAGGGACTTTAGCACTGGAGAGGGTGGATGAAACCTTCATCTTGATTTGCTCTGCTTCTGTTTGTGTTCATTTATTAATCCAAATGGCGGAAGTGTAACTACCAAGGGAGAAGGTTTTAAAATCTTATTTGTTTGTAAAGTCAGCAATCTTTTAGGCAGTTTGCATTTGATTTGACTAAATATTTTGTACATGAAGTTTTCATGTCTTGTTGACCTTTGAAAAGAAAGGTAATAATGCTTGAAAATAATTGCAAATTTAAGTTTTCAATAAGTAAGTAACAGAACTTTTCACCAAGTAACAGAAATTTGTTCTTGAAGATGTCATCAATTTCAATTTAACGTGAATCTTAATCTAAAGTTGTATTAAGCTTTTTAATAACAGGTGCCAAATTTCAGCTTTAAGGTGGCCACGGGTTGGATAGTGGCAAATGTAACAAAGGCTTCTAAATTGTAATATAATGTAGTTGCTCCCTGGCTGCCCTGAACTTAGCGTCCCCTTTGCCAAATTCCACTTTAACCCCAGACAATAACATGTAGAATATTTCCATTTGTTGGACTGCAGCAGCCACCAAATCGTGAAGTTTTCAGTCATCTCATCAGTTTTAAGAACAAGTTCCAACTGGATGACACAATATATTACACTGTTAGTGTAATAGCATGAATTACTTTTAGTATGAGAAATAAAACATGACTAATGTTTTGTCACATGCCTGAAGGGGTTAAAATAACAACAGTGGACACAGATAATTCAGCTGTTTACGTTGAAATGACTGCAGCTGGCTGAGCTAATTTCAATGTAATACTGACACAACAGCTCTCTTTTCTCCTGAAAGGTAAATGAGACTTTTAATCTATCTGCTTTCAGAACAAAATCTTTTCTCTACATGTTACATTTATAAAAGCACACTCACACATGCCTATACAGAACAAAGAAATACAACACACTCACACTTCACAAACCATGCACATTCATCAAACTGACTCATCATAAGCACTGTTGCAAAGGCTTACCTTCCTCTATAAAGAAATCCACTCATTTTTCAGCTGTATCATTTAAAAACAGCACAAAAGCTCAGTGCAAAGTATGTCCTCATCTGTCAGGTGAATAGTCCTTGGCCTCAGCCTTCAGAGACCCGAAGATATCCGATTACCTCCTAGCTGCCATTAGAGTTTCAGTAAACAGTCAAACCCAGGCATATTACAAGCTGCAAATAGCAAAGTTGCAGAGAATCTTCAGAGTCAAAGCAGAGTGACCACAGTCAGGCTCTTCGGCCACGAGGCTCCCAGAGGAGCGAGCCAAGCACCCAGGCAGTCATTTGACGTGGCAGCGAGAGTCACAGAAAGACGTGGTAAACAGCACCGTGGAGCAAAGGTACACAGAGGCTGCTTGGTTCACCATGAAAGAGTGATCTGTCTCAGCATGCTCCACAACAGCCGCTTCACCAGGTATGTGTGCGCGTGTGTGTGTCAGTGGGTGTATAAACCACACCAACGTTTTCCTGCCATTTCTAATAAAATACTCACTGTCTATTGACTATTTGCCTCTGGTACTTTTTAAAGGCAGGTGGAGCACAAGGAGGATACCTGTGTGTTTGATAGTGTGCATGTGTGTTTATGCACACCTCCTTCTCCCTGTAGGTGTGTCTAACGTGTTGCAACAGGTAAAAGGCGGCATTTAGACACAAATTTCCTCCAACACAAAACACTGAACTGCTTTACATTTTTTCCTGGAGAAAATGTTCAGATCCTTCACATAAAAGCAGCATTAAGCACCTCTATTATCACTCTCTTGAAAATCAGTTTAAAAGAATCACAGTATAGCTGTGCCGACTAGATCTGAACAAACAAGCAGCACATTGAGGTTGGCCGAGGGAGCTCAGGATCAAAGCTAGACAGCTTTAGGCTAGGAGTCAAAAACAGTGGTCTGGACGTTTGTGGAAATTCTTATTCAGTGCTTCTCCAAACAGGAGGGTGTGGTCTTTTAAAGTGGGAGTCTGTATGTAGGAAAAAAAAATCAGATTTGAACTGTGTTTGGTTTAAAGAAAAACTCCTATGGGCAATTTTGGGTGTGGCAGTTTATTAACACAAAGGATCAAATTGTATATTCATTCACCTGAGAAACAGGCCTTTATAAATTAGAGAGAAGCCTCTTCTTTGGTCATAGGAGTTTTAATTTTCTGTTAACTTTCTTAATATTGCATATTCAGTTCAATGTGCACAGATAATGATAATTATCATTTAGTAAACGAAGGGCAAGCACAATTAGACACGGTGTGCCAAGTTACAGTATTAACCCTTTATTGACCGGCCCTTCAAATTTACCTGTAAAATGGGCCCGCCGGTGGGCCCATGGTCAATAAAGGGTTAATGGTTATTTATCATTTGTTTTGCTGCTACTTTACTTTATAAAAGTGTGTGTATGGCAACGAGAAAATTGTATTTGAATTCAAATCTTAATGGCACTCAAGGGGAAAACCTTGACTCATAATAATAATAATAATAATAATAACAATAATAATAATTAAAAAGAAAATAATAATAATGATAATAATAATAATAATAATGATACTATTAAAACACATTCCCAGATCCAAATAAAATTAAATTGTCTCCTCCTTTGGTCATGATCCACCGTTTTAGATAAATAATGTTTTTGTATAAAATAATCGTGGAAATGAAGTGAAAGTAGTATAGTAGTGGTAACAAACTGGTGAAAAAAACAGGAAAGACACAGGAATTGTATTCTGCTTTCTAAACTCCCACAGGTTTTTATATAGATTCACATTTGCCAGACAGCTGTACCCGATGTTCATGTTTGCTGACTGTTTTTATTCACAACCACAATACATGTGCTAATGCTGGCCATAAACCAAGAGTTCGTGCACCTTTTTTTGACACCTGTTTTTGATTCGCGCTGAAATAAGCCAAACAAAATGGGGGAAAGAAAGATTATAGTGATCATAACTCACTACAGTTTAATTTTATTGAGATGACAAGACTTTTTTAGTAGTAAATTCTACTACTTCATGTACTGCCATGTAATAACAGCTTCATAGGAACTGAGTATGTAAATAACACTTAATATTCATGACAAAGAGATACCTTGCTATATTTGGATCTATGTGCGTATATGAAATCTAAAACTGGTCAATTCATAATTTAGTGTAAGATAGATACAGATACATGACCTGTAAGTTTGCAGTTAAGGAACAGGGAATGTCTCTTCTCCTCTCTTCCTCACCTTCACTGTCCTTCCATCTCGACCTAAGCATAGATATCCTCACATTCCACACATAGCACACAGCATGCAGCTGGCCAGCAGGCCTTATCGGTTGAAGAGACAGAAAATCAGAGGTTGAACTGAGAGGCTTCCCTCAACTGAGCCAAACGCAATCAGCCAAAATAACAAACCCTTCACTCAAGTGTGATTTACTGCTTGGGTCACTTGGAGTCTTGGGTGTTACTGTGTATTCATAATTCCTTACATCAGGCCTAGTTCCCAATCCATGGGGTTAGGGCAAAAACAATTTGAAAGTAAACTTCAAAGATTATTATAGAAACAAGAATAAGGAAAATGAAAAAGAAGATGATGGCAGGAGAAAATTTAGTAATGAGGGCACTTAGGAAGAGGAAGAAGAGTGGAAAGGCAGGTGTGAAGGTAGGTGGCATCCAGATGACATACCTGTGGCAGTATGGATATGTAGGAGAGAGGGCAGTGGTCTTTTTAAGTGGTCTTTGTTTAACACAATCCTGGAGAGAGGGGACATCCCTGAGGAATGGATACCAGGAAGGAGGTGGTGTGACACACCTGCAATCATTTACCTTTAACTTGTATATTAGCAGAATATTGTTACCACAGAAACAGACATTTGTTTATGAGACTACATGAAGTTACCAGTTTCATCTAAGATTATATGTTTTTTATCATTTCTTTCAATTCCATATTAATTCTGTGTGCGCATTATTCTCTTCTGACAGGCTGTGGTCACCACTGCATAACAGAAGAATTTATTCACTTAACATATCAGTCTGTAACTTTTCGATTTTCTTCACTGTTTAGTTATTCTCTTGACTCAGTTGTTGCTGTGTAAGCACGTAGATATTTCACACATGACTCCTGTGGTTTAGAAGAATCAGTCAAATTCCCTTGACTGAGCTCACATCTTAATTTTTGGCAGTCAAACTATGATCATAGAACTTGAGTCGGACCTTCACGCTCCAAAAAGATTGAAAGAGAAATTACGAGAACGGGACAGTTTATTCAGTAGAGCTAGATGTAGAAATTCGGTGTTAAATTTAACTACTATGAATAATGTTATCTGATATTGTTATTCTAGATTGAGGTGATGACAGGCATGAAAGACATGAGACATGAAACAAGAGAGACGAGGGCCAGTCTCCTGACAGAAAGCTACACCCTGTTATTAACCCAATCACATCCTTTACCCTCCCACTTGTGCATTCTTTCTTTTTTTCCTCGTTAACTTTCAGCTTTCCACCTTGAATCTTGTATCTGTGCTCTTGTGCTTAGACTGCTGTTGCTGGCTAACAATTATAACAGGTCGATGTCAGTCAGTCACCTCAACTCTGTTTACAGTGAATAAATACTTTTTTACTTTAATCAAAACCTTACTGACTTTAGAAAGAGTACTGCAAAAATAAAAAGTGTTCAAACACAAAAAGGAAATGTGAAGGATTTCTTTTAAACTTTACTAAATTGCATGTAGATATGGCAGAGACAGCCTGCTGAAGTTCAAACCAAGCATTAGGAAGAAAGGTGAGCGAAAGTGACATGGTTGTTGATGCCAGATGGGCTGCTCTCATTTTTTCAGTGGAGAATTTCGAGCTGATAGGAAGGCAACAGTAACTCAGTCGCTTGTTAGAAAAATGTAAGCAGAAGAGCATTTCTGAAAGTATCTGACCTTGAATCAGACGGGGTACAGCAGACCACACTGTTGGTCACTACTGTTATCTAAGAACAGGATACGGAGGCTATATTTTGCACAAATTTTTCACCAAAATTCCACAATAGAAGTTTGGAGAAACACGACCCTACTGGTCTCCATAATCACCAAATCTCAGTCCAGTGGAGCATATTTGGGATGTTGTTGAAAGTGACATTTGTATGAGCAGCAATTATGTGATACAACATGTTACTAGTTACTACTATGATATATGCTTACATGTGATTGGCTTTGCCATGACATGCACCTGTGATCAAGGTTGAAAGTATGTATTTTGTATTGTATCTATTTTTTTGCAAGTAAACCTCTGACAGTGTGTTACTCGATTTGTTCTTTCATACTTATTTGAAAGAAGTTCAAAGTAATTAAATTGAAAACCCAATGTAGGACTCATCAGACCGGAACTAAATTTAAACACATCTTAATTGCAGGCAGCAGACTGAGTTAACAAAAATAATAACAGAGCAGCGGATGAGCAAAACAGACTAATAAACTAGGACCAGAGAAAAACACAGACAGATGAGCATGCAGCATAAGGTTATGAGGGAAGATGAAACAAAGACCAGAAGCAAACTGACATAAGGTAAACTAACATAGAAACAAGACTGAATTCCAACAGCAGGCACTGAGGACAAGACACAGAGATGAGACTAGGATAGACTGGACATCACAGGGAACTGACATAACTAAACAAGAAATCAAGAGCAGCAAATAACCAAACTCAGAAGCACTAGGAAATAATATACATATGTTATAATTCACTGGGCCCACATCCTCATTTTAGGTTTGGCAGCATTTTAGTAGGTAAAGGTGAATGGCTTGGACATGAATTGAGCTGCGGTTTGGGGAAGGCCTCGAAGGGGCCTGGCAGATCCCCGTGTACCAAATGGAAGTGAAGAAGTTAAAGAATTGAAAAGGGGAAGGATGGTGGGGCAAACGAGAATGAACAGCTTGTAGAACTGGGGAAACATATATAGATGAGAACTGGAAGGAGCGTGTTTGGAGGCGTGGTCACGCTCCTGAAATTCCGATACTGAATCTCCAATAAAAACATGTCAAAAGAACATTTCATTATTCCACAACAAAAATTCGAAACACTGGACCATTATAAATGAACTGGTTTGCATATCGTGCTCCACCTCAGTACTCAAAGTGCTTTATTCAACATGCCTCATTCAAACTATTCTTTCTGTCTAACGTTTACACACATCCTCATACCGAGAGCAGACAGCAATCAGAGAGCAACTTGCCGTTAACATCTTTCCCATGCATATAAGGCACACAGAGCAGTGAGGGATGGAACCACCAACCTACTGGTTTGTAGATAACCTGCTCTATCTCCTGAGCTACAGCCATCCCAGTGCTGGACAGTGCTCAGACAACTAGAGTTGTGACTGACAAAACTGACCATCAACACAGTCAAAAATACCTTTAGTAGTGAAGTATGTAGAAAAAATATGAACAAAAAGGGTTATTTTTGAGAACTTTATCTTCAGTGGACCTGAGTAAGTTTGTCAGGACTCCATTTGAGCTGTTATCTAAATCTGATACATATATGACAAATCGTCTGAATGTTATGCGTTGGGAATGAGAATGTTCTGGTGATGTATGTAAACATCTTTCTTTTCTTTCTTTTTTTAAAATGAATGCAAATATTTAGTCCCTCACAAGAGATGTATTAGTGTTTTGTGAATCTTTCTCCACCATGAGTAGAGAATGAGGCACAGACCTTCACTCTCTGTCTTATTAGATGCGGGGTCTGTGTACTGTGCAGGGAGGATGTTGCTGTCCAGTTAATTCAGCAGTTTATGTACAAGCTGTGAATGACGATCTTGAAGAGTGTTTAAAGGCCAAAAATCTGCCAGAAAGACTTTGAATGACAGTTCACTGGTGTGTACTGTTAAAAAACGAAGAATATTTCACGATAGAAATCAACATCATAAAGTAGCTGAACAACAGTTTGAGCATGTGGCCATTATTTTCCCAGGTGTTTTCACTCAAATCTAGCCAGAAGACAAATGCATTTATTAGCCCTCCCCCATCCAAAGCGCATATTATGAAAAACTACTTTATAAATAATCAATAACTCAGTTTGATGGTTTGGCTCAAATAACACAAATCTAAGCCACAAGTGACATAATGCTCAGTCATTAAACATCAACAAACATTAATTGACAGGAGTTTTTTTTCTTTCTTATTTGCAAAATTGACTTTGGGATAAATGCATCTCACTTATATGTGGAAGTGTCTGCAAATGAAATACATATGTAAAATACACCTAACAAAGTACATGAATAGTAAATATTTGTTTTAACTGAGTACTTTCTGGAGTTTTGGGTTTTCAGTTGAAGATGCAAATAAAAATGTTGAATTAAATTAATTAATTGATTTAATTAATGACTTTAATTAATTTAATTAAAGTAAAAGGTATTTTATCCTATCCTTTTACCCTTTACAACAGTGAAAAAGTAAAAGATTTTTATTACCTTTAGCACAGTACTACAGTAAATATACAGCTTGAGTTTATCTTCATCTAACACACAAAAGTGGTCCTTAAAGTAATGAATGTATGTTATGCCTGAATCAGTGAATGACAATATGAGTAGATGTAAGTGTGAAGTCTGTTAATATATGTCCGGTGTAAAATAGGATGAAGTACAAGACCATTGAGTTACCTGTGTTCAGCAAATAGAGCTGAACTTGTTTTCGTATTTAAACAAACAACACTAACCCTGGTGCTGTTTCTTTATAGCAGCTAAGTTGTACTTCAGGTACTACAGCACACCACATGGTATATTTCAGGTGATGTGTAAATCAGTGCCCACTGACCACCTGAGGTTACAACAGGCCACAACTTACACACAACTGTACTCCCTCCGGCTCACTTAACTCTCGAGTATAAACGCTATAAACGATACAGTAGAACCAAAAGTAACGAGCCTGTTTTGAAAATGTAAGGAGTAGAAAGTAAAGACATTTGTTTAAAATGTAGGGAGTAAACGTAAAAAGTAAAAATAACTACTAAAGTAAAGTACAGATACCTGAAAACTCTACTTACAGTTAGGTCCATAAATATTTGGACAGACAGAGACAACTTTTTTCTAATTTTGGTTCTGTATATTACCACAATGAATTTTAAATGAAACAACTCAGCTCAGACTTTCAGCTTTAATTCAGTGGGTTGAACAAACAAAAAAAAAACTGCAATAAAAATGTGTGGAATTAAAGCATTTTATCATTTTAGGGGCTGTTGCCATGATTTTGCTCAAAATAAATAAAATGTAATTAATTGAATTTTAAATGTGTTATATCAACCCGTTCTCACTCCCAAATCGTAACATTTTACGCTAGGTGACAAATCCTCAACATATTACGTTTTCGGGCACCCAACGCGTTCCTACGTCACGACATCGGAAAACTGCGGACACATGAGAACCGTTTGGACTCAATCTACACATCTTCGCTTTTCCCCTTAAAATCGCTTGGGAAAACACTATTTCATCTCCTTAAAGTGCTGCTTAAGGTTAGGAATAAGGTTATGGTTAGGTTTAGCGATAAGGTTAGGTTTAGGCTTAGGTATACGGTTATGGTTAGGTTTAGGCATAAGGTTATGGTTAGGCGTAGGGATACGGTTATGGTTAAGGTTAGGAATAAGGTTATGGTTAGGCATAAGGTTATGGTTAAGGTTAGGCATAAGGTTATGGTTACGCTTAGTGATAAGGTTAAGTTTAGGGCTGCAGTACAGGGCTGGAAACCGCCGCGTACCATAACAACGTGGAAGGTCACCTTTCGCGTTCCTCAGGAACGCCGCAGGACGTGACAAACGTCGGGATGTTTACGCCTCGGGAGTGAGAACGGGCTCCGCATGATCCTATAATCTAGAGAAAACAAAAACTGTAATAATGTTGGTTCCAGGTCACCTAATCCAAACCAAACTATAAGCCCTGTTTTAAGAGTAGACATGATGTCTGTCTCCAAAACCCAGACTGCGAGCTAGTTCCACAGGAGAGGGCCTGATATCTTGTTCGAGTGCCTGGAATCGTACTTTTAGAAACTCTGGCCTGCAATTGGAGAGCAAAGGATTCTATTGGGATAATGTGATAGCGTTTGATCTTTAAGATATTACAGGGCCTGATCAAAAAGGACTTTGTCATGTGATTGGAAAGAATGTAGCATATTCAGCCTAATCAGAATGACCAACATTCTATATATAATGAGATCTGCATACATGTACAATTTCTAATCTAACTTTCAAACTATTGTCTAAATATTTTGATGTAAATGTCAAATATTGCATAAATTACATCAGCACTGCCAGTCAAAACAGTCATTAAAATATGTGAATTTGCTTTTCCTTTATTCTCTGTCTTCTATCTAAAAAACACTTGAGAAAGCCTAGAAACTTGTTCGAGAGAAGTAATTCATTCAAGAGAAGGAAAAATCACAAGTACTGCCCTTTAGATGGAAAGCTACAGTAGAGGAAGAGGTCTGTACTGAGACTGCTAATGAAAATCATATAGCTCAGAAATCAATAAATCACTAAGGAACAGGAAACAGTTATTGACTAATAACAGTCCCAGACCTCCTGCGGACCAATCAGATGCTTGTCACCGCCTGACAGCATCAACACTGGATTTTGGTTTACAACACAACATAATATGCCTGCTGGGCGGATAAATAACAACACATTGCGTTCTTATGCACTGCATTTCCTTTAAATTTGTTTTCAGTTACACGAGAATAAGTGTCTCCATCTCTATTGCTGTTATTCAGCCAAAACGGTTCTACATTACAGCACAAATAGAAATAGACGATGCGTGACTACCTCGTATGTAAGTCGTATGTTGCGGTGACAGCAGCATCTCTCTTTAGCCATCTTCTTCTTCACCTCCACGAGCACATCATCGCCGGTATCCGTTTATTACCCCTTCATCATCCGGTCATGGTTGCAGGAGTCACCTCAATCTGGAGTCAGAGATGCTGCTGCTCTGACGCCACCACTAATGCTCCCGTTGCAGCTAATTGGTGGGTTAAGCCCCCCCCCTCACTGAAGGGTATTCTGGATTTTCATTTTTATGCACGCAGATTGTGTTCCCTCTTCCCTCAGACGTCCAAGGAAACCATGTGATTCGTCAATGCGGGGAGTTGGCGGGTGAGGGGTAAAACGCGTGCTAAAAAATCACTGCTTTGTTTGGAGAGATGACACATTTTTTAGACAGACTGGCAGCATGTCAAGAGGCACGCTATTACCATAAGAGACAGAGTTTGGCTATTTGTTGGAAATTGAATAAGGATAAGAAATGCATATTACAACTGAATACTATTAAGGCGTGTGAGATATCGATAAGTGAGACAGCAGTCAGAAATTAAATGTTACAAAACTTCCAAAAGTCTGCTAAAATGAAATTTTAGGCAAAACTAAATGTATATGATTCCCCTCCTCAAAATCAGACGGAGTATGAACCGAGCTTTACCTGAATTATAGTTAAAAGACATAGTTAATTGTTTTATTGAGTTAGCAAACTGAATGCTGGAGATATTACGCCGTCAGCCCTGTCCCCATCTCCACAACAACATAATAACGTCATTACATGTGTTTCCCTCTGTGTGTTTATATGAGTGAATTTCCCTTTTTTTGATTTCAAATTTCCTTTAAATCGGTCCTGGTTTTTGCTTCAAACTAGTCTGTGCGAGCCATTGATGTTATGTCACCTAGTGGCCAAATAATGCACTACATTCCACAGTTAATGTACAGTCATGTAAAATCGTGTATTTCCGTTGTGTGGTGTTTATGGGCACATACATTCTTTCAGTTACTCCTAGACACATGTGGGTTCAGTGTGTTTTTATTTCATGACATGTGCTCATATGAAAAAAGGGATGTATTCCATACATTCCACATGTGCCACATGTATTCAAGCTATAGACACCATTCTGTCTTTTTATTTTTTGTTTTATTGTTAAATATAACTATATATATTATTCAGAAATTGTCAAAAAAGTTATATTTTGGAATGTGAAGGGTTTTTCTTTTTTGTTTTAATTAGGGTGTGCTCAAATATGGAGCTTTACAGGAATGCAGGAATTTTATTTTATTTTTATTTTCATATTTTAATTAGCCAATACTCAAGACCATAAAAGTTTTAAGCAAATGGGAGATGGTTGAGCAAAAAATTTGATTTGACTTGAGATGAAGTGACTCACCCATTTCTCTTTATGCAATTCAATGTTATTTGTGTAGCACCAAATCACAACAACAATTCAAGGTGCTTTATATTGTAATGTGAAGGTGTAAGGTGAAGACCCCACAATATTATAAAGTGAATAGAGAAAACTACAACAATCATGACTGCCAATGAGCTAGTGCTTTTGCAAAAGTGGGAAGGAAGGAAGGAAGGAAGGAAGGAAGGAAGGAAAGGAAAAACTCCTTTTTAACAGGAAGAAGCATCCAGCAGAATAAGGCTCATGGAGAGGCAGCATCTGGTGTGACCGGTTGGGGGTGAGTAGATGAAGACAGGACAAAGACATGCTGTGGAAGAGAAACAAAGATTAATAACAACAAATAATTAAATACATGCATTAAATTTGTATATTAACAATAAATAAATAAATATATAAAATTGAACTGAATTAAACTATAGCTACACAATACTATAGTTCAAAAAGCGTGTGATAAAAATGAATGGACAGATGAATGAAAACAATATTAAAGCTAGACTTTAAAAGAAAATACCCCAAACTGGATGCTCTTGTGAACTTATAAAACTAAAATGAAAACACAGATGAAATAACATTTGTTTTATATATTGTCTTAATAATAAGAAATAATTACAACAGCATCAAATGCACTGAGGTCTAGCAGGACCAGCACAGAGATTAGTCCATTTGTAACCTTCACTAAAGCTGTTTCTGTGCTGTGATGAGCTCTGAAACCTGACTGAAACTCTTCAAATAAGCCATTCCTCTGCATATGATCTGTTAGCTGTTTGACAACTGCTCTTTCAAGAATTTTTGACATGAAAGGAAGGTTGGAGGTTGGCCTATAATTAGCTAAGACTGCTGGGTCAAGAGATGGCTTTTTAAGTAAAGGTTTAACTGCTGCCAGCTTGAAGGCCTGTGGTACATAGCTGATTATTAGAGATGGGTTGATCATATTTAACCTCCTAGGACCTGACGTATGTGGACATCACATTTTGGGACGTCTAGACCATAATGCTTAATTTTTCTCTACAAGGGCCTGATATCCACTTACTAGGACATTATACTGCCACTGTTCTAGCAAAATTTGAAACAAATGTCCTCATATGTGGATCTCATTTTTCTCAAAAACAAAAATTAGGTAAAAAAAAATAAAAATAAAAATCTGGTAATTCTTTGTTTTCACATTCTTTAGGTCCCAATCAACCCAAATAGCAAAGAAAAATTAAAAATGCATGCGATGAGTCTTAGGAGGTTAAGATTGAAGGAATAATTAATGGTAGGACTTTTTTGAGCAGTCTTGTAGGAATGGGGTCTAAAAGACACGTTGATGGTTTGGTAACTGGTTTACTCAGAAAGATCAACTGGAGAAAAAGACTCAATGGTACTGAAAGTAACTGTGCATAATGTTATGTCTGGAAGATGGTTACAAGTAATTTTTTTTCCTCTAATGGTTAAAATTTTATTTGTGAAGAAGTTCATGAAGTCATTACTAGTTAACATTAAAGGGATGCTTGGCTAAAACAGAGCTCTGACCTTTTGTCAGCCTGGCTGCAGTGCTGAAGAGAAACCTGGGGTTGTTCTTATTTTCTTCAATCATTGATAAATAATAAGATGTTCCAGATTTACAGAGGGCTTTTTGTAGAGCAGCAAACTGGCTTTTTGGGCTAAATGATGCTTTTCTAATTTAGTGAGATACTATTTACTCTCCAGCTTACCAGTTTTCCACTTTAAAGTGTGTTTGAGAGTTATACCAGGGAGTCAAGTACGTCTGATTTGAGGCTCTAACTTTTAGAGGAGCTACAGTATCTAGAGTTGTACACAGTGAAGAAGTGTGGCACAAAATAATCAACCTCTGTGGGAGTAGCGTAGCTCTGCACTGTGTTGGCACAAAGCAATAAAGAAGAGAGCTGTGGATGAATTATTTCCTTAAACTTAGTTACAGCACTTTGAGGAAGACATCTGCTGTGATGAAATCTACTCCCCACTGCTGTGTAATCCAATATTGTAAATTTAAATGTTATCAGGAAATAATCAGACCAAAGACAGTTTTAGGAAATATTGTTAAATGTTCAGTTTCTATGCCATAAGTTAGAACAAGACCCAGAGTGTGATTAAAGTGGTGGGAGGGCTCTTTTACATTTTGAAAGAAGCCAGTTGAGTCTAATAACAGATTAAATGCCATGTTGAGGCTGTCATTTTTAGCATCTACATGGATGTTAAAATCACCCACAATAATTATTTTATCCGAGCTGAGCACTAAATCAGATAAAAAAGTCTGAGAATTGAGACAAAAACTCTGTGTAAGGCCCAGGTGGACAATTTATAACAACAAATAGAACTGGATTTTGAGTTTTCCAGCTGGGGTGGACAAGGCTAAGTCTCAGGCTTTTAAATGGATTATAACTCTTTCTGCTTCTTTACTTGATTTACAAGCTGAGGTGGGAGATTGTTGCCAAATAATTGTTGATAAGTGATTAAAACATGTATTAACAGGGACTTGGAAGAGAAAGAGGTGATGTTTAATAATCCACATTTCACTGTTTTACTCTTTGGTGCAGATGTGAATGCTGTATTGTTCTTTCTTTGATTCTTAATGTTCAAATTGTTTTTTGCTGGTTTTTAGTTTGTTTTTTGTCTGTTTGGGAGCTGACACAGTCTAAGGGGATGGGGTTTTAGGTGGGATAACCAGAAGAGAGAAGCTGCAGAGAGGCGTGTAAGACTGCAACTCTGCTTCCTGGTTTAGTACATTTGTTCAGATTTTTAGAAATGAAAGCTCCTCCATCCAAACTGGGATGGATGCCATCTAATACGACCAAGTTTCCCCAGAAAGTTTCCCAATAATCTATATAGCCCATGTCGTTTTTGGACATCACTCAGACAGCCAGCAATTTAAGGAGAAAATGAGGCTAAACATGTCACTGGTCCGTTTGGGGTAGGGACCAGAGAAAACTACAGAGTCCGACATTGTTTTTGCAAAGTCACATACCAATACAATATTGATTTTAGTCAATATTGTCACCAATTCAATATTGATTTTTCGATTGGTCATGTTTCGATTGTCATTACTATATTAAACTATAATTTTACAGAATTTTCATTTACCCTGAGCCATTTTCTTCAGTGTCACCTGTTCTGGCCCCTGGAAGACAAGACTACAGTTGCTGGTGTCTCTAGCTTCACATGTCTCAGAACTGAATGAGTTGGTGGTGTACCAGGCGCTTCTATTTAGGAATACGTGTCCTCCTCACCATCATCCAGCCAGCTTAGGACCTCTTGGGACAATCTGCTGGGGGAGAGCTAATGGGTTTCATTGATGAATATATTAAAATATCCTGCTGCACTGTTGTGAGGCTGGACAGTCAAGTGGAACTTTGAATGTACTGTGAACACTTGGGATTTGGTTGCCACCTGCCCCGTGCATCCAAAATCCAATTCCCGCCTTAGCCATGGGGATACTGGTGTGCGTGTGAGACTGTTCCTAAAGACGAACAACCCCACATGCAACTGTCAGCTACTATCTGCTACACTCAACAACAATTACTTCTTGTAGGCTTCTTCCACTGCACAAAATATTCTTGGATATCCTTAGTTTGAGACTCACATTAACCGGAAAAATAAAAACAATGAAAGCTAAAGCTCTTACTGTTCTTTCCTCTGCCTACAGTCAGCAATTCTGCCCATAGGAAAACGATCAGTTTGTCTACCTGGATACTAATCTTCTTGAGAAGGGGAACACTATACCCATATCATAAAGGTACTTCAAAAGCCCTGGAAAATAACATTTTTATCAAAGCAGAGAATAATGCACTTCATGCCAAGTGGCTAACTTGCTTATATTCTGGAGAGATGGCTTGTGAGGGCAGACACAGAGACAGTTAAAGCAGTGACCAATCGATCTGCGCCTCCTCCTGTCAGTTATCAGTTGTTTGAATCTGCTTACTGAATCCAGCTATTACAAAAACTATGACAGTAGCATAGCTAAAGCATGGTATGGTCACAGCAGACCTGCCAAAAATAAATGGTATCATTACTGTAAATTTGATCAAATTTCTATGCAGTACCCAAATTTCAATTATATACAGTGCTGTGAATTTCATGCTTTTCTTGATTTATTATTTTTTACCACACGTGTTTCAGATTATCAAACAAATTTTAATATTAGACATTGATAACTAGAGTAAACACAACATGCAACTTTTAAATGATTGTATTTATTAAGGGAGTAAAGGTATCCAAATCTAAATCATGAATTAACTGTAATTAATAAAACTTTCTGAAAAGCTGAGTTTAGTTTCACTAGTTTAGTTTGCTGCCACACCGGTCGAATCAAGAAATCATTCGAACACAACCAGGAACCTGAAGTAGACTAAAAGATCTCAAAAAGCAACACATTATCCCACGATCTAAAGAAAACAGAGAACAGGTGAGAAACAGATTCATTGACATCTAGAAAGACTAAAAATACATTTCTTGATTCCCCAAAAAACCACAGTGAGAGCCAATATCCACAAACTGAGAAAACTTGTAACAGTGGTGAACTTTCCCACTAATGGCCAGCCAATCAAAGTTAAAATAAGAGGGCATAAAAAACTCATCCACAGGTCACACCAAAATACCCAGAACAGCCTCAGTTAAGGTCAGTGTTCAGGTTTCAACAACAAGAAAGAGAATGGGCAAAAACAGCATCCATGGATTGCATAATGTTAAACGTTAAACCACTATTAACCAAAACAAACACAGACTTGCCTCACATTTGCCAAAAAGCATCTAGATCATGACAAAGACTTTTGGGAAAATACTCTGTCGACTGACAAAACAAAAGTTGAGATTTTGGTTTGTGTCCTGTTCCACCTGGTGGAAGGTGGAACATTAACACAGCTTTTCATGATAAGAAAATCCTACCAACAATCAAACGTGGTGGTGGTGTGAAGTCATCCAGGACCTGGATGACTTCTAAAGAATGGATAAATTCTGCTCTCTACTAGAAAATCTTGAAGGAGAATTTCTGACCATCAGTTTGTGGTCTGATGTGCAAACGGAGATGGGTTATGGATAATGATCTGAAACACACCAAAAAGTCTACCTCTGAATGGCTAAATATATTAATAAAATAAATGAATAAAAAATAAATAAATAATCTGGATTTGAATCAGAGTGAGATGCTTTGGCATGACCTTAAGTAGATCATTCATACCCAAAAACTCCAGCGTGACTGAATTAAAACAATTCTGCAAGGAAGGGTGGCCAAAAATCCCTCAACAGTGATCTTAAAGACTCATTGGCAGCCATCACAAATACTTGATTGCAGTACTTGCTGTCAAGCAGCAATAACTGGAGGCACAACCAGTCATTAAAAACTGCATTTTGTATTTTTTTCAGGTTATCTTTGTCAAAATTTGTTTGATGATCTGTACGCAACAAAAATACGCAACAAAAATAAGCAACAAAAATACGCAACAAAAATAAGCAACAAAAATACGCAACAAAAATAAGCAACAAAAATACACAACAAAAATAAGCAACAAAAATACGCAACAAAAAAACGCAACAAAAAAGGAAGGGGGGAAAAATACTTGGATACCTTAAACAATAAACATTACTAATCCTTGTGGAATGCCTGTTTTACATGGTCTCGGTGATTACATCCATGAGGTCAACAGACAACTACAAGATATATGAATGTAATCTGCAAATTAGTCTTTTTTGATTTAAAGCTACTTATGAGGTTTATTTAAGGGAAAATCAAATGCTGTGTGTGGTTAATGGGTGTGTAGATGTGTTGATGAGTGACGTTACGTTTACGTCTGCTTGCTCTTTTGTAGAGAATACTTGGACCTTTCTGCAGTTTCCTGCTCTGTTTGTTTGAATTAGTCATAATTGCGTGTGACGCTCCTACTCAAGTTAGGACATTTCAGCTGACTGTTAATATTAGCTCATTCCTGCACCCAGAGCTGATGGAGTGATCAAAAGCTTCATTGCTGAAGGAAATATGCTGCTTGTCCCAGCCTGGCACTGATATTCATCACCACCTCAACCCTGCCGGCCCACAGGTGGCTCCCTTATTACAAACACATGTTACGTAGCTGCTCAGTCGCTCAAAAAAAAAAAAAAGTTCAAGTAGAGATTCCATATATCTGCCTGTATTTGGCGTTTCACTGGAATGACTCCAACATTCTTCGCAAACACTATTTGAGTTACATAAACTCATTGTTTAATTGCCTTTAAGTTAAAACACTAACTAAAACTAAAAAGATCTCTACTTAATGATAAATACTTGAACTCAGTGATCAATTCAAAAATTGCTCATGAACAATTTCAGTCCTTCTTAAAAAAAACTTCTACTTGTGGAATGGAATGCCATTCTTCCATTTCCTCAATTGTTGTTTTAATGGTGGTGCTGTCTAACATGTTAACCCACAGTCTCCAATTGGAGTATTGTGAGTGTGTAGGCCTTGGCATATGATTCACATCATTTTGATACTTTAAGCCCTTCTCGAGCCCTCTTGTGCTGTAAATGGGGGGATTGCGTAGCCTTTATAATCAAACAGGGCTTCAAAAGAAGTTGCATCATGGCATTTAGGTGGTCTCTCCCAACAATTCTGGATTAAGTGGCGACGATTGGATACAAGACAGGCCAGCAAAAGTAAAAGATTTGTGGTTTCAGTAGGAAAAATATCAATCAAGGACTGCACAGAGGAGTAGTGGCCATACTTTGGACCTCTCCTGAATGACTGAGCCTCTCACCCTATTTTGAAGGGATAGCTTAGACATCCTACAGGGACAGCTCTTTCATTTCGCTTGTATTGGCATTATTTTCTCATTCTTTCTGTTACCACACACCAGAAAATTGACAGCTTGACTTTTTTGCTCAGCTCTCTCTTAAACACAACACATTTGAACAGTGTCTGCATGAGACACACATAAGTCAGAAAGAGAAAAAGTGTATACATTGTTTTGAAGAAATTCTGATGGGTCATTACTATAAGTAAAAGAAATGAAACAGAGCAGTGTTAAAAATCTATTTCCCAAAGGCGATTCACTCTTGCTAATCAGGTATTAGTTTAAACACCGTTGTTAAATAAGGACAATACAAACATTTCCTCTCGGCGTGCAGCCCATCAGCCGAGTGCCACTTACGCTAAATGGATAATTGAAAAAAAAATAAACTGTGGGGTCCACTTGCTGCAGGCCAACTGGATCTCCAAGTCATTGTGTGTGTGAGGGAAAAGAAAGCCTGGTCTTTGGTTTGTGAAGTCAGTGTATGTGTGTGAAAGTGGAAAAAAAGAGTCTGAGGGGCGACTGCGCACACCGCCACCACTGGGAAAATTGAAGGCAGATTTTCCATGGCAGGCGTAGGCTCCAAATTGTTCGTTTTGGATGGAGAATTTGCTCTGGCATGAGATGTGACAATGATATTCATTTTGGAGCTCACTCCCATTTATATAGTGCTGATTGCACTTACACACCTACATACACACACAAGCTCCAGCTGAGCCAAACTATTACAGAAAACTAAACCTGCCTTCAAATGAGAAAAAGAAACCTTGCCTAAAGTTCAGGCACAGATCTAAAGACTTGTGCTTAAATTGCAGCCTCTCTTTATACTTTGATTTGCACACACACACACACACACACACACACACACACACACACACACACACACACACACACACACACACACACACACA
Source organism: Pelmatolapia mariae (assembly GCF_036321145.2). Taxonomy (NCBI): domain Eukaryota; kingdom Metazoa; phylum Chordata; class Actinopteri; order Cichliformes; family Cichlidae; genus Pelmatolapia; species Pelmatolapia mariae. Next base: position 25,326,393 of record NC_086242.1, on the reverse strand, counting down.
CACACACACACACACACACCTACATACACAAACACTCTCCAAAAACAGACATTTCTCTATCGCTTACTCCTACATCCTCATGCATGCCCAGACCCATATGATGTGCCAACATTTGGTTGATGTGATCCAGCTCCAGGATCATGTTTCTTCAAATCATCTCTAACTGGCCAGCATGAGGCCCATTAAAGAAAACTCTGCTACAGATAGCTGAGGTGGTTTACTGTTCTCTATTTCAGTCAGGAACACAGAGGAACATGGATTGGGTGTGATGGGAAAAATCACAGAACGGGGTGCACGTCTCCTCAAAGTTTTCTTAGTTTTAGCCCAGCTAAATCAGCCCAAAAGACAAAAAATGTATTGATTGTACTATACTGCAATGCTTCCAAATTTGTGCTCATTTTTCATGTTTTTTAGTTTTTGTTTTTTCACCCGAATTTTCTGATTTATTATGGAGATCTATGTCTGATTCAAGCTAGATTTGAATTTCTGAAGACCATTAAGAAAAATTAAATTAGTTTTACTTTAAATCAGTTTCAGCGATTAAATTTGATGGTTGAACAACTGTATGTTCTAGTTTTATTATCCTTGATTTTGGGTTGCATTTTTTGAAAAAACCTTGTTGAGAATACACAAAATGCACCATATTTATTTTAGGAAATTAACCTATTTTTTATTTTGAATTATAGTTGGTTCGGATTTTAGATTTAATTTAATGTTTTGATTTGTGTGTTTATATCAGCATGAACACTTATTATTTATGGAGCAGCTGACGTTACTTTTTTTTCCTGGCTATGTCGCAGCTGTGCATTCTCTCAGTGTCCAGCAGAGGGAGTGAGACATTTGATAATCTGAGTTCCTGTTTAGGTGCAGCTATGGCAGCTGTAGCATTTTTTAAGTAAAAGTACTAAAACAAATTCAATCGTGAAATTGACACTATTTTTTTTATATATTAGAATTTGAAGGGTTTTTTGAGCATTGAACCACAACTTTTTTGATGCCATCATGCAAAGTGATCTGAAAATGCAATCAGTTTGGTGCATTTACACATATGGATACACATATAAACACACCCGCGGACACACACGTGATAGTGGGCACACAGCCCACTCCGTCTTTTTGCTTGTAATCTTACAATCTGATACAGTCTGATACTTCTATGCTTTACTTCTATCATGAAAGACGGTTTTAAAGGCAGCGAGAGGTAAAAACACAAATGTGTTACAATGCCTGTTCGATGAATAATGTAATATTCCCTGTGCTCAGTAAATGTTTGTGCTCTTGAGACTTCTGTCATATTTCCCAGGTCATACATTTGTTCAGCTGCGAGAGGCTGAACTTCCTGTAAGTAATTGACAAACTCCTTTAAATAGTTCATGTGCCATAAGGGAATATGAGCTCTGCCGATGATTATACAACGATGGCGTCTCAGAGCTCACGTCATGTCACTCACCATAATTGTTGTTTTGGTTGTTTCCCTGCTGGACCTCAGAAGGGCTTAGAGAATTAAAATGCTAATTCATCCAGGACCAAAATAATCCAAACAGCTATTTAAGTTGAGCCAGAAGCATTTATCACACCATAATTAAGTTAGATCCAGGAGGAGACAAAAACTATCTTTGTTACTATGTTAACTGCAGCATGGAAAAACCCAGGATCTGTGCAGAAAGCCTTTCATTTGGAGTTTTGGATTTAAAGGTTAACTCTTATTTTTGGAGCATTGACCATCACCCCTGTATGTAACAATAACATTGCAATCCCCAAGTTCAAATCTGTGATCACTACACGGAAATAAGATGGTGCAAGATGCATGAGCAAATGATTAGATGGGTCAGATACCAGAAGATAAGGACAACAATCTTAACTAAAACAAAGTAACATCCACCACCCTTTGTATCGGCTATGACTTATGCTCCTGTGTGTGCACAGTTTTCATGAGCAAACAGGAATTATTGGTAATGTTTCAGGCATGCTGACTCAGTTTGCCCTCCAGACATAAAAAGGTTTAGATGAGCTACAAAAACCTTTGACTTGTTTACTCGTCACCAGATCAAACAAGCCAAAGGTTTTGCTCATGTTCTCCTTTTCTCCACCTAGAGAGTATAATATGCCACAAGAATGAGAACCACCATTAGTCTAGACAGTTTCACTCGGCTGAAATTCTTCTTGAAGTAAAAAACCCCCAAAACAAAACAGCATCCCATATTATGCTCGATGACTTAAAAAGCTGAATGCCTGCACTCGCATGAAAACTCTGAGATGGATAAGACTACAGAGAGATGCCGAAACCTGTACTGAAAACTCAAAGCTCTGTTGTGTTTAAGAGAGAGCTGAGCATAAAAGCAAAGCTGTCAATTTTCCGGCATGTAGTAACAGAAAGTACAATTTGAATAAGGTACTTGAGTATAATTTTGAAGTTACATTCCATCAACTCCATCCTGAAGTTATTGCAAATAATACAAATGATGGTCAAATGTGCAAAAGTGAGGGCTACCTCTTCGGGTTAAATGCCTTCTGGTGGAAGCACAGGCTTCAGAAATAGCACGTGTTAATCAGTAAAAGCAAGCATCGTTTTTATGGGAAAAAAGCAGACAGATTGTAAAGAAAAGGAAAACAACCACTCATTGGCAATGCAAGAACAGTTCATATGCTCATCAATGTTAGCCTTGGGATGGCAGCTTGAAGTTAATTATGTTTCCTTTCCAATCCAACAGAGGGTGTAGTCGAGCTTGCATCTGTGTTTATGAAAAGTGTGTAATAATAGTGACTTAATCACACAAACAGTGCAACCTCTCAGTCAACTTGACTTGCGTGGAAACTCCACATCTCAGGACATTCTTTTGGTTGTTCACCCAAACCACACACTGTTAACAGCTGTGCAGTATTTCACTCAGACTGCTTGGAGATTTTCTATTTTTTGTGTTGAGCTCTTTTCCAAAACCACTCATTAATAAAGTATTTGTGATCATGTGGCACTGATGGCAGAACAAAGCTTACTTCAGGCAGAGAGTGAGGGGCAGGAAGCAAAGAAAAGAAGGTGAAATGCAAAAGTCAAGGAGAAAAAAGCAAAAGGAGAAAGGAACAAAGGAAAAAAAAGATGGATGTTTCAAAGGAGCCGGGTTAAGTAACGCTCTCTTTCCCGCTCTCTTGCACATACACACTCTGCATGCAGACTCCTCACCCCTCCCTCGCTCTTACTGTCTCCTCTGTAATGAGCTCCAGATGTGCTGCTAAGATGGGGGGGTGGGTGGGTGGGTGAGGGTGACGGGTGGAGGAGGAGCGGTGGTAATGGGGGAGCTGCCTTGTATGTCATGTGCTCATTCAAGTAGAGACGATGTCTGAGGGGACGCTGTCAGCCCTGATGGAGTTGCAGACCAGGGCCTGGAGGCGAAACTGGGGGAGGAGGATGAAGAAGGGAAGCTGAGGTGGGGGTGGGTTGGGAGGTCAAAAAGATCTCCACATCTGGAATTACTTCGGGGCAGCCAGGCCCTGGCTGTGAAAGGTGAGCCTGGGCGCCTGGCAGGGGAGAGGGTGACAGGGGTCTGACACTGGACATCCCAAAGTCAGGGATCAGTGATCAGGAAAACAACCCAGAGCAAGAAATGAAATGGGTGAAAAGGAAAAAGAAAAACCCCTCCTTAAAAGTGACATACAAGTCAGGAAAAACCCTAAAATCTCATCAGTGAACCGTTTCTCTCCTTGTGACTAACATTTGCTCTGCTCTGTAACTGTTTGACAGTGCCGGCTTGCATTGAAGATACTTGAATTATGAAAAACTACCCAAATTACTGTGTGTAAATGAAGATTTTCATTCTTATAAACAGTTTAAGGCCTACATACCACTGACCTCATTCTCTTTCGATTAAGTTTTGTACAGATTCGTGCATAACCCTAAGAATGAAGGAGATGTTGCAAACACACTTCAATACATATATAATGTTGCTGACACCACTAACGTAAAGGTTTAGTCAAAGTGTAAACTTATGCAAATGACAATTTCTTGAGCCGTGTTTTCATATGATGGCACGCATGCCGATTTTTTTTTTTAAGTCCACCAAATTAAAATACTTCCTCATCAGCTACGGTTTCATTCAACCTGGCTTTTACAGTCTGGGAACACCATTCAAAGACCAGTATCAACTTATGTTTGTTGACAGTGAAGGTTATGAGGGGCAGGGAGAAGAAACACCTTGTTTAACAGTCATACAGTTAAACAAGACCCGAGGGCCTCCATAGCAAGGACAAGATTTCCCCGCTCATAAATATCCTATTTTTAAGATGGAAATTTCAGGTTGTGGTAATCAGGAAAACACCCCTCCCCCAAGCCTATCCCCCACACAAAGCAGGAGGACCTTGGGGTTTCTCTGAAGGAGCATCTGTTCTCTGGTTGTAAATCTCTCTTTTTATGGGGTGTGCATGAGGTCCGTGATCAGTTTGCTTTCCAAATGGTCTCATCTATAAACACACTTATTCCTTATACTTCTTGAAGCATGATTCAAGGTTGACTGATCGTAGGCAGTATATTTTTGTTATAATAATCTGCAAGCGTAAAGACTCAGTCAGAGACTGTTTAAAGAAAGTGTTGGAAACCTGGAAAATATTGGAAAACAACTGTTTTCTCCCCTCTGATATGTGTTGAAACTGCAATTTTATTGCTTGAAACGCATGTTTATTCATATACAAGTTTTTATTCTGGTACAAATAAAGGATATCATATGAAATTATCTACTGATTTTGGATTCAGAAATACATTAGCCTCTCCTTTATATTGGACTATTACATGAAATTCAAAATGTGTTGAAAATGTTTGTTTGTCAGTGGTATAAAATGGAAAGAAATGTGAAAAAAAAAATTTAATTGTATAAATGTCAGAGGAAGTCATTGTCATTTTGTTGAAGACATAAAAAGAAAGAAAGTAGATGATCCCAATTATGGTGTGTAATTTTATCCAACACCATAGAAAAAGTGGGATTCCATGTAGTCCATATGAGTCTCCATTTAAGCAAGTTCTCTGACTGGAACTAACCCTCCATTTAAGTCACAATCACAAATGCAAAACTGTGCAGATATTTGGCTACAGCATCCAGTCTAGATGTCTTTTTGTGTGAACAAGAATTCAGTGATGCTGAGGAGAAAAAGAAAACTTGGCTTGGGGAAAATCCTGCCATCACACGGTTTTGCACTTTTGCACATTGGTACATTGATAGTAGTATACCATCATGGCTGCTCCAGAAAGAAAAGAATACTTCTTGATCCAGAGTATGTGGAATAATGTTCATCCCAGAGACAATGTCCTTCTCTGGGGGGTCTTGTAGGAGAGAGGGCTCCTTCCCTTCCTCTGGGATCTCCTAGCCTCTCAGTGTTTCAGTTGACTGTGGGCACCTGGTTCAAGCTGTACTCCTTGGCTTTGAGCCGCAGATTGGCAATGCTGTTGGCCATGTTCATTCCCTGGGATGTATTGGTGTTGGAGCAGGTGGGTGGGTAGGTAGCCATGGCACTGAGAGAGGAAGGAGGCAGAATAGGTGAAAGGTTACATCATCTGTGGATTACAGTATCACCTGCAGCTATGTAAATATGTAAAGAAACAAAAAAATCATAAACCTTTTAAACTAAATGTGACATCAATTACTCTGAAACCTAAAATCCCTACAGGAACATGACCGGTGTTTTTGCATGTTTGTTGTCTAGGCACCAAGCTGGTGGTTATATTGTCTGTTAATAGCAGTATGTGAAACAGCAGAAATCAGAAAGATAATCAGAAAGATAATCAGAAAGATAATGACCCATATATATATATGAGAGAAAGAGAAAGAGACTCTCTGTGGGCAATATTTTCTGCGGCACTCACGCTGCCAGCATTGGATACCAGCTTAGGGATAATGCGCAGTGAACTCTTGGCACTACAAAGCATTATTGCTACAAAGATTTCCCTGGCTGCAGCTGTAGGGTTTGACATTTTATACTCAGTTTCAGAACTGAGAATTACTGTAAATCATGACCAATGTAACCAGAGTCACAAAAATGTTGCCCAGGAGAGCGCTGTCATTCTGTGTGATGTTCATTATCTTGTGTAGTGTAGCACAGAGGGGTCATGGGGGTCAATAGTGGATTTAATATGGTTTGTTTTCACATTATCACCTCTTCAGGAGGGTCACAGGATCTATCCCCGGCCCTCAAGCGCTGACAGAGGGGTTAGATGAGAGACAGGGAGAGGAAAATGGTGTTTTGATTCAACACAATTAGCTTAAAGTTAGATGTGTGCAACAGATTATAGTTGCATATGAAGGGTAGAAGGCAAAGATTTAGAGAGTTTAAAAGGCAGAATGAAAATGTAGGAACAAAGTTTGGTCTTTAACTCAGTATTACAGCATTTAAAGGTCACATTCACTCAACTTTCACTACAGTTATTAAAATGGAAAGACTACATGTACCTATTTTAGGCATACATGCTTGCCAGTCGTTTCTCCTGAAAACAAATAGATCAAGTTGTCATTGTGAATAACATTTTTTTCATCATTTAAATATTTTCATTACATGCAAGATGTAGTACTTGGCTACTTAAATATTTTTAAGTATATATATAACTCGAATATTTTCACTTGAGATTTCTTTATTGTCATAGTCTCTGGTTTAAGTTTTTCTTCTCTACAAAAGCAGTCTAGAGTCCTTTACTTTAGTCAGAAACATCTAGTTTTAAACCAGTTTATACCATCACAAATTAAACGCTGCAGTCGAGACATTTACATTCACTACATTCATTTCTTGCAAAAATTTCCACTTTTGAGATGTGTCAGTAAGACACTTACAAAACATTAGTCTACACATACCTAGAACAATATATAAAATGTTTGAGTATAGTATTTTTTGAATATACAATTTTTTATTTCAAAAAACTTTTTTTTTTTTTTTTAAAGAAGGTTTACACTAATGAATTTGAACATTTGGGTTTACAGTGTAATCGTTCAGAGACAGTCTGCACTGCACTGTCAACACAATCTGGCTTTAGATTATTGTGCGATAATATTTCATATTCAGTGCTATAGAAATGAAGTGGAAAAACTTTCCGCCTGATTTTTCATCAACGAGAAATAAATGGACAGGTCAGACATTTAGGGATGTATAGACTTCTAATAGTTTAAGCTGAAGAGACTTTTTTTTTTAATAAAAAGAAAATGACTTTCAAGAAGTAAATTTGGAAGTAAAATGCAGGTAAATATTTATGTGTTTATGAAGATTAAATTTGGGTTAATGGTGATTTTTTTAATACGTGTATATATTTTTAATCTGCCATTCCTTTATTTTTTTTAACAAATCCTTTAAAAAGAAGATTAAATTCATCAGTAGTTTAGTCTGCTTTTATTATTAAAGACTAAACTTTTATTTTATCTCTTGATTGTTCCACGTTGGTTCACGTTTGCTAAGGATTTGTAATAACCTAAAGCTCAGTTTCAAACAAATGCACTGGGTGATTCAGTCCAGAAATTAATTTTAGTGATTAATCAGCTTTTGAGACCTCGTGTATGTGTGATTTGGTCATAATAAAGTGTGCGTGTTCATTGTAATAGAGGAACATGTCACATTTGCAAAGCAGAAAGCTGTTTTCTTTGCTGTTTGTTTATCTGTCTGTTTGTTGTTTTGTCTGTCAGCAAGCTTACCCAAAAGCAATCAGACTGAATTAATTGAAACTTGGTGCAGATGTGCATCATTTTGTTTAAAGCTGCACAAGAGGACATGGGACGTTTAACTATTTTGTATTAAAGCTCTGTGGCAAGGAGGCATTAGATACATGCGGCTTTGGATACACAGAATATGCTGCAGCAGTGAGCCTTGGTTTGTCTGCATGGGCAATTAGACAAAAAGAAAAATAACATTGTTTTACTATTCGAAATGCACAAGGCATCGCTATTGGTGTAGAAATATAGTTTGCATGGACAGTGTGTGTGTGTGTGTGTGTGTGTGTGTGTGTGTGTGTGTGTGTGTGTGTGTGTGTGTGTGTGTGTGTGTGTGTGTGTAAACTGTCTGAGGTATAAGTCTGTTTGAGTTCAGGATCACAGGAGATGAAAACTTTCAGCGGAACAATGAAAAGTATGTGCAGGTAGGAGAGGAGGAAATTAAACAATAACAGAACTCAGCATCTGTGTGTGTGTGTGTGTGTGTGTGTGTGTGTGTGTGTGTGTGTGTGTGTGTGTGTGTGTGTGTGTGTGTGTGTGTGTGTGTGAGAGAGAGAGAGAAAGCGAGAGAACTGTTACGGTGATGTTACTGCTAGTCTTAGTGGTTATTCCTTCTGGCTTTTTATACTTTTCCCACCTTTCTTTCTTCCCTTTTTCTTGGAAAAAGGGAAAATTTCTTGGGAAACTGCTAATAAATGGAAGTCCTTCTCTAAACTGGGAAAATGAATTCCATTTGTTTTCAAAGTAGGCTTTGTGCACAGAATGTGGCTGCAAGGTTATTAGGTGATGTTCGAGGGGACTATACCTATAGGGCGCAGCACTCCCCCAAGATAGGTAGTCGTTGGGGCGGGGTGCAGGGCGAGGCACAATTGGCTGCTCCACTGCTGTCACATCTCCTGAGTAAGATTTGAGGAGCGAGGCATTTTTGCTGGCCAGCATAGCTCTCTCGTTCCTGCGGAACTTAGCTCTCCTGTTCTGAAACCACACCTGGAAAGACAAAGGACAGAACACATTGTTTGTCTTTTAGTCATCGCTTTTTAATCTTCATGACTATGAAAGCACTGCTCCTTTAATCCAAACATAACATACATATATGTATATCAAAAATAAGATGTAGCCACTAGATATGAAGCCATTGCTGAAGAGTCATACTGCAGTCTCTTCCTGTTAAAGAACCAATGAGAAGAGAATTCTTCCTTTGCATTGGTTTTGAGATTTGGTGTTATATAAATAAAGTTAAACTCAATTGAATACAACTGAAAGAGTCTCTTTGGAGGTCCTGCCTCCAAAGAGACTCGAAAAAGCTTCAACTTCTCTCAGCAAAATTTCAACCATAGTTAATAGATTTATTCAACAGGTTATTATGATTTCATTAGCTAAATTCACACCTACCAACCAGTATGCCAGTGGTCCTGCTTAAATATTTCTGACACTGATTAGATATCAGGCTTTAAAGAAAGCCTTCCCTAATATACTTTTAGCTCCACTTTCTCATCCACATATAAAGTAAACTCTGACTCCAATAAAACAACATGGTGATGCCCAAAATGCCAAAATGTTAGTGTTTTCCAGACTATTAATATTTATAGCTCGGGCATAGCACTGTGAAGTATGAGGAACTATGGTGAGTCTTTCCAGACTCATTGGTCATTTTTTTTTGTATTGACCAAAATGTTGGTCAATTAAGCAAGGAAGTTTTTTTTAATATACTATAAGTTTTGACCTTGAAAGCTGGTAATGTGTCAGAAACCTCTATCTATATAGTCTGGGCACATTCATAGAATTTCATAATTCTCTATGTAATCGCCAACTTTGTGGCCTGCTCAACAAACCGCATTTTATCTCTAACCATGCAGTGAAATAGAAGCCCTAAATGTTTCTCGTGCTCACTGTGTCCGAAGTAAGATGGGTTTTTTTTTTGGTTTTTTTTTTGTGGTATCCTACAACAGTTTGCAGTCAAATACGCTAAAATTTCTCAGTCAGCACTGAATTAAGTCGTATGACATCAGTAAGAAAAAGAGGTTTTATATGGTGTTTCACTCTCACAGTTTCACTCGTGAGGGAAAATTCTGAGCTGTTGGTAAAAGCTCTAAAATAAAGAAAGCGAACTGTCATCCTCAGACATGTGTTCTCATACCCAGATCAGGATATAATGGCAAATCAGTAACTTTGCTTTTTGAATGGCCTAACAAGTGCTTCATACATGCATCCACGGACCATATTACATTCAACTATTATTTACAGGGATAATCAACGTTTTGATTTTGTCTGAAGCTCTATAGAAATCCCTTGAAGCTACGATTGGTCAGTGTAACAGATATTTTCAGATATTTTTAAATATCGATCTATCATTATGGATTTTTTAAAAATAGTTGTGTCTCACTCTGCAACACATTTTAAACACAAGAAAGCTCATTTTCTACATTCTGTACACAAACAGCAATTAATGTCAATTAAAAGATAAACACAGTATAGAAGAAATGCTTCATGTCTATTAAATTGTAGTAAAATCTTTACCCATAAAGGAGCAGATCCATAAAGAGCACCTAAACGCTTGTCTCCAATCCAGATATCTAGTCTAATGTCTTAAATGACCATGGGTCCACACGCTCTCGCTCGTGTGTACATGCTTCATCTATAGTTTACCTCTTTCTGTCCTTATCAATTCCACCCCCCGCCAGCACAACCATCTCATTAAGTAGATGATGACTGAGGTGGAGGATGCTGATGTTTTTCCTTACTCTGGAACTGAGTTCATTATTATAAGTTGTATGCACTCAGAGGGGCTTGCTGACGCACTGCCTCAGGAATTACCCAAAGTCTTTTATCAAAGCATTTCTGCATTGCTCTCTGCTACACATTAATCACAGATGTGCTGCTTGTCTCACTCCCAGATCACTATTTCCTCTTTCCCTCTCACTCTGGCCACAGAATAAATACTTTCATTGTTTTGTATAAAGATAGCACTGATTTGTTTATAGACACTGTATATATCAATACCTGCAAGAAATGCACGTGTTTAATTATTAGTCATAAGTCACGTGTTTCTAGGGCATACCTGAGTGCATTTAAGAAAAAATGTTTTCTTGTTTATAAGTGAAGAGTGGCAGATTATCCAGTACAACCAAGAAAAAAACCAGCAAACACTGGTCATAAAGCTGTGAGGACAAAGAATGAGCTGAGTGTGACTTTTGCATTTACATAAATGTCATCTCAGAGTCTGCTGTCTGAACTGGGGCTGCTGAACGTACTGCTAATTACCTTAAAGTTGATCGCCTGTGTGACAGCTATAAACTCAATGACATTTACATGTTTTGTAATTAATAAAAACATTTATAATTATGTTTCTTTTAATCCATCCATTTTCTTTACTACTTTTCCACCTAAGGGACATAGAGGAAGGAGACATAATGTGAGCGACAGGATACGCCTTGCCCATCTCCAGTCCATCGTAGACAGTCAACCACCCGCTCTCACTTTCACACCTATCTTATCTTATTCAACATGCATGTTTAAGGTCTGTGGGAAGCAATCAATGGAAGCACTAGATGAACACTCATAGTCTACACAGGAAGGCCCCAGCAGACCACAAAGTTCAAACCAAGAACCTTCTTGCTTGTGAGGTTACCTGCTAACCACTACACCACAGTACCATTTTTTAAATATGCAAATCATAATATCAATCAAGCCGCTGTAGGACAGAATCCATTACCAAAGGACTAACTGACAATAATTCAAATTGTAGTTCATCTTTGAACGCTTTTTCTCTTATTGCATTCATTCAAATTATTTTGTGGTGAAATATATAAAGAAAAAAATATAACACAACATAATAAAACACATCATTTCTAATTCAGTATGTTAGACTTATATGACACGCTGGAATACAACACATGCTTCATGAACAGAAATGCAGAATATCAGACGTTCGGTGCATTCAAGTGTGTGTCTGGATGAAAAATCCTTCATGAAACCCAAACTTTTACTAACAACTGGAAACATTAATTTTACGAGACCCATGTCAGAACACTATACATCACAGTTTGTATCTGTTTTTGCGGCGTTCATATCAAAGTCAGTAGTTCATTCTCCCACTGACAGCATCGTATTTAGCAGCCCTTTTGTTGCAGCACTTGTGTGTTTTACACATTTTGTAAACAACTGAGGAAATTAAACATCATTACATCCACTTTTCTAATCACGGTCGGTTCACTGGGGAGTTTTTGCAAACTGCTAACAGACTCTACAATATCAGTAATTATCTAAAAGATCACTCTGGCATGATAAGAGATATTTGTCAGCTCTTATCAGTTTAGTTCAATGCAAAATCTAAAGCTGTTAATGACTTTCGCCTATTAGGAAGGATTAATAACTAAATATACTAAGTTAAAAGCTAACAGATGATTTGACGCTGTGAGGAGTCGTGCTGTTTGTGTGACCGGGTGTACTGCAGTTTCCTATTCAAACTTTTCAGCTTAGTCAAATATTTATTTAATACGTTCTATTTTAAGATTTGTATCATATAAGTTTATATCTGTATATTAACAGAAAGTTATTTATTTTATATCTGACTTATTCTGGTACAACACTAATTTCAAATCTTATAAGTGCATTTGTTGTTTCTCTCTTTACATAAGTTAGAATCTAGCTAACAGTTCAATCAAATGTTCAAATAACAGGAGAATCAAATGTCAAGGAATCAGTATTTGTCAAAATAAAAGTATCAGAATGTGAATTATTACTGAAGGTTTATAATCTCAGGAAAACATTGAAACTATTAGAGACAGGAATTTCTTTTTTCTTTTTTGCCACGTAGCATTGAAGCCACCTTCCTGTGGCAATACCTTTTTTCGTACCTGCACTCTAGCCTCGGTGAGGTTGACCCGGCGAGCCAGGTCTTCTCTGACGAAAGCATCGGGGTAGTGTGTCCTCTCAAACACTCTCTCCAGAGCTTGGAGCTGGCTGCTGTTGAAGGTGGTCCTGTTCCTGCGCTGCTTCCTCTTCTTCTTCTCCTCTGTGTTCATCTGTTCATCTGCACAAAGAGAAAGAAGGAACTTTATGAATCAGAGGAACAGCTTCGTTTTGCTCAAGCATTACCAAAAATATCAAACGACTATATAATTACAGTTATAATTGCAATTAACTATAAGTGTAATTGTAACTGTTATATTGTTATATAATTACAGCAGGAAGCATTGTCTGCATTGACACACAACCGCTACTGCAGACTGTAAGACAGTTTGAGTCACAAATTAAAATTTCTAAAATTGATCGATCGATAGATAGACAGATAGATACACTACCACTTAAAGACTGATGATTGAGGTCAACAAGTTGAGGTTTGTTTCTGCCCAGTTAGAGCAGAAGGTCGTTTAATAAGTTTAATACGCAAAGAACGACACAACGTATCATAGCTCTACATTTTACTAGAGCAAGACTTGACTTATTAACAGTACCTTTTGTGGTTTATCCTTATCATTATTTTCTTGTAAACAAACAATATTTATATATAAAACTATATATTATATATGAATATTTACCCTCATAGAAAGTACGATTTCTTTTAAAAAGCTGTGAAATAATTTCTGGATCTGCAGAAACACGTCACTTGGCTCTTCACCTAACTAACTAGCACACAAGCCAAAAACAAAAGTAACAGAATCACTTTGGCAAAGGTGAATGTGTAATTCATTATGGAAGAGCTCCATGTGCTCAGTCTGATAGTTCCCGCTGGGTGAAATCAGTGCTGGTGAATTGTGGCTGCACAACAAGACCACAAACTAACACTTTCACACAGAAAAATAAGGCTGTGATCTAAAGTGTTCCTAATTACATCCACACATACACACAGTCTGTAGTTATGTGCACACACATATGCAAAGGTAGGACGTTGCTCAATACACTCAAGTGTTTCATGCTACTTAGCAGTAATAACATTTTGAGAGATTTCAATCAGTTGAGACAAAAAGAATCATTTGGGTTTTTGCTGCTACAGATTTTGTGACTCTGATTGTGATTTTGTATTCAGCACATTTGTTTTGTTGGGATAGTAGTTCTTTTTAAATGTGTTATTCTTTATTTTGGGGTTACATGAAATCCATAAACTTTATCTAATGAACCAGAATGGCAAATATTGGCCGTGTTTCTAGAAACATCTGTGTGTATTTTTTTTAATGTAAAAATCATTAAGTAGAACTTTTATTGCAGTACTTTTTACAGACCAGTTTTTCTCTGAGCTTTCAGTCACATGCTCTGGAAGTTTTGTGGAATATATTCAAAATTAAAAGTTATTCACAACATTCATCCATCGGGTAATGTGTTACCTGATGGAGCTGGCTGCTGTTGAAGAAAAAACTTTACTTTTGAAAATTTCCACTTCTTTGAATCTTTGTTTAAGTCTATACAAACTACTTCAACTTTCATGCTCATTTACAGTTTTATGCACTTTTTAAAAAAAGATTTCTGGAGCATGTTTGTTAGTAGAAATATGAACTTTCAGCCAAACACGGGATATTGTGGTTGTATTAATTCATTTTTCGCACACACTCCTGGCAGTGTGTCAAACATTACTCGATCGTCGAGTAACCTGTTTGTTTAGCTGTCAACATTTCTTCTAAGAGTTGCTGTCAGTTAATTAGTCGATTGGCAAAAAGAAAACCAAATGTAAACTTGTTTACCTGCTGGTATCAAAAATGGAGCCCTTAAAATAAAAAGTGATATCTGTCTGTAACTCTTAATGAATTTATTTCAGTCCAAGCTGAACACAAAGTGTTTTCTTCTGCTGCTCCATACAAAGGGTTTTTACAGGCCTATACATTAAATATAGCCAGAGGAAAAAAGCAAAGACAGAAAAATAATTTGTTGTAAATAAAAAAATATTTTGTATTCTTGTGTGAATTTATGATTTTTTTATGTCCATATTTTTCACTTTATTTGCTTCAGATTTTGATCTTGTGCTGCTGTTGACCCGATTATTTGTTTTACTGCTGCAACCAAATGTCTCATTTGTTCTGTTTGACTGAATCTTCACCTTTATTTCAGGATCGAGACTCAGAAGCTGAAACCATGAACAGTTATAAGTACAAATAATTATGATTTTTATGGTTGCAGTACACAGCGTTTAAACACAATTGCTACTGCAGGCTGTAAGACAGTTTGAGTCACAAATAGATGTATGTGTGTGTGTGTGTGTGTGTGTGTGTGTGTGTAGGTGGGGTGCTGAAGGGCTGGAGTGACAATGTTCATTTTGGTTTCTTTGAGCCCTTTAAATTGGTTCTACTTCACATTTGAGGCCAACCCATATACTGAGGAGGAGAGTGCAAAGATGCTTCATTAAATTGCTTAACTAAAACAAATCCATGAAGTGATATTTTATTCCTTAAGTGCTTGAAAGTAATAAAAGGCAGTAGCTACTTGTATTCATATTTTTGCCTTTATTTTATGCACTAAATGCCTTAAAAATACCTTAAACCTAAAACTACAACTACCCCCATCCTTCGCTCTTCTTCTTCATAATCCAGTTAATCAGACTGGCCTTGTGACCTTTTGTGGGCATCCTGCCACCATGGGGTTTAAGCCAATAGATTTTACTAATGACATCTTCATTTTATTTCTATTGAAAATAAAACGTAAATCTTGGAAGGAAGGACTGAATCCACAATGAGAGTAGTTTGTGCAAGTATAAGTAGTTTCTTGACTTCTCCAGGCCTGTTTTTTGCTTTTTTACATTTTAATCTCACAAAGAACAATGACCATGTTGCAGTACCACAGACAAAAACAAATAACCTCATTAATTTACATGAAAATGTGTGTGCCTGTTTTCTTTCTTTCCTTCTTTCTTCAAAAATATTTAACATAGCTACAGCACCAAAGTTTCTTAGAAGTGATTACAACAGCTCTGCAGACATCACGGTCCACAGTTTTGGGCTGAAACTCTATTTATTAAATGGAAAAGAACAAATTGCAGTAAACTGGAGTTGTAAAGGCCACACATGGCAAACCAACGACCGCATACAGCTTTCTCACCAGAAACCAGCGTTTGCGCGTCTGCAGGCTGGGAGTTAAGGAGCGAATCGTGACGCCCTTCCCGCCGACTTTACAACCGGAGTAAAGTGGACAGCAAATAAGATCTGTCAGAACCTAAAAGTGCGTCTAAACTTTCAGTTAAACATATAGGAATTAAATGTTATTATATCATTTAAATTAAACATTTTGACTGCTAAATGACACTTTTAGGGCGATTCAGCAATTAAAAATAAATTCAAAAGGTTTGTAGGCCTGTATAAAAAAGGTATTTATTTTCAGTATTCTATCGGATTTCATTTTTAGATTTTAAATTTAAAAAAATATGAAAGGACAGAGGACAGTCCACACAAAACGGAATCCACGCAGGTATTTTTAACAGTACTTGTATACAATTGTAAATTTAAAAAAAAAAATCTAAATAAAAAAGGGTATTTGAAAACTATCAATTCCACGCGAGTTTTCTTCATGGAATAAAATATTTGGAAACCTTCATGGGTCCAAATGCCGTCACGTAGAGGTTTATTGAGAACGCGGGCACAAATAGCTTTTTAAAAAAACTCAGCTTCCCGAAAAGACTCTTTCATTTAATAGATCGTGCAGCGCCTGGGCAGCGGTTTGGTGTCGCACAGCTTTTAATTAACCCTCCAGGGTGATGTTTAAAACAGCAAATCAAAGCCATCGCCATCATCAGCACCATCATCAGCACCATCATCATCCTTCTGGCAGCTTCAAGTGTGGTCAACACGTGGGACTATAGATTGATCTCATTAGCAGCGATCAGTGAAAGTCAATTAGTCCTGCTGCCAAGACAAATTCGTTAGAGGGGACCTGATTCCTAAATGAAAGTGTAGTTGGCAATTTTTTGTTATTTTATTTGGATTTTTACTAAATTTTGTGGACGCCCAAGCAAATAATGGACATCTGTGCAAAGTTGTTTTTTTAAACGTGGACTAAAAATGTTTCAAATGTTTGAATCAGTTGTTGCCTGTAATAACAACAACAACAATAATAATAATAATAATAATAATAATAATAATAATGTACTTGCGTAATAATTCAGATCAAAATGTTAAACTTGCTCAAGTCTGATTTCTTGTTTAATGCAATAAAAGCCGAAAAACTAGCACTACAGTTTTTACTCATCAGTCTAAAACATTTGTTTTCTAAATCCGATCGATTCGTTCCTTCTGTGGTTTGTCAGAGTCACGTTTCCACAAATTAAGAGCTGATGAGATGCTGTTATTTGATTCTTTAATTGTCGGAACGAGGACACGCGCGGTAATTATGACAAATGACTAGGCTCCGATATTCTGAAAGTGTTTGACAGGCTGAAAATAACCGTAGATTAACGACGTGACCCGGCCACTTCCTCCTCCATATTTCTCACAGACGATTTTTTAGCCTTTAAAAATAACAATAACACTCATTAAAGGCTATAACGTTTGTGTCAACTTCTGCAAATGGCCCTCTGAGCAGGAAAAAGAGGAGGGGGAGGAAGAAGGGAGCGTTTATTTACTCTCTCAGCGGTGAGGTGGAGAGGACGTGCAGTGGCATTTTTTTATTTATTTATTTATTTGTAGTTGTTTGTTTGCGCTGAATTTATCCAGGTTCTTGTCGGCTTCGGCAGTGACGTATCCCAAAAGAAAAGTTGGAAATGTTAACCTCGATTCTCACAGTGGAATTCCAACGGCAGCCCAGGGATTAGATCCCGCCTCTGTAGTGTCAAAGATATCGGCTTCATTTTTGCACACCCAGCGGGGATGAGGCCTTGTTTAAAATGTTTTGTAATAAAAATTGTGATAAGGTTATGCAAATATTCACAAAGCATAAGTAACACCTGCTCACGTCTACATGACTCAGTCTGTTTTCAAAATTCATTATTGGTGTTTTTTTCTTAAATGTAGGGCAAAAAAAGCGCCCTGCTGAGGTCAACAGTCGTGGGGAAAAGATTTATTACTCCGAAGTTAGACTTGTAAGGAGACTTCACTGACCATGTCCACCATCAACATCATACTTCACTGACATCAGAGTGTTAATGGTAAATTAATGGTCATTTTGAGGGGGAGACCGTCAGGGGTGATGTATTGCCAAAACTCACTAGAAGATTCCTTCCATGCGCGCGGCTTTTCGCAGAGCTCCGTTCGTGTGGTCTGCGCGCGGACACTCGCCAGCAAGTCATGAAAAGAAACAAGTTTAGTTTTCAGCCTGTCAAGAGAACTACTTTTGTCTGCGATTTGATTTGTTTCCTAGAAATGATGAATGATAACTTGGGATATCAACAGGGGCTAAAACAGTTCGCTGAGGATTATTTCAAATAATAAGAAAAAAAACGTGTTATTTTGAGCTTTCGGCTTCGTCCCATCCTTTTAAAACATCTTTTCATCAGCATTTCACTTACTTTCCTGCTGGGTCGTGTCGCTCCCGCTAGTCAGCCCCGGGGATTCCAGCATATTTCTCCCCGTCTCCCCGACGCTCTCGTCTGCCTGGGTACCGACCATTTCCCCGGCCTCTTCCAGATCCAACAGATGGCTGACTGAGAAGTTCTTTTTGGCTTGCAAGTTGTCCAGGTTAGACGTGATCGGGCTCTCCAGGCGGTTTGGTATCGTAGCTTGCCTGTCCATTACATGTGCATAGCTAGAAGTCATGACGCAAGTGGGAACCAGCGAAAAAAAAGAGAGCGGTAATAAGAAAGAGAAGCGCAAGTGAGCCAAGTAGATCCGTGCATGCAGAAAGCACTAGCAGCGCCTCTAGAAAAACACAGCCAGATAAAAACTCGGGACTTCCGAGCAGAGGGTGGATCTGTTCACATCCAAATCAGCAACGGAGTTCTCAAACGAACTTGTTCCTGCTTTCCCCACTAAATCTTTTTACAGCCAATACATCCAGCAGTACGAGTCAGAGAAGAAAATGACCGGCCCGTGTTCGTCCTGTCGCGTTTTTTTGTTTCAATTTCAAGAAATCATATAAGAAGAAGAAGAAGACGTTCTCTTCCTCCTCGGTTTGAGCCACATATGAGCAGGAAGAGTGGCCGCTGCTGCTGATGACGACCAGATGCGTAAAGTTCTGTGTGCGCGCAAATCTGGCTCAGTGGCAGCTAGAGGCACGGAGGCAGGACGTTACCGCCTCACCTTCAGGCTAGCTTCGCTCTCTCTCTCTCTCTCTCTCTCTCTCTCTCTCTCTCTCACTCACACACACACACACACACACACACACACACACACACACACACACACACACACACACACACACACACACAGCTGGAAAGAGAGACTTGCTGCACTACGAAAGTGGGCCGATTTTCAACCGCACTCTTAATAAGAAGTCCGTAATTGCGTGCTAACGCTTTTGCTGTGTCTGACGTTTTTCATGACCCCACACCCTCTTCCCCCTTCAGCTGAAAACATCACATCAGCAGCATCGACAGCCCGCCTGGTGTTGGCTGTTTTTCTCTGATAAACCTCAGCTTGAGAGTCCTTACGGGGGATGCAGGAGGCAGCAGAGTGTGAAGGGAGGCACGCTGTTATCTTTGTGTGCTGATAAACCCACTCTGAATGTCCTGCGGTGTGCCACCAGTTAAATCAACCATAACCAGTGCCAGTCAGTCTATCCACAGGATTGTCCGCATGAGTGCTGGCTGAGCTGCCAGCGTAACGGAGAAATGATAGAAGCAAATTACAGGGCGACTATGGCACCAACCATCCAATCTTTCACATTTAGATTTGAAACTGAAAACCGGTTCTTAAACTACAAGCTAATTACCAAGGCCAGCATGAGGTCCCACAAACATCACTCAAAAGTGCATTTTTTATAATAGTGATAGTTGTTTGTGTCTTATCGTGATTTTTAACAATGTTTTATTCTTCATTTTTTTGGATCGCGAAAAAGAAACGCACGAGTTTTACATTTCTTGACAGTGTATTTATTTGTATGTTACACGTGATGTTCCTGCCACTAAATACATTCTAAAAACAAAGCAAAAAACAAACAAACAAAAACATTGAAAAAAAGGAATTTTTTCACATATTTTTTTAAACTTTATAATTGCAAAATATGCAAAAAATCTACATGAGCTGCACTTAAAAAAACGCAGATCCCATTCAATAAATTGATGAATTGTCTTACATGACATCCTGTTCACAAATATTGTCCAGGATCTAATATATCAATTTACCAGCCAACCAGAGCCTGACAGCCGTCCCCTGATAACTTCATGATAGTTTTACCTCTGTCATCACACCATTAAAATGTTACACCAGACTAGGATTTTCAGGTACTTTTACAAATTCCCCTACCTGTCCATAGCTGAATGCTGAACTGATGGCCTTAAACAGTTTCAGTTTCACTGGTGCCAGTAAAATTTTGAAATGTAATAAAAGGCAAAAATTCTGATTATCAGCTGTAATCTCTTCAAAGCATTATGAAAATTAAAGTCAGAAATGCTGGATACAGACCAAAAGACATATCGAGGTGTGTTATATGAAAAGGTAAAGATCATACAAGTATCAAAGCGTGAGTCTAAATGATCCCCCGTGAGGAAGACCCTGGCAACGGTCAGAAGGAAAAACTCCCTTTTTTCAGAGAAGTGAGATGAAATAAGAGATAGACAGAGAAAAAAAAACAGGAGCATAGCTAGGCCACAAACAAACACACAAACGAAAAAGAAAGAAATACAATGTGAATTTATTGAATTTCCTCAAACTGGAGATCTGGGGGGATTTCCGTGTTTCAAATCAGCTAAGGATGAAACAGGCTGAGTATGAAAAACATGCAGTAAGAATCATTTATACTGGTACTAGAATCGTAGGGGATTACCAGCACATTTGCCAGTTTTTCCTTTCTTTCTTTCTTTCTTTCTTTCTTTCTTTCTTTCTTTCTTTCTTTCTTTCTTTTTTTGTTAGATAAAATATAGTGGAGTGAAATCTAGAAAAGCATGAAATGCTTTGATTATGTATTGACTCCTGTCTCATACACAAGCTAGAGGATAGCTGAGTGAGGGAGGTTGAGGGGATGAATATGAAGAAATGGAAGGAGCTCTATGATGGAGATAATGTTGTTGTAAATGAAATGGTACTTAATTTTTCTACTAACTCAGCATTAAAAACACTTTTATATATACAAGTGTTTTTTTGTTGTTGTTTTAATTGAATTGAATTGAGCTTCCCATTCGTAGATAACCTGTGCTACCTCACGAATCACAGCCACCCAGTTATGGCAGTGGGGTCATGTATTCAGATGGCAAGAGTTGACTCTAGGCTCTGAGGTGCCATAGACGTCCTGTAGCTTCCAGCCCCTGATCTGGGAAAAGAACACTTGATGCCATCAAAGGGCCACCGATTGAATCCAGATGTGCCTCACTCGCTCTTTCCATGTATTTAATGAAGGCACAGGGATAGAGTAGACTTTTTC
This sequence comes from Pelmatolapia mariae, assembly GCF_036321145.2. NCBI lineage: Eukaryota > Metazoa > Chordata > Actinopteri > Cichliformes > Cichlidae > Pelmatolapia > Pelmatolapia mariae. The sequence goes on along the minus strand of NC_086242.1, from coordinate 25,305,295 downwards.
ATCATTAGCTTTCCCCCAGATTCGCTTTTCATGGCTACAAGTCGATTCTGGTGCCAGCTAAGGAAAAAAAAGAAGAAGAAGAAGAAGAAGAAAAAAAGAAAGAAAGAATGAAAAATGGGGGGAAAAAGCCTCCCCATGACTCAAGCTCAGTGTTCTCCTTCAGGGCCCCTATTCTTTGTTCTGAGCTCAATGTGAAAGTGACTTGTTTGCCCTGGCTGCTACAGTTTGTCTGTGGCAAATCGAAATGTCCAAACATCTCTGAGACGAATATGCCATCCTGCAGAAGTGATGTTAGCAGGAAAAATCTGTGCACGTGGCTGAAACGGTTTAAAAATCAGTATCATGGTTAGCACAAAAGTACTTTGCAAATGATTTATTTGTGCACATTATTTTGCTGTTACAATATATGGGTTTAATTTATGAATGGAACATAATCTAAAAACACCAAGCCTCGAACACATTTAAAGCACTTCAGAGACAAATGATAACATGGTTCAAATCCAAAAACTTCAACTGAGTCCTGATCATCCAGTGTCCAGTCCATCTTGGATTTGCCTTCCACAGTACACCACTGAAAATGCTCAAAGGTTCATCTTGATAAACATTAATAATTAAGAGTAACAGAGGAAACATTTCTGTGTTAGTCTCGAGTGTTTCACAAAATCTTGTGTCCAGTTCGTCCAATAAAAAAATGACTATTCCAGTTATTTCAGCTTCATTCAATAGCTTGCACATATTTAATGTTTCCAATAAATATCATTGTATCAGTCTGTGCATTCTAACATAGCTGACAGACTGACAGAACAGCCCAAAACAGGAACATAGGCCATCACAGTCAGAAATATTCAGTCATAAATTAATTCCAAGATGTAGAAAAGCCCAAGTGTTGTGATCACGTCATACCAGTAACATAAGCACTGCTTTAATGAGACTGTTTAAAAAAACAAAAACAAAACACGCCTAACCAAGTTTAACATTACCATATGAATACAAAAAAATGTATGCTATCCATTTCAGTGTTGTTGTTGCAACACTTTTTTGTATTTATTCTACATTAATGTGACTTTCTTTATCCTCAAAATCACAACCAACAGTTGATTACAAGCTTCAAGTGGTTTGTGTGTGTGTGTGTGTGTGTGTGTGTGTGTGTGTGTGTGTGTGTGTGTGTGTGTGTGTGTGTGTGTGTGTGCTTTTTTTACATGATGTGTTACATCATCTGTTTGAGTTTGACAGGCAACTTCTGGGCTCAGATTTAACTTCAATAAAGTGCATCTCACAAATCTTAGGGCTGTGCACAAGCCAAAAACAGGAATGGTCATAAATTAATGCAAAGTTTCACAAAACGGGTTTTGGTGATTTTTGAGTGCAACCTGATCACAGACTCCTGAAACTTTACTCTCTATTTTATGTCAGAACTGAAAGTCTGTAGAGGGATAATTAGAGTGTGCACTGTTTTGCAGTTGGTGGAGCATGAGAGGAAGTGAAAAAGTCTTTATGAAGCATGTCTAAACATGTTCTTTCCCTTGAACTGTTCTATTATATTTTTGTTTGACTTATTAGTTTTCAATCTAGCTTCAGCCTGCATCTGCACTCTATAAGGCTTTCATCCACACACAAGAAAATACCAGACTGTAGAACAAATTTGACAGATTCTGATTGATGAACTTTTTAATATGTAATGTTAAAAACAACCACTTTCCGAATCCAAAATTAATGTCAAAAAGAAATTATACTTCTATAATAGATAGAATTCAGCCGCAAGCTGTACATTGATGGATTCCATTCAATTAATTTTCAGAATTCACAGACGACACGGCCTAAATATTAGCAATGCATACGCATTGTAAATACATAGACATAGAGAACTACAGTGACTTATATGCTGATGTTATAAAGTCATATCTCCAAACTGAACTTTGCTGCTTTTGTTTATTTCATTAGATTGTTATTGAACTTGGAGAAAACAGTGCATCATGTCACTTACAGTGTAGAAATGTTCTTAAAATAAGCAACCAAAAAAAGATCATCTGAATACTTTTGGATTACTCGAAGATCAAACATGGAAAATATTGCACCTTATACAAAAACGGACAGTCTCATAAGTGTGCCATTCCACAAATGTTTTCTCTTTATTTGCACAGAAACAATTTAAATGCAAATGCAGCAGTTACAGCTAGTCAAATCAAATGACTCGTGCACTGTGTGAATTCTGCAATATGTACTTAGAATGCGCAGTAATAATATTAATACTGTATTCTGTCATTGTGGGCCCATGCACTTCTTCCACTACTTGCCAGTCAAAATATACAGATTTAAACCAAAACCTCCCTCTTGGTCGTAATGTGTTTTCTTTGTCTGCTCATTGTGCATTAGCTCAGTCCCTCTGTGTAGCCTTGGCCCCGGGCTGAGGATGATGATGATGATGAGGGGCCCGGCCCGCCGCCGCCGCTGTCCAGTGACCCCTGGTGCTGATTGGAGTAGCGTTTTGGCCCCTGTCCTGTTTTATTTCCCTAATTGGGAGTAAATGGCCTCCTTGTTGACTCTTTACATCCTGTGCAGGGAACCATATGTTGCACACACGCCCACCCCCTGCACGCCGCCTGATTGCAGCGGCTGCACCGGGATTTCTCCTCGCGTACCGACCGCTGCGGCTCTCTCACACAGATTCTAAACTGATTACAGTTTTCAGAGACAGCTATCGGGGTTTAAGTAGGAATGGCGATAGATCAATAACCAAAGACCCCAGAACTGTGCAAATCATCTGACCTTGTTATCGTCTTAAGCGCACAGAAAATAAGGAAAATGTGTTATTTGCTCGAGTACTTCTGATATTGCATTTCAAAACATAACATTTAGGCCTACTAGGCTGAACTTCACGCATTCTATTCATTTATGCGTTTATATGTCGTAATGCTGATTTTCCTATTAAGAGATCACGAATGGATAATATTGCTTAAATAAGCAATGTGTTTAAATAAAAAAAAAACTATACAAAATAAAGTGCCTAGTGAGGAACAGACTGCAAAAACCGCGAACTTTGTATAAAAATATAGAATATTCCAAACTTTGATGGCGATAAAAGACTTTCGCGCGCAAACAGGCATATGCAATAACTTTATCTCCATTTGGAATGTGCAAAGTAACTCCAGCTGTCAGATAAACGCGGTGTAACAGTAATTGCGCGTAATTGCGAGTAAATGTACTTCATGTATGTGTCCCCTCTTTATATTTTATGACTGGTTTTGTTCCGCTGCTCTCTCCATTGTTGCAGGCGGCTCACATGCAGCACTGTTGTAACTGTAAACGGTCTGTGGTGTTCCGACATAAAAAAGCAAATCTGCTCCTGATTAAAACAACACGGAGAGTTTACAGAACAAGTGGCCGTGTGAGATTAATTCGGCCGCGCTGATTCTCATTATTACAAAGCCCCAGAAACCGCTCGGAACAGCCTGCAACCAGGGACTCTTTAGAACTCATCATCATAAGACATACTGTGTAAATAAATAACTACTTCTCCTCATAAAGTCCTGGGTTCGATATTTATGTGTTTAAGATTTAATTCGTCTTTGTTTAAAGTTAGGGTGACTAATTTCATTTGATATATAAATGTATATGACTATTTGTTTTAATAAATGAGTTTATTTTTATTTCTTTCTCCCCTGAAATAAATTTCTTTTCCTTTTAAAGTAAAACAGCCTTGTCGAAAGATTTCTTTGAAAGTGTAGCTGAAACAGGCACAGCACGATTTCAACTCTATAGTTCACATTTACAAAGATTGAATCTACTGGCGGGATCCTGAGCATTAATTCGGCTCAAGTAATTAAACTTCAATCAGAAACAGAAGTGACATTTGTTTCATATTCTGGTTAGTTTCTTAATTTCCAGAGCAGACCGTTTACAGAAAAAGGAGGAAATCCCGTATAAAACACCGTTTCCGCTCAAAAACGTTGATGGCACATATGCTTATCTTGTGCCGTGGCACTGAGGTTGAGTTCAGAGTTCACTCTGCGTGGAGGTGAAGTCCGGCTAGTCCAGATGGCTGATATTTTTAAGAAAACTTGATTTTTTTCCCCCCCATTTCTCTGTGGCTGCCGGACTTCTCGAGTTTCAGGGTCTTTCTCGACCTGTCGAGGGACGGCAGCGCCACATAAATCACACTTTACTTTATAAACCCTCTGCTCTCTGAAGTCCGACTCAGGACCCAACACACACACTCTCTCACACACATACACACATGTATTTCCAATGTACAAGCGATTGCTGTAGATTGAAGCCCCGTTGGATGCCTTAATCTGCGCTGCCTGTATCTTCTCATTTTTCTTTGTCATAATTTAGAACACATTTCCTTTCACAGGGAGTCCCCTTCGGAGTTATCTGGAAGGACTGCAACAATTTTAGATTAAAACTGCAGCAGTGATTAATCGAATGCAGAATAAACAATCTTATTTTTGAGCATATGGGAGAATGTATAGTCTAACATTGTCAATAAAAATAGAAGAAACGTTAATAAAAGCAGCCGCAAAACAAAATAAAATAGCTGAAAACAAAGGTATTTTGCCTTGTTAACATAAATGTTATTTTTTTTTATCAAATAGTTGCTTTCTAGTGCAAAACGTACTGAATATTAGTTAAAAGGTGGAAGGGCAGGAATTTAAAATAGTCATGAGATTCTACAGGGACCGTGTTTGTGTCAGGTGTGCTCCGATTCTCATGTTTCTGTGTGTGACTAAACTAGGGTCATATTTGTGCTGTGATTCTTTCAGTACACAGAGCAAGTGGATATTATAAAGTCCTCTAAATCTAACTTATGCATTGCATGCCAAATGGTTGCATTCATGCAGCTAAAGTTACTGTATATTCTGGTTATTTATGTCATTTTTACTTGTGTGAAATACCCACCCTGGAAACATCAAACCATCTGACTGAGTGACTACACAAACTACAAATCAGACCGGATGTTTTTTGCAAGCTTTTGGTATGTGACAGCGTTTCAGACTAATCCAACCCTCTCATGTTGCCACAGCTACTCATATAGATGATAGCAGCATTTAATGTTGCAGCCGGTCCAACTGGAGCTACATTTCTAAAGTCTGTAAGAGTCAGTTCAGAATGTTTTAAAGATAAAGAGCTGTGACTTAGGACATATTTGAAAATGGCATTTATTTTAGCGATTACCTTTGAAAACACTACTTTAAGGATATTCTGGACTCTACTGCAGACCAAAGTGACATGACAGACATTTTTATGTGTACATAGTGTGAATCAGGGGAGTCATTTATGTGGATTAAAAATGAAAATGTCTTCCTCTTAAATATAGTATAAAGATCAGTATAGAAGTATGAAGCTGCATAAAATTACAATACTCCTGAAATGCACAATTCAAAATAGCCGAGTTATGTAACCTATATGAGAGTATACTAGATTACATTTTATTTTTAAATGGATGCTCAACAAAATGACATAATAATCTGTTTTAGTTCATTTGGGTAATTGGGAACAGAATCCTAGAGGTTCTACAGGGACAGACGGACGGTGGTCACTCTCCTTCTGTGAACTTAAACCTTCCGACTAATTAAAAAGCTGCTTTTACGGTCTCCCCTTCAGACAGCCAGATGTGACCGGGGAGCTGTAAAATCTCAAAGCAGTATACAAAAACACTGCACTTTGAAAAACTTTGAGAAAGCGATTGGAGACCCAAAGTGGTCACAGTGTAAATTCCTTCCCACACAGCAAGCTTCAGTTCTGTAGATAACCTTCTACCAAAAAAGATGAACGCAAAGAAAATACAAATGGAAATTTTCAATTTTAAAAAAAGTTTATTTTAGCAAAATATTACCCTTTTGTACATCTCTAAAATATGACATTTTAAAATATTTTTTACCCCATTTAAATAGCCTTTATGTATTTTTCTGAACACAAATGAATCAGACTTTGGTCATTTTCACTTACGTAGATTTACATTTACATTAGATTATTATACATTTTCTGACACGCTGTCAAAAATGTACGCTAAGAGAAAAGATAAGCTTGGAGTATGCAGAAACACATGCAGCTGAGAGCATACATTAACAGATATCACCTTACCGTGCAAGCCCACTGCTCCTTAGCTGAACTGACATGAGTTCTAGCTTTGTGAAATACAAGCCCAGCACCAGCAAATAGCGTCATCCACAACACATAAGTCACGACAGTTTGTATTCAGAACAGAAAGGGATTAATGATTAATGCCTCACTCCATATGCATGAAACGCCGGCTTTCTGCAAAGTAAACACAGCCAGTCCTTCCACTTTTACCACAAAGACACAACAATCAAAAACACTCATCTTCTGAATTCAACCCATGTTCAGAGATGTGATGGAAAACCATGTTTGGAAGAAGAGGACTTTGCTTTTTAAGCACACACAAACATAAAAGTGCACACCTGAAGATAACAGCTACAAGATACCCTTCGATTTACCCAGCAACTGAACACGACTCTGGCCAGTCTATTGCTTTAAATATTTCACTCAAAGTCAGCGGGGATACAGTACTCATGTTTCTCAAGCCCGATATATTAATGTTCTACAAACTCTTTATTTAACAAAAGGAGGTAAAGTTCTCAATGTTTAAACAATTAAATAGAAGCAGCCTCACAAAAAAAATGTAAAAAAAAAATGTGTGAAACACATAACACCAGAAATCAGACCAGATGTTCTCTGCGAGCTTTCGCTACATGAGTTTTTCAGACTAACGAATCGTGTTAGTAACATACAGCTTTCTATGAGCTGTGACTTTTTAAAACAAAAATACAACCCAAAACATAACGATGCTTCTTCTGTATTAACCAAGGCTGTTAAGGATGCCAACATGGAAAACTTGGCAGCTGGAGAAAACTGTTGTAAGTGTTTTTCACTTTGTATTGTGTCTTTTTTTCCCCTCCCCTTCGTCTCTCTGGAAACAATGCTTTGCTAGCGATCAGTCTTTGTCTCGTCAGTGTAAAGTTGTAATAAAAAAAAAAAATAAAAAAATAAAATAAGTATTGATTTTAAACAGGCATACTATGCTGTGGGGAGTATTTTTCTGTCATAGTTACAGTACAAAGTTATTTGATGCAAATGCCATGTTTAACTAGATGATAACAATGACGTGACTCGTGTGCTCTGGCCTCAACAGTCATCAGATTTTAGACTGAGGTATTTGGCAGTGATCGCCACAATCTCATCAACTGTTCTGCCCACATGTGATGGTCAACACCTTGATACAGACACCTGATACAACATCTTTGTTCAATTTGTCACCCATCAGTATATAACAGATATTTATAGAGCACATAACAGATTAAGATTGCCTCACGACACAGCTGCAGTTTCACTCTGAAGACAGTTTTCTAGTGTTTTACAGTCTTGCTCAGAATCTTCAGTCTCTTTCTTCACAGTCTCTTTCTCTTTAGGTCCACAATTTTTAGTTGATTCCACCTTTACCTCCTGACTCTCCACAGAGCCATTTTCCTTTTCCACGTCTTTTTGCATCTCTAAGTTTCTCCTCTCCTCTTCCTTTTGCCTCTCCAGCTCCTCTTCAGAAGTCTGAAGCTGTAGCTGCTGCATCAGTTCCTCCAGCTTGTGGGCTTTGCGCAGCTCATTTTGTTGGATGATGGCGTAGAGATGCTCCGTCAGCTGTTCCTTCACCTCCGTTTTCTTGTGAAGGTCCAGCTTGGCTATCACGTATTCAGCTTCTGCCCTCTCATAACGCTTTCTGTGAAGAAATAAGAGAAGAAAATGACTAAGAAACATGAAGGGGATCAAAACAGTACACTCAGAAATGATATGCTGTTTTTGAGCTCAATTTCCTTGACGAATAAGTAACTGTTTTATTTTATTTAGAATATGTGCTGAAAAAGATCCACGTATGCCTGTTCATTTATATTTCATAAGTGCTATGACCAAATATCCTTGGTCATATGACCAGTGTGTTAGGAAATGTGTTCATTTGTTCTTTCTGCTTTTTGTCAAACTTAGGCACTTAGGAACACAAATGGAGTTCACAACATTTTTCAAGAAAAATAATCCTGAGAATTTATATAAGAATAGACAAAACTCAAACTTAAATTAATAATGATTCAACAATTAAATAAACACATTCTGGTTCCAGGAAGTCAAAGACTTGAATACATATTCAAGTCTTATAGTAGTAAAAGTAGTAATTTCTTAACAATTCATCTAAAACAGTTGCTATTGTTAATAGTGACATTAAATAATGGACTAAAGTAAATAAAGTTAACGCAGTAACTAATAACTTCAATTCTTACTGAACTCTTCATTTAGTGAGTAAATGTCAAAAGCCTGCTTAATAAAAAGTTTCTCCATTTTGGGAACAGAGCTTACGTTCTCTGCTCTGTGTCACAACACACAGCATTAGTTATTTTCCTCTCCCACATTTCGTGAAGACGGTCTTCCATTCTGCCTTACCCTAACCATCTAACTGTACACACTAGTCAGTCGGAGGCACAGTGAGGGCATGTCTTCACAGAATGCAATGATTGATACTGGGACTGACAAATACTGGAGACCAGAGTTCATGGACTGTGAAAAGATGGTGATTTGTTTGATGATGAAGTTTGTTAAAATTAATGTTTAGAAACTACACAAACACACACACTTTACTTATTCAGCAACTAACAAAAAGGTCAATTCAGCAGTGCTTGCATATACTTTAGTTTTTTTTAATTTTCTTTCATTTGGTGCTTATTATGTCTGGAACACCGTGCACTTCAACGAATGCAAAAAAAGACATGCAGAGTTGGTGACTGAACTAAAACCGACTGTACTGGCAGTGTCTCGTAACCCGCTGAGAGCAGATGCTTATTCTCTCAGAATGTCTGAATGCAGAAACACTGTTTTAATTGCAAAGGACAGAAGACCACATGGTGTTTGGAAACACTGTGGTAACAAACCAGATGATGCCAAACATTTCCAAAAATCAAATTTCACCTCTAGCTATTATGTTGCATCTCAGCAACATCTCAACAACTGACTAAATCAGCATAATCATAACAGAATCCAGTGTACCGAGCGTGTGAAGGTCGGGTTTGTCTTTTCATTATACAAACACCTGTAATGATACAGGGCTAATGTCACTACATGACAGGCTGCAGCTTCATGAACTAGGTCAAATACAGAGTTACCATATCACAGGACAGAAGACTGTTTACACTGGGAAAGTAAAACATCATAATACAAGATACAGGTTTAACTTCCTGTATTTCATGATAAATGAATCATGATTTTAGCTGTTCTGTCCTCTGTATGTTGAAGCATGGCGCATATATTGTGAAAGGTTACATGAGTACTGTAGGGGGCAGTGTTTCTATGGTTTCAAAGCACAGCCTGGTACTAGCAAGAATTTATACTTTTGAAAATAAAAGCAATAAAAAGCAGCACACCCCTTAGGAGTTACTGTTCAACAAATTGAATGACAACAGAAACAGTTTTCGGAGAGGCTCCAGGAAGAACATCAATGTGAAGCTAAGGCTTCAATGGCTGTTTCACACAGCATTTTTCTCCACTCTCATCACTGTGTCATATATAGATCTGACTCGGGGCAAAGAATAAATGAAGTGTTGACATTAAAAACAACCTTTGATGGTTGTATCTAAAAGAAAAACAAAGTCACTGTAACATCACCCACCGATTCAGACTCTGCATTTTGAATCATCGACACTTGTATTATGGCTGTTTCCATGATGATTTTTCTGAAAGCCAGGACTGCCTGTATTTAGAACAGATGGTGGACTGCTAAACCAAGCTTCGAGTGATAACACTAGCAGGTTTATTTAGCAGTCTGCCTTTTTAAACTGTGCAGATTCACTACAGAGGTTCACATACACAGTCCTGCTAATCAGCACGATGTAGAAGACGAATAAAAATCATTAAAAATTCACTCAGGAAAAACTAGCACAAAATTCTTGGATGGTCTGTAACGCAGAGTTACTGTCAGGTGACAAAAGCACCAACAAGTGTGGAAAAGACGATTTAAGTGACCCTAGTTAGGGTCATTCAACATAAGCAGTTGAACAAAAACAGCTGAATGGAGGAACTGCAGTTGTGGCACTTCCATGTTTATTTTCAGCCACTTGCATTGGGATCAAGGAAATTTTTGTCAATATTCATCCCTAGTGGAGAGTGAAACTTCAACTGGTCAACTGACATGCATGTGTGGATGCATTCTAATGCCTAAGGTGTGTCCTAAATAATGTGATTGCATCACAGGTACCAGGTGTGAATTGGGCATAAGTGTACTGGTGGGCCATGAAGTCATAAAAAACACATCTGTGCTTTTAATATTGTGACAAATTTACGTCAGCTGTGGAAAAAGGTTTACTGACACTTTCTTTTATATTTTTTCCTGATGTTAAGGCTACCTTGCAGCTGTGTAGTCCCAACTGGCTTGCTCTATCTTTCCTCTCAGGATGCCAATGTCACAAGACACCATGTCGTCGAGGGCTTGCAGCTCTTTCTGGATTCTCTTTAGCTTTACAGTCTCTTCCTGAGTCTGTTTGGATCTGTGGAAAATAATAAACCATTCACACATATTGTTTTTTTGCCTTGACCTTAATTGTTGCAGTTTTGAGGCACATTTATATTCATCATGTTGACTTGATACTCTAGTGATATTTAAAGGGGGCCTCTTTTGAGCCTCTGTGTTCATAACAACTATCAAAAGACTGAAACTATATATACACTTACTTCTCAGCGATAGTTTTTGCCAGCAGAGCTTTCTTGAGTTTGTTCCTCTCTTCGATGATTTTTTGCTCTTGCTGAAGTTGCTCCAGACGCGTCTTTTCCCGTCTGCCATCACACAAAATGAGAATTTAAACAAATGCATTTGCAATTTCATCTCAGAAAGACCAAACAAAAAACATCAGCATTATGAAAGGAGCAGTGTCTTTCAAAATCGTTCCAATTTACAAACACAACAGCACCCTATGGTATGGGTTTGGCAAATTATTATTTGTAAGATTTTAATCACTGTGTGTTGATATTCTGATTCCTTTTTTTTCCAAGTATCTGGTGCAGATCAGAATCTGAATCAGAGAAACCTTATTCATCCCAGAGGGAAACTGAGTAAGATGTGGACAGTGCTGAGGTCGTATGCATGAATTTAATGAAATGTGAGCCACATGTGTACAAGACCGACAGTACTGTCATTTATGCAGCACTCAAATCACATGCATCATATAATATGCTTGCTTTGACAGTCAAAGATAACCAAAAGAATCATGCATCATTCTTGTGGATATCACTTTGATCCACATCACCCACCAACCAAGGCCCCACACCCTCCATGAGAACAACAGTCCCTAGCAAAATCGTCCTGCTTCTGCAAGAAAGTTCAACACTTACAGTGCAAAAAACACTCCTTGGGAAGCGTTAAAGGAGCAGGACAAAGAACCCAGAGTTTTTACAGGTCTCCCAAACTACCCACATCTAAATCTGTTCCAAATCTGAAACAAGTCTGTTCCATAGAGGCCATATTTTGGAAACCCACAGGAACCAAAGGATCCACAGCCACTGTTACAATGACAGGATACCCTGACAAGTCCTGTGTCCTGGAAGCACAGAAATCAATAATTTCCAATGATCTGTCTATACAGAAGCACAGGCGTTTATTTTCCACAACCATCACTTTTATGTTTGACTAGAACATTAACTAAACATTGATACAGCACTGATGAGTGCTATGCATCCAGCAGCAAAGTAGGGCAGAGAGGAGCCATCTACTGTGGTAAGTTAAAGTTTTGTTTCTCACCCAGATAGACTGCAGATACATGCAAAACCACAACACACATTAATGATACAAATCACTGCTAGAAACCAAATATATAGAATTACAGTTAGGTCCATAATTTATTGGACAAAGTGAGATTTTTTTTAAAATCAGTTTTCTCTTTGTACAACACCACAGTGGATTTTGGATCAATTTGCCTGAATTTCAGCTACTAATTTTTTTTGGAACATTTTCCGCAGGACTGTCTCTGAAACCCAATGACATATATAATGATTGCTGTGAAATTTTAGCTTTATATATGAAAAACTTTCCTAGACTTTTATTTTTAAAGACGTATTAACTAGAGTCAGTTGATATAATCTCAAATCAATGTCACGACATTCAACAATGTCAACATTTCCTGGCCAGAGGAGTTACGTGATAACCCATTCGGTACTACATTATAAAGGGGGCATTGCATACTTCTAACAAAGTCAAGAACACTCCCAAGGAGGTGGGTATCATTATCAACGTCTAAAATCAAGAGGTACTTTTATGTGGGGAAATGCAAAGGTTTACTACTACTAATTACATTCAAGAACAAGAAGACCAGAATAGACTTTACCAAAAAAAAAATCTGAAAGAGCCTGCCTAATGCTGAAAATTAATTCTTTGGCTAAATAAAATCAACATGAATTTGTATCAGAAAGACGACCAGATAAAAATATGCAGGAAGACTGTTTCCAATTATTAAAAATTATCCTTATATTTAAAATTAAATTTGTCCAAATGCTTTTGAGCCTTTGAATATGGAGGACTATGCATAAAAATGGGTATGGTTTCTAAACAGTTGATGATAAATTTTTCTAAAAATGTTATTAATCAAAGCTGAAAGTCTGCGCTTCAATCACGTCTTGATTGTTTTAAAATCCTTTGTGGTAAAACTGCAAAAAATGTGTTTTTGTCCAACAAATTTTGGATCTATTTGTATATTTAGATTCACTGTGATACAGTCTCAAAGAAGAGCACAGAATGGCCCAGCATGTGCATGAAAACACACAATTATGTTTACATATTTGGGCATGTTTGCTACCCTGGTATTACACCTACTATGTAAATATTGGTCAGTTTACCTGTCATCTTTACAGTGCACGTGAGAACAAAATCATACTAACAATTCAATCTCTTGCTTATCCAGCTCTTTAACCACTGGGGTTTCTTCTTCTGTAGTCGGTTGGTCGTTTTCATTGGGCTTCATTATAGCGGGCTTCTGCTGCACCTCTTGTTTGACAGTGGGTGTTGTCGCCGGGGCTGTGGGTTTAGGCTCTTCTCTCGGGGACGGTTTGGTGAGTTGTTGTTCGGGTGAAAGAACCAGTGACTCGGCTCCTACGTTTTTCTGGGCTGCTGACTGCAGGGCTCTTTCTCGCTGCAACTGCTGCCGACTCCGGTTACCTGAAGCTGGTTTTCGACCCCGGACTGGAGGTGCAGATACAGTAGAGTCTGAAAAGTACACGTGACCATGGTTACTACTAAAAAAAAGAAGTAGGAATAAAATATCAGAATGAAGTGCTGAGTGCTCCGTCTCTCACTAGCAGCAAGAAAGGTTAGCTTACCTTTTTGCTGTATCCTGCGCAGCTCCTCGTCTGAAAAACCGGCCCAACCGCTCATTTTGCAACTCGACTAACGAGACACATGTAGGAAATACTCAAATTACTTAAGACTACAAAGTTTTTAATTCAGAGTAAAGTTCAACGAAGATGTAAACGCCACCGCCATCTTTGTTTATTAATGCCACGTCAAGGACCCCAAAAAGACCCACGAATTGAAGTCCTACATATCGCCTGAATTAAAACAACGAAGAAGAAAGAACTAACTTGAAATCTAAGATCATCAACACGAATAATAGCAGTATATTCTTTAGATAATTATACGTTGATGAGCTTAAAATGTGCTTCGAGTTATTTTATTTATCTTCGCAACTTAATATCATTTCTATAAAAAAGATAAAAGGCAACGTTCTGAACACCCGATTAACAGACTGAAATTTTTTTTTTAACAACAGACTGAAAATGTTCCTGTGCTCTGTGCTTGTGGCTTGATAGTCATTAAGTGTTGTTGATTAATTAATTGATTTTTACACACACACACACACACACACACACACACACACACACACACACACACACACACACACACACACACACACACACACACGTCCTAGGATGCATTATTTATCACAAAACAAAACAAAAGAAAACTGAGAGCTAGTGGAAACTTTTAGGACTTTATACAACAATTTGATTACTTCCTAAAATTAAAGAATGCAGTTGCATGTTCAACGAATGGGAATTCTATGGAAGGCAACTGAAGTGGATGATTACAGGTTCCCTTTCTCTTCTCTGGGGGAAAAACTCTCCTGAAAATATCTCACCAAATGAAGAACACTTTCATTGAAGTATCTACAGCCATGAGATGCATTTATTAATTCAAAGACAGAATTTACGTCAGCAAGATGTACAAGTCTACAGGGCTATACTCTCTTAATAACATTTTAAAATTCACACAGCAGTAGGGAATACATTTCAGTACAGTAGGCATCTTTCAGAAAGTGTTGTAACTAAATTTAAGGATATTAAGGATTATATTGACTATGTTTAATTCCTCCATTGTTACTCTCTTCAATACCATGTGCCGACACAGTACAGAACAACTACCCCAGAAGTCAGTTATCTCATTAGTAGTGCTACATCCTCACTGCATATGACCCTTGATACTGTGGCTCCACTGAAAATAAAGCTTCAAATCAAAAGCACTTGACTCCCAGGCATGACTCTCAAACGTGCGCCTTAAACCAGACAACCAGTAAGCTAGAGAGGAAATGGCATCTCACTAAATTAGAAGATCTTTATTTAGCCCGCAAAAAGAGTTTGTTACTCCATAAACAAAGAAAAAACAACGATAACAACAAAGGCTTTCCTAAAGCTGGGACATCTTACTTGTATCACTGATTCAAGAAAAGAAGAACAACCCCATGTTTTTCTTCAGTACTATAGCCCGGGTGACAAAGAGTTAGAGCTCTTTTGAACTTTCCTCTCACAGTAACTAGTTGTGACTTAATACATTTCTTCAAGAAAAAATGTAACAATTAGAGAAAAAAAACAATCATAGTCACATTCAAAGAAGTCCTACCATTAATTAACACTTTGATCTTAAATATTAGTCTTTCTATTAATGGCCTACATACCACATGTCTGTAAGGTGGCAGTAATTAAACCAGGTTCAGTCAGGACAAGCGTCAAATCTAAAAATAGTCATGAATGAAAACGTTCCGAAGTAAAGCGATCTCTCTCCTTTTATCTCAGACAGTGCTGCAATAAAGCTAATATGTGCATCCATCGTTTACATGTCGCTGAAAGCTGTGCTTAATTCAATCTTATAGAAAAATGTCTCTGTCACTGAGGGTGTAGCCAGGTACAGCTCACAATGACTGGGGGCTAGTGGAGAGGCCAGCAGATTCTTTCTTGTACTTTGTGCATGTGGGTTGTGGATAAACCCCAGGTCTTTGGCAGTAATCTGATGGGAAACCAGAGTGCGTGGCAAACTCCCACATAGCAAAATTTGTATGGCCCTGATCTGGCCCACACAATGTGCTTACACATGGCCCACATACTGCAAAGAATGACGGCCCTTTGGTGACCCAGATCTGGTTTGCCAGATGTGGCCCATACATGGGCCAGCACAAAGCCAGTTGGAGACACACTGTGCTGGCCCATGTGTGGATTACCTCTGGCAAACCAGATCTGGGCCACCAAAGGGCCGTCATTCTTTGCAGTATGTGGGCCATGAGTAAGTTGTGTGCAGCCATGGGCCAGTTTCAGACACACTGCTGGCCCTGTGCTGGCCCAGAACAGTTTCAGACACACTGCTGGCCCTGTGCTGGCCCAGAACAGTTTCAGCTCTGGCCCCAGATGTCAGCCTAATGTGTACCTTAATCAAGCCATGTAATAACAACATGTGCCGGAACATAATAGTGCAAAAGTAACATGACAAAACTCAGAGAGTGAATCTCACACAGCACTTTTCTACTCTTGCAGATCACTCAAAGCGCTCTATACAACATGCTACATTCACCCACTTTCTCTAAACTGAGTGCTTCCTAACTACATTCATACACATTCATGCAGAGTGGAGGAGCCAGGGATTGAACCACTAACCCTCTGATCAGTAGGTGACCTGCTCTACCTCCTGAGCTAGAGCCACCCGGTGGTAGCCATGAGTAAACCCTCACTAGGTTTTGGATAAAGTGTACACTCACAAACCTGTCAAACCTGCATTTGAAACATTGGCTACCATAGCAGTATAGTATTGCAACATGGCATTTGGGTTTTCTAACTAAAATAGGTAAATAGTAACATAAATAATGAAATCATTGCCAGACCTGGCCCACATCTGTTGACATACACTCAGCCATGACACCAGTCAGTCAGAAGTGCCAGCTTGATGCCAGATCCGGGCCAGACCTGTTTTCTATGAGCCTGGGCCACATAAACCAAACCATAATCAGGCCAGATGTGGCATGCCATCACATAAACAGAGCCATCTACGCCAGGCCTGGCCCATATCTGGATGACATAGCAGTTACCATGCCAGAAGTCAGCCAACAGTGCCAGCTTGACACCAGATCCGGGCCAGACCTGTCTGCTATGTGGGCTGCTGCTCGCTCAGCTTTTAGTGTTCTGAGATCAGTTATGATCTGCGCCTCATATGGAGACACAGCTAGCATTAACAAGTAAACAAGCTTCAGTATTTAAGCATCTTAACAGATGAGTGTCCTCTTGCTACCCACATTGGCCACCATGAGTGAGGAGAGGAGATGTTTTTAATAACTGCTTTATTAGATCAGCAAGGAAAAGTCTGATAATGTTGGAGAGTGGACGCGAGCTCTGACTATATATTATTAAAGTAACTTTATATTCAAGTAAATGAGCTCAACTCTAAACATATGCAGTAATAATGTTAATCTATTTAACACTGATGGGGAAAGTTTTTATGCAAAATATATTTTGTAACTTTTTGTAATGCAGTTTGATGTGTACTGAGGTGTGGGAAGATGGTGGGTATTGTTTCCGCTTGCCTTTCTGTAAGTCACCAGACGGCAGTAAACTAAACCGTTACTTAAAAAGCCATGACTATCTGGGTTTCACTTACCACCCCTTGTCTGCAATATTCCTGTGTAATGTTCAGTACAATGTTCATCAATGCTGCCAAATGTAACAGTATATCTAGTACAAAACACCACCGCTGCAACATGGCACAATATTCAATAGCACCCACATTCCACGACTTCTGCTACCCACCAACAAGTGCAATATCCTTCTTTTGACAAGTGCAATATCTTTTTTTTAGCAGAACTGTATTTATGTATGTTTCTACTTTTATTTTTGCTATCTTATTTTCTATCCTATTTTATTGTATCTAATTTCGTGGATGAATGATGAGCGTAACCAAGTAAAAATGTATGTATGGTAGTCTGCTGAAACGTAAGCTCTCCTCCAGTTTTACTGTACAATACCCAAGTACCGCGACAATTTAGGAATCTTTATCTTATGTTTATCTTTAGTTATAGGCCAACCTCGAACCTCCCTTTTAATCTCAAACATTCTCTAAGAGCACTTCTCTCTCACACTGCGGGCTTGCTTAAAAGTAGAATGGGAGGCAGAGCCTCCAGCTTTCAGGCCCTCTTCTGTGGAACCAGATCCAAGTTTGTACTTGAGAGACAGACACACTTTCTATTTTTAAAATTAGGCTTAAAACTTTCCTTTGTTTCTAAAGCGTATGGTTAGGTCTAGATCAGGTGACCTTGAATCCCCCCTTGGTTACACTGCAACAGGCTTAGGCTGTTGCGTTGATGAGTATTTCTTCTTCACTCACCTTTTTCAGTCACTGTGTTTTATACATCACTCTGAATTTAGTCATTAATTATTATTAATCCCTCTTCAACAGTGTGTCTCTTATTCTGTCTTCCCCCCCATCACTTCCAACCAGTCATGGCAGATGGCTGCCCCTCTCTGAGACTGATTCTTCTTGTTAAAGTATTTCCTTCTCGCTGTCGCTAAAGTGCTTGCTCAGAGTGGGTCGTTTGATGGTTGGTGTTTCTCTCTATCATTGCGGGGCCTTTGCCTTCAGTTTGAAGAGCTTTGAGGCAACTGTTGTGATTTGGCACTATATAAATAAAAATGAATTGAATCGAATTGAATATAATATAATGAGTGAGTCATGGTGAAGGTGAATGCAGTGGTCTGTTGACTGAGGGCAGGGCAAGAAAAGAATTTCAGAACTGCCCTTAAAAGACCTGGCTCCACATTTTTGGTTTTAATTGCTTTACTGTACTTATTATGATCTGAATTTAACATAGTGCAGGGTTTTCCGTTTAGCCAGTGTAAAGGCAGAGTTTTTTCCTTGTCATTGGTGAGGAGAAGAATGGTGTAAAAACAATGACCCCTGCCTGGCAACTAATAAAAACTGGCATTCACATCATTTTTTTCATCTGGGGGCCAATTATGTGCAAGTTAAAAGGCGAAACACCTCAGGAGGGCATAAATCGCCGGCAGAGTTAAGACAGAGCTGGGTATGGAGGCCAGATGGCAAGGAGAGAATAACTTTGGGCTCAAAGTGTGTTGGGCTGAGGATGAGACAGCCTTGGATAGCTGATTAGGAAGGAAGGACCAGATGGCTCATTACTGAGATGACCTGTAGAGGAGTTTAAGGTTAGAGGTGGAGGAAGCATCTAAATACCTCATATGAATGGATAGTAGTGATAAAAGAGAATGGCAAATGGAGTTACCAGAATGACTTCACTCAGTTCAGAAGTTCACCATTTCAGATCTGTCGTCCACGTGTGTCAAGGTTTTCCCAGAATTTGAGAAAGTTCTTCCAGTCTATGACACAGCAAGAGGACATTAATCTGAAGTTAGTTTATACATGACTAATTAAAGACAATTTATTTTCTGAGGGGAAAACAAGGCAATGAATTCTGCAAAACCTTCAAACTTGGCTACTTGCTGTAGTTGTTCCTCTAATTAATCAAAACAACAACCCATGAAATACATTTCTTCAACTTTTTTTTCATCGTACATTTTTCAAAGAAAACTGCAACTCTGGTTGAAAAAAACATTTCTACAATCAAAACTTAAAAGTACATTTGTGTGTACACTGGAAGTAAAAGCCAATTTTAGTAAATTATAATTTCTTTTATGGCCAACACACAGTTATGTGTATTATGTGCAGTGCGTACATTTGGGGGAATTGTAATTTACAGGTTACATTTAGAAGAAACCCTGATCTTATATGTAAATGAGCCAGTTCTGAACAATACTCCAGCTTAGCCACCTGTTGTGTTCTTTGGACAATGACATTTCTTTATTATTTTACATCTCCAACACCGTAACAATGGATTTTGAATGAAATAATTAACTGTGACTGATGTGCAAATCTACAGCTTTAATTCCTTGGGTTCAACAAAAGCATTGCATTAACTGGTGTTAGGAATTACAAGGAATTCTTTAATATCGTCTCCTTTTTTGAGAGGTTTAAAAGTAGTTGAACAATTGAGTGACAAGCTGTTTCATGGCCAGGTGAGGCCTGTCTTCTCGTTATTTCATTACAAATTAGAGATCTGTAGTTGATTCCAGTTGTTGTCTAAATAAGAGCTTAAGGAGAGCTGGTCACTTCTTCATGCAATCTCTGAATACTAATCCCAATCACTTACCCTTCTGCTCATCCTCTGACAGCTCCTTTCTCATTAGACACAGAGACCCGTGGACCTCCTCTCCCCCCTCTCTGGACAGAGGAGAAAATTGATGACGATTCTACGCGCACGTGATTGGCAGGGGTCATAGAAAGTAAAACAGTCAAATAGTCTTTTTTTATATAAAAATTATTGGCCTATCACCATAAAATAAAGTCTTCTTCACAAGGTACTTATGAACACGTTTATTTCCCTCATTAGCTTTATTTCGTTCTTGGCAACAAAGTCAGGGGGAGGTAGGGTCAGTCTCTGATCCTGCCTCTCCCCTCTTTATTTCATAATATGGTTTGGTACTGTCTGTACCATACAGACTGGGGGGGGGGGGGGCTTTGTTAAAAGTAAAGTCTTTAGTTAAAAAAAGAAGAAGAAAAGAAAAGAGAGACAGGTAAAACTTAAACTCAAACCAAAGTCCACATGAAAGAAACTTCTTGACTTTCCTACTATTAGTTAACTTACTTAATTTCTAACAGAAAATAATGTGTTTGTGTTACTTTAGTCAACATGTAATTGGTACAGGCAGATCCTTTGTACATATCTATACTAAATCACTCATCTGACGACCCGGTGCTAGTCCAAACAGATCAAACCTCTGGCTCAGACATAACTGTCCTAGTCCAATCTTCCCATACCCACAGTGACACCATACTCCTGACAATGAACCAGCAACGTTAACATCTGATGAAGAAGATGAGTTTCTTTGTGTAAAGAAAAACATGTCTAATTGCAGGAGGCCCATTGTTAAATTGTTTTTTGTTTTTCTAGAAATTATTTTTTAATAATGCATTTTAACCCACATAAACAGAGCATAGTTTTTGAAGAAGTGCATATTGCTCTGCATATATTTTACACACTGCCTATGACTGTTGCAGGTGGTGAGAGCTTTCTTTAAGCTAAATCAGATTAAAAACTATTTGAGTTCCACCAGATTTCAGAACAGAAACATATTTTATTTGGCTATACTTTGTTTGAAAATTGATATCCAAATGATTATTCAAGTTATATTTGCCAATACTTAATATTATAAATAAAGATGAGACTTTAAATGTAATTCTATCCAAAAAGCTAAGGTGTATTTATTTGTATTTGATGTAAGGTGATGTAACAAAAAAATCTAATAATATTTTCATTAATAATATTTAAATGCAAAAAAATGTATTGAATTCAAAAACTCCGTGTGTAAGCAAAATATTCATCAGTGTCTCCAAAGTCTTATATTTTTAGTTTTGCAATATTAAGGTGGGCCCCAAAGTGATATTTTTTTCATGGGACCCCAAATCCCTGGTGGCGCCCCTGTCTCTAGATCTTCCCCCTGGAAAATTACAAGTAAATTCTCCTGGCTAAATTGTCTCTCTCTGGACAATCTACGGGTGTCAATTGTTCAAAAGATCATCTAGGACTAACTCTTGTCTTCCCTGTCTTCCCTGTAGCCCACACTTCCTCTAAAATCTGAGTGATTTCCAGCAACCCCTTCTTCTCCCTCATCATCTCATACAACCCTCTGAGCATGTAAATAAAGGACTTAAAGCAAAATCATTCTCCGTGGTCCTTGTTTGGGTTCCAGGCTTGAGTGCATTTTTTACCACTGGTTAAGCCAGTTTATGACATCTTTATGTAGGGCTATCAATGCCAGTGTCTACAATTAAAGCAAACTCAAAGGGTTTACGCTCAAAAACAAGAATACCAGATTAGACTGTGTGAGAAGATAGTCTGTCCAGTTCTGGAAACAGAAAATCTTTGGATAGACAAAACCAATATGACCTTGTACCAGAATATGTACAGGAAGAGAAAAATATGAAGACTGAGCGAAGCCGTGCATGGTCTGAAGCATACCACATAAGCTGTCAAATATGGCTATGTTATAGAATAGTCATATATAGCTGGCAGTGGAACATGACCACTAGTGTTTATTGATGATGTGATTGCTGTTAGAAGCGGCAATATGGATTCTGAAGTCTGCAATGTTATACTCTGCTTGGATTCAACCAAATGTGAAACTGATGGGACAGAGCTTCACAGTGCAAACGGAATATGACCCGAAACATACTGAAAAAGCAAACCAAGAGTTTCTCAAGGGAAACGACGAGGATATTTTTCAGTGGCCAAGTCAGTCACCTGATGTTACCTCAATAGAACATGCTTTTCAGTTATTGAGGAGAAAATTGAAGGCAGAGAGACCCAGAAACAAAAAACAATTGAAGACTGCTGCAATAAAGTACTAGTAGCGCATCTCAAGTGAGGAATTGGATGATGTCCATTGATTCTAGACTTCAGGCAGTCATTGACCGCAAAGGATTTTTATCCCAGCATTAAAAACAATCCTTACATTTAAAATTAGTTTGTGCAACTGCTTTTGAGCCTTTGAAATGGAGGACTAGGTATAAAAATTGGTGTAATTCCTAAACTGTAACTGCAATACTTTTGCTAAACCACTTACATTAAAACAGAAAGAGAGAGAGCAGGTGTGTTAGAGAGTGAGCAGGCCGGTGAGTATTTCAGGTAAATCCTTCTCTTAGGTTTCAGGTATTGTCATACTGGAGATTGAGGCAAGGCTTCTCAGAGAACCAGACAGAAAACCAGAGGTGGAATCGAGACTAAGGAAATCAGTAAGGCAGATGAAACAAGGCAGATGCCCATAAGCCTGAATTTCAACATCTCATTTGAAAAGAAAAGAAAAGAAAAGAAAAGAAAAGAAAAGAAAAGAAAAGAAAAGAAAAGAAAAGGCAAAAAATAACCTGGCCTGCCCCAACCATGACATTGGGATGGTTTCTTACAATGAGATATAATTCTGTTTAAAAAGACTATCATTGAAGGGGTGTCCAAATATTTTTGGCTTCACTCTATACATAGAAGTGTAATTTGTTTTGATTGGAGTGCTGCCCGTGGCAGATAGAGCACCACGGGACACATGCAGTAAGTAATCACCTTTGCTCTGTATGATGTCCTTAAAATCACACAAGCCACACTGCTCAGTCAACAGAACAGGAAGTGTGTGGAAAAATAAACAGCAGGTCTGAGTAGAATCAGAGCCTTGAAGAAACTGAGGATGATTAACGTGTCAGGCTGTTACCATGGTTTTGAGCTGAGAGGTGATAGAACTTCCTTCTAATTGCTGTTTATAAAAATTACATCCAGTCCACACTGATCCCTCAGTCATCTTCCCTTTTAAAATGGCTCCTCTCTCCAGCTAGCTGCTGTTCAAAATATATTAACCTAATTTCGAATCGCTGAACCTGTGGCAACATCTGCTGCCAATTTGCTAACCAAACAGCCTGATGTCATGTACACTGTTTCCCTTTATCACCGTTTTAGAAAGATTAAAACACAGAATCTAAAACTCACACAAAGACCATGACATCACCATCATTCCCATGTTTTCCAGACCTCGCGCTCAAGCCATGTTTCACCAATGTCATGGCAAGAATCGTTGACTCAAATTGGTTTTTAAGGTTTCCATCAGATGGTAGTACCTGGTACCAGGTACTTTATTAGTATCTGTTTGGCCGAGTTGACCAACGTGAGGCCATCCGAAAATGTGACGTCAACAGATTGCAGCCAATGATTGGCCAGTCAATGGTGTCACTCAGTGAGTCATGAGAATGACACATTCACAAAAATCAAAACCACCATTTTTGAAACCTGGCAAAGAGGTAAATGGGTGCACAAGGCAGCAGGTATAACATCGCATTGATGTCCGCCATTGTTGTGTTGTGTTTGTATCTCGTAAAAATGACATCACTAGACTTTGCTATTATGACACCGTACACATTGAGGTGGTACTCAACTGTAATGGAAAAGACCAAAACCGAATGGAGTCAAGCCAAGTTGAGCTGAGTGGGCACAAGTGCACATAAACAAAACAGTGAAGAAGGCGCAGCAGCGCCTCTTCTTTCTCAGGAGACTGAAAAGATTCGGCATGAGCCCCCGCATGCTCAGGACCTTCTATCGCTGTGCCATTGAGAGCATCCTCACTGGATGCATCACCACCTGGTACGGCAACAGCACCGCTTACAACTGCAAAGCTCTCCAGAGAGTAGTGTGGTGCTCTGAACGGATAATTGGAGGTGAGCTTCCCTCCCTCCAAGACATCTACAGGAAGCGGTGCCTGAGGAAAGCGGGGAGGATCATCAAGGACTCCAGTCACCCCAGCCACAAACTGTTCAGACTACTACCATCAGGAAGGAGGTTCTGCAGCATCCGGTCCCGTACCAGCAGACTGAGAGACAGCTTTTTCCATCAGGCCATCAGACTGCTGAACACGTCATAGACACCTCACCTTCACTACTGGAACTCCAACATCATGCACTCCATACTGTACATTAATGCCACTGTTTTGCACATGTCCAACTACCATCCTCTGTATATTTTATATATCTTATTTTATTGTTTACTCTATTTCATTTGTAAAATATGTATATACACACACACACACACGTAGAAAAACATATTTAGTATACACATCCAGTAATGCATATACTCTTATATATTGTACATATATTTATTACTTTCAGATTTAGCCATTCTTATATTCTGCTTGTTTTACGTTATTGTATTTTTGCACAACTCTGTTGCTTGTGAAGCTCGCACACAAGAATTTCACTTGCATGTACTGTACCAGTGTACCTGCACATGTGACGTGACAATAAAAGTGATTTGATTTGATTTGATTTGGAAAAGAAGCATATGTGACTATGGATTACTTAGCTAAAAATTACAGAAATTGCTTAGTCATTGTAAGAGACTAAACTCAGCAGCTCTCTGCCTCTACAAATAAATTCTGGTTAGTGTGAGACAGAAGTTGATGTTTGCTTTCTGTGATGAAAACAAAGCACACAGTGTCAGAACAAGACTTCCAGGGAGCAAGGCAAGGCAAGGCAAGGCAAGTTTATTTATATAGCACAATTCAACAACAAGGTGATTCAAAGTGCTTTACAGAGACATTAAAAACAAAAACAAATAAAAAGCACGATTTAAAATTGATTAAGACAAGCAAGCAAACAAACAAACAAACAAACAAACAAACAAACAAACAAACAAACAAACAAACAAACAAAACAGTAGATAAAATCAAAAATCAAAACAGTAGATAAAATCAGAACAGTAGATAAAATCAGAACAGTAGATAAAGTCAGTAGTTAAAATGTAAGTTTTGAAATTTAAGCTTAAAAGTGTGGATTTGGTGCTTTATTCAAAAGCAGCTGAGAATAGGTGAGTCTTCAACCTGGATTTAAATAAACTGAGTGTTTCAGCTGATCTGAGGCTTTCTGGGAGTTTGTTCCAGATATATGGAGCATAAAAGCTGAATGCAGCTTCTCCGTGTTTGGTTCTGACTCTGGGAACTGATAAAAAACCGGATCCAGATGACCTGAGGGATCTGGAAGGTTCATACTGGGTCAGGAGGTCACTGATGTATTTTGGTCCTAAACTTAAACTAACTAATTAACTTTTAACTTTTTTTAGTAAAGTAAAACAGAATGTTAAAAACAATGAAACCTGAAATCATGCTGCCTGTGGTTCTCATGAGTGATTTGTTGTCTTACCTTTAAACTTACCATTTAAAAAGGCGGTATTCAGAATATAGTTACTTTGTTGAAATGAATGGATTACACGGCGGTCTTTTCCTGTTTCATATGTTAGGCTATGCCCTCTCTACTTTAGGTAATTCCACACTGGTGGAAACCCAAACAAAACACGCATTAAGAGGCTCTAATGCCTGTGTCTCAACCTCGCGCCCCATGTCACCTTTACTTGCGGCCTGCATAATGACGTAAAAAAATATTTTTAAAAATTATTCGACTGTACACTGTGTTCGTGTTTTCCTCCGAAACAATAAGCCTTTCAACGCCTCTCTCTGTCTCTCACTAGCAAAGTTGACCCAGACAACAAAGTAAAGTTAGTTTTCGGCTACGAGCCCGACATGGAACCCGAAGTATTACCCAGAGGTCCCTTTACTACGGTTCGGAGCCGCGGACCTGTTTTATATATGCGTGGAAAAGTTTTCTATACGAGATCGCTGCAAAAAGTGCAGCCTTACCTAATGTCAACCTACTGTTACTCATTTTATATTAAGATTTAAACATCTAGTTGGTATTGGTATGGTGACTATCCTTCAGTAATAGTAATAAATCACACAGCAATAGTACATTCATGTAGCTGTAAAAAGCATGATAATATATTAAGTAATCCAAAGTATTTAGAATACGTTACTCTCATTGAGTAACGTAACGGAATACGTTACAAAATACATTTTGGGGCATGTATTCTGTAATCTGTAATCTGTAGTGGAATACATTTGAAAAGTAACCTTTCCAACACTGACTACCTAAGCATAATGTCATTGCTGACAGTCTATAGACTGCTTGTTGGGGGACTGCAGGACTACAAAGATGGTCCCAAAACCGCCCATGTCTTTCTTGAGTTATGTGATTACTGAAACTTACAGGGACTCGAGACACTTGCGGACACAGGTAGGTTATTGACTAAGCAGAAGTGTGTTTTGACTTTGTATTGACCCCAACCAAATCTGACTAAACAGAATCAGAAGGTTTAGGACATTTTAAACAGGCAATCAGATGTGATGACAACTGATTTATCAGACCTCAAGCTTTGCCCAGAAATCCCCATAAAAAGACCTCAATCGAAGTCTTGTAGAGACTCATTAGGAGGGAAAATGTGGTCCCGCACACCAGAGCTCAAATAAAGATACAGCTGTCTCCAGCATGGCTTAGAACAATTTGGCCGCCAATTCAGATTCTTAATCAAATTATTTTTAGCTATGGCACATTTAATCCACTGTTGTTTTATTCATTAGCCATTCCACAAATTTATTGTGGCTCTGGCGGCCTCGCTGTCTCTCATCTTAGCTATTTCCCAACACACACACATCTGGACCTAATCAAGCAAAGGGAAAAGGAGAGAATGTCTGTTAGCAGTTTCTGGCATAGGTATACTTTGTGAATAGTGGTGCCCCATCTCCACATGAGATTCTGGTAGTCCTGCAGTGTATGTAAGCTCTTGCTCTGTTTCCATGCTCTTATTACCTGATTACATTATGACGGGAAGAAAATGAATGGGAGTCTTGAGCTAGGTTTGGACTTTTCTGGCAGCGCTGGAGGTAAAGAACCCTGGTGAGAGCAGAGTATAGAGATTTATAGCACAAAAATGTCAAGGCTCGGCTGAGTTAATCACATTAAATCGAAGTATGTTTT
Source organism: Pelmatolapia mariae (assembly GCF_036321145.2). Classification (NCBI taxonomy): domain Eukaryota; kingdom Metazoa; phylum Chordata; class Actinopteri; order Cichliformes; family Cichlidae; genus Pelmatolapia; species Pelmatolapia mariae. The sequence goes on along the minus strand of NC_086242.1, from coordinate 25,278,540 downwards.
GTGTTTGTGGATATGCAAAGCAATAATGACTCATTGTTCCAAACAAAAAAGCTGTGATAATTAGACTAATTTATGACCTCTCCTTGTTAACTCTTTTATGTTCTTCATAAACAGATTTGATTATTTCGAAAATGAAATTTTATTAGACTTACTGGTTCAGAGACATAAACAAAACAAATGTGGGTTGAAACAAGAGGTTACACGCTTTAAAATGAACACAAAAGAGATGGACTGAAAGCATTCCTGTATATAGATTTTCAGTAAAATATAAGTTCGTTTATGTTTTTGTTTCTCAGACATCTGTTATAATTTAAAAGTATTTCAACTTGTTTGGATTTTTTGTGTACTGAGAATCAACAGGCAGGCTGGAGTAAAAGATCAGGAGACAACAAGACCTAAATCCAAAGAATAAATATTTTAATGTTCATGAACTCTCAACCCCCAACACCAAACCACAACCACGTACTGTAATACACAACAATTCATTCCTAAACCCCCAATCTTAATCTAAAGCCAAGTTTAACCTTGGCTCTTTGGGCAAATGAACAATGGAAAAAAGCACCTTCATTTCCTGGAAATGCCTCCATGTTGAATAACATCTAGCAACATTTGGCAATTTGGGCAATTTGGGCTTCTGGCACCTGTTCAGCAGTGTGAGGTGGAGGGTGGGTTGGCTGCCTGATTCTGCCAGTTCTTTCCGACTTGCCTCTCTGGCTCCCTCTCCTTTCCTTCTCTTCTCTTTTCCTTCATCTGCCCCCATCTATTGCGCTGGCCTGTGTGGTGCAGTCCTGGGGTGCTTTGGGGGGTGGGCCGTGGGGCCTGGGTCGTGCTGACCGGTGCCCTGCTTAGCCTTCGGGTCTGTTTACTGTCCCTCAGCTTCTGCGCTGTTCTGGGCCATTCACTCTGGATGTCCTTACTATGTCTGCAGGGCTGAGATGTGCTGGTTGATTTATACTAGATCTTGTGTGGGCTTCTGACACTGGTGCAGACTTTCATGTATGTTTCTAACACAGCACACTAGTGCTCTTGGCTTCTTGTCCTTCGCTATTGGTTGCCACTAATTTGGGCTTCTGCGCATTGTTATGATGTTTGCGTTCTGTTGATTTGGGTGAGCTTGATAGGGGTGGAGATGTTCTTACAGTACAACTTACCACATTACCTGTTATCTATGCTAGTATGAATGTTTGGTTTCAGGGTCTCATCAGGGTGCACTTTTAGAGGTGTGGTTACTATAAAGACACAACCTCACAAATGTGAGGTTACAAATGTAAATATGGTAATAAACATAGCTCACACACTAGCTAACATAGCTCACAAACCAACAGCATTTAACTTTGATTCTTTTTTTTTAATTCTTTCTATATTCCTGTGACAAAGTTAGAATATCACATATTCTTTTCCATAAAATCTTTTTTGGTACGTTCAGTTTAGCTGTCTATATCTTTTTTTTTCCTTCTTGGATATATTTAAATCATATTGGTACTTGTAGCTTCCATAAACATCTGTCTTCCACGAATTTGTCTACTGAACAAAATCAGAGAAGGTTATCTAAGGAAATGATAAACTGAAGGAGTACATTGTAATAGAGGCACACTAATCAAGATATCCTCCCACAAACACAAAGTTAATCAGATCCAGGGCACAGAGCCATTGAGTTTTTTCCCTTCAGAAACCAACTCCATATTTTATGGGCCCCATTGTAAACATCATGATGAAGTTTGCTCATAGTGACAGTTTCCTGAGCTGCACCATCAAACCACAACAGACAAGTTGATACTGGGGAACAGGGAATGTGATGGTATTATACCATGGGAACCAATGCAGGCAAATTACACACGCTCATTTAGAATGATGCATACAATAAACCAAAGTTAAGCAGGTGCTTGGTTAGGTTATATTTTTATTGCTCATGTAAATATGCCCACAGAATAAAAGTCAAGTCAAATCTGGGATTTTTAATTTCTTTTTAGTGTTGTAATCATATTCAAGCTTTTTTTAAAAGACCTTTTTGGTAGCTTAATAACTTTTGAATAAATAATAATAAACTGTAGAAATTAGTTTTTTGACCAAAATTGTAGAATGACAGGAAAAACACAGGAGGAAGGGTACGATAAGCACAAGAGTTCATCAGCCAAGAATGTAATCGTGAATCTACTTATTGTTATATTTAGAACGAATTATAGTGTGCACATTGATATGTGATTCTGAAAAACTGACTGAATCGGGTGTAGATGGGTTTAACAATGTGTATGCTTCAGCTACAGCCTCAAAAAATAGTAATAGAAAAACAAATGCAATAAAGATGACAATAGCCAAGATGAGACTAATTGATTGATTCACCTGTATTATGTTTTATTGTCTTATTGCCTTTTATCAAGGTCTGGGTCATGTTGGCATAAATCTAAGCGGAGATTTCCAAACCAACTCAGCCGGCTTTCAGTCAGGGATGTTTAAGGCCTCTGTTCACTCTGTGCCTCTGGAAGACGCCGCACTGGTGCAGCCTACTGCATCACCTAGATGCTCAGCTGAGCAGCAAGAGCCTCCTGCATCAGCAGGATCTCGCTCCACCTGCATCTGAGGTTCAGCCCTTCCATCAAGACCAGTAGGCAGACAGCCTGAGGGGTCCCATATCCTCTGTTGACGTCTGTCCTTTCAGACCACCCGATGGTCTCCACTGCTGACGGTGACCTCTAGTCCAGTTCCTCAAAAGCTCTGCAATAACACTGATTTTGAATTCAACCTCTGTGCTTTGGAGTCCTGCATTTGGGTTATAAACCTGCCTGCCACACATTCGGACTACAACACTATGATCATGAGCTTGAGGAGTGATTTAAATAACAAGATCGCAGATACAAACAGCAGCTTTTTGTTTTTTTTGTTTTTGTTTTTTTAAATTTAGATGAACTTAGTCATCTTAACTGTACTTAGTTGTCTTTTAAGGCAACAAGTTTGCACAATTTTTTTAAGTTTTGGGAACTAATAAAATTTTACAGTGCATATCCTGAGTCAACATAGGCAGTTTTTTTTTACTTCCCCCTTCTCAATGACAAGAAAAAAAAACAGCACTCTAGGAAAAAAAAAACATGGAATATATCAAGTCCACACATATGGGACAAGCCCAGGTTGGGATCCAGGATCCACTTGTTTAGGAACAACAGTTATAGCCAGTGAGCTACTGCCTGTGAAACAATTTCTACTTTATGCTGTTTTTTTGTTTCGCTTTTAGTTCTTGTCTATGATAAGAGCTTATCTAGTTCTTATCCTGGCTGTACATCATTTCACAGAAAAATTCCTGCATATCCAGTAGAATGAAAGCCTGTTTTGTCTGTCCATACATGTTTGAAAACAAAGCTAAAAACTGTAGAAAAAAAATCTGCATTCATCTCCATGTATGTTAACACGGCATAGACCTTCTTCTCCACTACACCCCTGAAATCTCTCTCTTTTTTCTCACAACACACAGGTCCCATGGAGCCACATTAAGAAGCATCTGTTTCTAATTATCCCTGTAGCCACCAGTGACATAGAGGTGCCCTGGCACAGAATCACTGGCATCTAATACCCTACCTTAATTTCTGTGCCCCCTCCTAACCTACAGCACCCCACCATGCCAACCCCTGAACCAAAAATAACTTAATGAGGAGCTTTTAATGCCTTTATTATGGCAGAACTTGGCACCATGTACCAAAACTAATGCCACATTGTCCTCATCCTTAACTTTCTAACAAACTGCCAGAGGTAATGCAGTATGGGCCGCATGCCCTCAGGAATGGGGAACAATTAAAGGCTGTGTTGCCATTGTGTTTTTAATATGCTAACCCGTAACCACACACTCCTGCACGCACCCACTGTTGCAGGCATTTTGCTTGGACACAAAAAATGCATTCATGCACAAACACAGCTGTGCAATCAGGCATCCTCAGGGGCGGTGATTTAGTATCTGGGACTATTTTATTAATTTAATTACACATTTACAATCATTCTTCTCAGAGGAAAACAGGGAGAAAAGTGCTGCCTGTGTGTTTTTTTGCGGAGGCAGCCAATCTTGTTTTATTTTATGGCCAAGAGAGAAAGATGTTGTTTTATTTTATGAGTGGCCTCAAGGTTCCCTTAATGTGTTAGAAACACTAAGGGTGTGTCCTTTAAAGCAGAGAATTTTGTTTGTTTGGTTTCTTCTCTTTCCACTAGACCAATGGGGGAAACAATCACTCACTATAAAACAAACAGGGATTCATTCCCCCCACCCCGCACCCCCACCCTACGCCTTCTTAATTTTAAATAATTTTAACTAAAACTGTAAGAAAATATTGTTGTGAAGGTCATGAAAATAATACTTAATAATACTCACCTTCACACTGAATCAGGCGAGGAACTTCTGTTTTTCCCGTCGTGTTCCATTCTCTTAAGCTGCTGATCAAAATGGGCTGTATATTAGAGGTCTCGCTGCATGTCAAGAATAAAAATGAGTTTGGGCATAGAAGGCCGAGAGGGCAAATCTGTCAATTCCATCTGGAAAGGGAAAAAAAACTGCTAAAAAAATAATACAAACAGTGATAAAATAAAGTAATCAAATGGGTTGTTTCTGAATGTAACCATGGCTAAAACCAGGGGTGTCAAACATAAGGCCTAGGGACCAGAATCTGCCCAGCAATGACTCCAATCCAACCCACTGAACATCACTGGAAAATGTGACAGAGGGCATAAATTTTGAATTTGTAACTATATTTTCACAAATTTTACAGCTTATTCTAGTGATAAAAGTCTGCCAACAGCAATTAATACGACACTAAAGTAATTAAATAATAGATAAATAATTAAATGAAAAGAAAGGTTCCTGGTTTTCCACTATGTAGTATTGAAATGTCTATTTTTCACAATAGATCCCCAATAAATAAGTAAAATTATATGTATATATAATTTTATATATATATATATATATATATATATATATATATATATATATATATATATATATATATATATATATATAACTAAGTTATATTGTTGAAATTGGTCTTCTTTTTTATATTGAGACATTGCAGAAATTAAATGGGCCGTTAAACTTCTTTACACTACAGAGGATTTTCACTGGTTTCACTTGAAAACAATATGAACTGTATGTGGCCCACAAAGTAAAATGAATTTGCCTCGCTGTTATAGAGGAAACCTTTGTAACATGAAGATTTTACAAGATTTTAATTTTTTTATATGAAACCCTGATTAATCAGCTTTTCACCAGAGAATATGCTTAAGGAAATAAAAATGCTGCAGGTACAGAAGATAATAATTTGTAGTCAGTAAAAGTCAGAGCACTAAAATTTAATTGGAAACATCTCGTTGTAAAAATTGTGTACAAGATTGTGTAAGTCAAAGCCTCAAAGCCTCTCTTGTCAAGTAATCAAAAAAAGAGACCAATTTTGCTTTACTTTAAAATTTCAGAAACATTGTACACCTTCAAAGCTTATAATTACTTCCTTCTTCCCCCTAAATCCTCACTTCAAGCTACTCATATTAGCGTGTACTGATATAACAACTGGATCTGACAAAAAAATTGTAATTGTTGAAGACACAAAAGTCTCCTGCATAAAAGAGTACAAGTGAACTTGTGGGGTATGCTTCTTATCGTCTATCCAGTTTTGCTGAAATATTAACCAAAAAACTCAAAGTGCAAAATTACATTACTTTACTTGGTCATTACCCTGAGCTGAGAATTTAGTGACCTCATCAACTCTCACTGCAAAACCTAGTCAGAGTACGATTTGCACGAATGGATCTGTCATTAGCATGTGGCCATCAGCTGTCAGGGAGATTCATCAGCAGTGGAAAACATCAGTCAGCCTCAATGTCTGACAGAGCTCATTACTGACGTTATCAGCTGACGATGGCAAGTAGCCTCAAGTTTGAGTCAAGGCATCCAGCACTGCTTGTTATTTGGGCCCTAGTGCGAGGGCAGAACACACACACACACACACACACACACACACACACACACACACACACACACACACACACACACACACACACACACACACAGGGCTAAACACAGCCAGTGTTGACACCAGGAATGTGTTTTTGCCTTATTTCTGTTGATGCGTGAGAACAGCAAAAGTGAAGCATCTGTCTTTATTTTCCTTGAAACTCTATATATGCAGAACAAGTCTTAATTCTGTCATTACACATACTGCCTTATTGCTGCAATCCATGGCCATGAAATCTGTAATAGATATGGCTGGCAATCACTGTGTATATGTCTGATGTTGAATTGATGTTTTACATCAATTCAGTGCAATTTTGTTTTATTGACATAGCTCCAATAACAGCTGCCTCAAGGTGCTTTACAGTAAGGTAAATAGTATATAACGATATAACAGTAGAGAGAAAATCACCTCTTGAACAGAATCAACTTTTTGGATTTTCATATCTAGATGATTGAGCATGCATCAAGACATTTCTGCCGCAGGTAGTACAGGCCAATACATGGTCATGGAAATTTCTTTCTAGAGAAGGCCACCAAGATGAACATTTGAGCTAATTTCGAGGTGTCAAGGGAATTTTGCTGTATGGATCCAGTGAACGACCTAAGACACCACTGAAAATGAGACATACAGTTGGGGCGTGGGCGGTGGTTTAATGAGATTTTTCAGTCCTCCAGGTAACAGCTCTGATGGGACAAGAGAGTCACAGGATAGATTTTGATTCAGCTGGGTCTATGGCGAACTGACGAGATAGAGACCAAGTTTCACACCGCTAAGTAGTAGGGGTGAAGCTAAAACATCAGCTAGAGTTGAGACTTTTGGCATTTTATATATATGACAGGTTATTATGATCATTCCACTCAATAAAGAGTAACTCAGCCACCTCCAGCCACTGTCTCCAAATATTCCAGAGCCAATTTATTGGTAAGCAGCTCTCAGTTACCTACATTATAGTTACAGCATTGTCAGTTGCTTTGATAGGTTAGGATGAACCAATACCAGTACTAAGCTGAACCTGTCCTTTAAGCTTTGGAACGATTGGTTGATTTCAGTTGTCCTAACAAACACCCTGGAAGAGGACATGAGTTGGGTTAAAGGCAAAGCAGTCTGACTGTTATTTCTGATATCTTTGCAATAGAAATTTACAAAACCAAGACACCATTGGAGCTGTTTCTGGGAAATGTCTTTCACAGCTTACACTTGCTCTGTCTGTCTTCCTTTGCCCACTCTCTAGGATTTAGCCAGGGAACGTCAAACATCAAGCACAAAATTCATACTCTTTAGTTTTTATACACAACCTATTGTCTAAAAGCCTCTGCAACACTTGCCCAACCTAGTCACAATGTTTGTGAAGGGTCTTGAAAAAGATCAGAATATCATCCAGGTAGACAAAAATTAAAATGTTCAGGAAGTCTCATAGTACATCATTACCAAGGCCTGAAAAACTGTGGGGATGTTAGTGAAACCAAATGGCATAACAAGAGTGATACACAGTGACCTAGTGGAGTTTGTTTTGGGGGAAACAGTGGTTCGAACAGCCACTGATGTTCCGTGTGTTGGATGTGATACTCCTCAGCCTCAACTGTTGCTGCCTGTCAGTGGATCACCTGCTTCCTGTCCTGTCAGGAAGCAGGTGATCCACTGATTGTGACAGGCACAGTGAACTGGGTGAGCTTACAATGGAGGATGTCTGGGATGACGGTCTTGAAAGCTGAGCTGAAGTCCATGAACAAGAACCTGGCATCCGTCCTTGGTTTTGGTTTGGTCTTGGATGCATGTTGTGGTGCTGTCCCATATTGATTGCATCACTGCCCAACCCGTTTGCTCGGTAAGCAAACTGAAGGGGTCCAGCAAGGGCTCTGTGATGTGCTTGAGACATAAGGGCAACAGGCCTGTAGTCACATAATCCTGTGATGGTAGACTTATTTGAGACTGGGTTCATAGTGGAGCAGCTCCAGAGATCTGTTAAAGATTTGGGTGAAGATGGGCGCCAGTTAGTGAGGACAGATCTGCAGGAGGGTGACAGACCATCAGGTCTTGGAGCCATCCTGGAGCCTTCCTGGTGTTCTGTCTCTAAAAGAGCAGACACACATCCTTCTCACAGATCTTTAGAGCAGACAGTGGGTCAGAAAAGAGGGGGGTGAGGGCTCCAGGTAGTGTTTATGTGTAGGTGTGAGTTGAGTGTGCGGAGATGGGAGGTGTAAATGGTGGTCTTTGTAATCTGCAGTAGACATTTTTAAGGTTGTCAGCCAGTTGAGGATTCACCACAGGATTAGGGGATTGACTCCTGTAGCTTGTGATGTGCTGCAAGCCTCTCCAAACTGGTGCTGGGTCACTGGCTGAGAAGCTGTTTTCTAACTGCTCACTTTACCTCCTCTTAGCTACCCTGATCTCCTTGCTCAGCTTGTTTCTGGCCTGTTTGTACAGGGTCCGGTCCCGCTGCTCTAGGCTTGAACCCTGGGTTGTTATTATTGTATGCACAAAAAGACATGGTCTGCAAATAAGTCCTTACAAAAACTGATATATGATGTCACAGTGTGAGTGAGTTAATTAAGGCAAGTGGCTGCAGCTTCAAAAAAATCACATCTGTGCAGTGAAAGCAGGCTTGTAATTCCTGCTTTAACTCCTTAGAAAACAAAAGGCAATTTTTGTAACCTTGGTCTGGATATTGCCCCCTCTGATAATCACAAAAATACAAATACATAGGCACACACAAGGTTTTTTGTCACTGAAGTAATTACACACAAGTACAAAACCTGTTAACATTCACATCAGTTAGTGTTCTTTTCCATGGCCCGAAATTTCATGAAAAGAAACCATTTCAATCCATTACCCCCTCTGCTGCTGAGGTTTGTACAAGTTGACTAACTTCTGGTCTGCAGGAGGCAGATTATTACAAGAATTTACTTTAATGAAAGCAGACACATATTAAGCCATCACAGTAAGAATGACTTGCAATTGAAATTACAGCATCCTCCATGAGTCAAATGTGTGATATGCTTCGTGAGGATGAGGGAAAACAAAAACATATGGGTCCACTTTGATTTATAAATTGAGGACCTATTAGCTTAGCAGTGTTCTAGGTAATAACGCATACACAAACACACACATACGCACACAATCTATTCTCAGTTAAAAAAAAATAAAGAATGTGCTACAACTTCTTATCTTATTATGAAAATGGTGTGGATTATTCTGTGTGTGTGTGTGTGTGTGTGTGTGTGTGTGTGTGTGTGTGTGTGTGTGTGTGTGTGTGTGTGTGTGTACGGGTTCGTACTATCCTGGTGGGGACCAAAATCTGACTTTTACTATCCTGGTGGGGACTTTCTGCACCGTGGGGACCAAAATCCAGGTCCCCTCGGGGTTGAAAGCAATTTTCACACTCAAAATGCGGTTTTACTGTCAGGGTTACAATTAGGTTATGGTTAGGTTTAGGGTAAGGGTTAGGGTTAGGCATTCATTTTTAATGGTTAGGGTTAGGGTAAGGGGCTAGGGAAAGCATTATGTCAATGGGATGTCCCCACGAGGATAGCAAACCAGACGTGTGTGTGTGTGTGTGTGTGTGTTTTGGGACTAGAGGAGGGCTCCAAATCAGAGTGTAACTGAAAACAAATCCACAAAGCTTTTTGGAGCTATAATGAGGTTAAGTCATTATTTGCCTCTCCACCCTGCCGTCAGAGTGAGAAATCATGTGAGACAGAGACATGCGAGTCTTTTCCCGACATCTTAGCAGGCCCTCTGTCATGGGAGAATAAAGCTAACATCACACTTCATCCATACTTTCAACTTCTGAACAACTGCCACACATAAAAACACACACAAGCATCTACACATTTACCGACAACAGTGCACAGACCTGACCCAAGTCATAAGGAATATGTCCATCCACTCCAAACTTGCAAATGTGCAGAAACTAACTGAAATGGAAGAGAATACTGTGATAGTGTTAGTCAGGTTGAAAGTTAACACAAAAACATTTAAACATATTATCCCTTATCTTGTTCGTAAACAGAAATAGAATATGGCATAGCACACCTAAATGTCACTATCTGAAGGAGCCTCCTGTCGAGTTTGTTACTTACAAAAATGTTATTGTTGCCCCAAAACATACTACAGCATCTCTGCGCTTTCCAAAATGTAAATTGTTGGAATCTCCTAAATATTTTGTACAAGAATTGTTACAGTGCTATAATCTCCAAATTTAATGAAGAAAAACATTTTTCATTTCTTTGGGTGTCTTGGTGATCTAAGAAGTTACGTTGTTCTCTTAGCACTCGTGCAAATTTTTTGCACTACAGTGTTGCTGCTGTTTTATCAAAACTGACAAGCAAAGCATATGCTTCAGTTTGAAAGAATGACAAAGCCCATATAATGACGCAGCATGAAGACTGTCAGACTGACAACCCGACAGCCAGAAATACAGTTTAGTTTCATTTTCAGTCGTTGTTTGCTTGGGTTCTTGGGTTCTCTCATACTTACTTAACAGTAAGGTATGTTGCAGATGCTCAAGCCTCCATATGTGACATGTTGGAGGTGTATTGTCTTAACATGTATACGAGTAAACATAAACATAATGTTTGTGTGTGTGCATATGTATCCATGTGCATTGCATGTTAGCTGAAGTAAAACCACAGAAGAGTGGTGGGAGATTGTTCCTCACCAAATCTCCTTGGTGTTGGTAGATCCGCCACTCAGTGATATTAAACCCTGATGTGGTGCATCATCACGGAAAACCTAAAATGTCTGGCAACCATGCAAAGCACAGCAGTGCCTCCTATTATAACAGAACAAAAGCTTTGCACTGTCAGAAAAGCACCCATCTGGAGCCAAAGAGAGAGGCTTCATTGTTCTGCCTCTCTCCATCTCTCCTCCAGGACCCCATCTTCCTGTTGTGCTGGCTTGGCAGCAAGAAGGGGATTTTTATTATGGTTTCTCTGCTGGAGGTCAAAGTTCCCTGGGATGTGGAATCAGAGGAGACATTGCCATGTTTCCCCTTGCTCATTCTTTAACCTTCCCAGCAGCTCCTCTGGGATCGAGAGTAACACATGTCATCTTCCATGAGAAACAGCAGCAGCCTGTGCAGATGAGGCGGCACTGATCTGTGTGATCACGCAATGTGCTAAAGTCTGTAAAAGTTCGCAGTCCGATGTATAATGTGTATATGCATGTTAGCACACATGCTCCTGCAGATGACTTTATACATACTTGAATATTCTCCAATGCTGAATATTTCTATCAATTATGGAAGCATTTACTGTATAATCATCAGCTTCAGAGTAAGGAAAGAAAGGATGAACCCAGCAGAAAATCCCCCACAGTGCAGGGCCCAGAAGTGCACCACATTGCGTAGTAGACCCACATTGAATAGTGGGCTGTCCACCCAGGCTCTAATGTGTAGTGTCCACATGTGTCACATTTTATTCTTGTACCAGGAATGAGAGTGAGTGTCACACGTATTTCTTTTTTCGTATCTGTCAAACAAGTTAGTCTATGGCCTGACGGGGCAAATTGTGCCCTTGCCCATAGAAAACGTATGGGGCTCCAAGGGGTAAAACTGCTGTGGGCTCCATGTGGGCACACCCAGTTGGTGCCCACAGTTCACCCACAGCTACTCACTGTGGGCTTACACATGCATGTTTGCTGGAAAGTCTACAGTTGCTCATGACAACTTTAATCATTTATCCAAAGCTCTCTTTTTAGGAGCATGAACATCGACAGATGCATTTCCAAACTATTCTGAAATGTTGAGATGTGTAAATGAACTGATATTTATATAGCACTTTTCTACACTGTGTTGTAACAATGCAAAATTGATTTGAAATCAATCATGTGGCAGATAACTGAAAATGTTGTGTTCCTGCGTCTCTGCTATATCATAACCAATAAGAATGACTGAAACTACAGCAAACAAGTTTACAAAAACAGGTGTGTGTGTGTGTGTAATTATATCATTATCTTTTCATTATCTTTACCAAGCTGATTTAGAAAAGGATTTGAGATCCTTTTCACTAAATCTAATCAGAGGAACATTCATCACAGCAAAAAGCCATTTTCTGTTCTCCTTCCTTTTTTTGCTGCACTCTTTTCTTTTGACTCAGCGGAGATGTTTTGATGATAAATCTCAACGTAATGCCAGGTAAGCATCTGATATGGACATGAATGTGCTGCAGATGTGTCCACTGTTAGCAACAGTCGCAGCAGAAGCCACAATGTTCCTGCATTTCTGGCTGACAGCACAGATGACTCGCCCTTGTTGTTGCACAGCAGAATGATGAGTCATTAAGTGTTTTTAGGGGCCTTTTCAAATGTCTGCTTTCCTCCCCAGCCCTCGTGCCTCTCTGGTTCAGCCTGGTTGTTCATTGTGAGTTAGGGGGTTTAATATTTTCCATGCACTGTGTCCAGGACATTTACAGTTGGCGTCAGGGTACGCTGTTGGTCTGAAGGGAGGCACTTTGAAGTGTTTGCGGTTTCGCCACATCTGCAGGCAAGATGTGCATACAGGGCTTGGGGTATGGGGAATTCAGGGGAGGAGGCGGAGAGTTTCAATCCGGGCTCCTAATGTCATGTGACAATGAACAACATCCCTTAACTCTTTCCCAGGATTGCCTGGTAGATCAGAACAGCTTTTGGTGGTGCAGTCATTAAATTCCACTTCTCATAGGGAAAAGTGTACACGTTTTTTATCGAGTACTAAATGTGGCAGGCATTGTGTGTTTGTATACAGACACAGAGTCCATGGGAAGAGAAGGATCATGGGGTTGAACCAAAAGAGGGAATTTCCCAACATGTGCTTTTTATGCTGTCAAGGAGGTGTTTTTGCTATTAATAAATGCAAATTACTGCAACATTCAAACTCCAAATAAAAAAGCTGTCTAACTTGATTCAGTGCTTATTAGTACATTTTTGTAGAATGATTATTTTTAGTTTGTTTTACACTTTTTAAATATAACTGAAAAGGCTGTAAAAATCATTAACATTTTGGTAGGAGCGGGGCCTGTTGGAGTGGGAGCTGTCCCATTAAACCATACCACAGTACCTGTTAAACTTCTTTTCAGACATTGGTTGTCTCTTGCTAATCAAGGGTGGAACGTCATCCCGAAAACCTCTGAAGTAAAGTGTGCCTAAGCAGAATTAAGTCCCTGCTGCAGGGACATCAATTTAGTTGTCGGTTTATAGAGCTAGATTTCACTGAGGCTGCGGTTGCTGTGTTTTCACATTTCATTAGTTTGCAGGCTTTGCCAGGGTGGGGGCAGATGCACAAGGAGGTGGTGGTAAACTGGTGCTGATCCCAACATAAGAATTTTGACTTCTTTATTTTCCACTCTTTAAGTCCCGCCATAGTTCTCTCCCTCCCGTGCTCCCAGACACCCGTGCTGCCATTTGCAACCATTATTAAAGTCATATTTCACAGCTTAGTCCATAAAAATTACCCAACTTGCTTCAAATTAGTAGGCTAGCTTTGCCGCCACCACCAAAGCCCACTCCACCCTCAGCCTCTGTTCCCCATTGGTTACCCTTACCAAACGTCAGAAAGTGATGGGCTTGCTGTGGATTTTACACAGCTAAACCATCACTTGGAATTCACACAGAAAACCCATCAAAGTTTTTAAACTGACCTTATATATTAAGCCATTAAAGTTTGGGATTACTCAGCTCAGTTTAGGTTTAACTCTTGAATCCTGTGCATATGCTGAACATGTCCCACTGTTCAGATATACTACTCAAGAAAATTAAAGGAAAACTTGGAAAACACATCAAATCTCAACAGGATAAAAACCATGCTAGATATCTACATTATCATAATTGGTGGAATACTCTCGTCATTGCAGGGTCCAGAGGACAGAAGCACCTACTCTCTTCTGGACTGAACTCCTCTCTTTCTGACCTGGTGTGTATTTAGGTACTGCAACATGAAGGCAGTCTGCACGCTGTTTGTCTTCCAATGACATCTTAAGCTGACCAGGTGGCCCTCCAGAAGTATCTGCAGCAGTTCAAATAGTGCTGGATTGACAGTTCAATTCTGTCTCTTGAGATGGGAAGAGGGGGAAAGACTAACCTGTGCAGAACTCCGTCCACACTTTGGATGTGAACCAAGATGTCGTCAAGATAGAAGAAGACAAAGATGTTCCTGAAATCCTGGAGGACGTCATTAGCCAATGTCAGGAAGACCGCCAGGAAGTTAGTGAGGCCAAAAGGCATTACCAGATCCTCAAAGTGGCCCACTTTTGCCCTCCTGAATTCTGAATCAATGGCAAGCATTCTTGTGAACTAGTTTTTAGAAGATGGTGGCTCCCTGCAATAACTCAAAGACAAATGACAACAATAGCAGCAGGTATTTGTTCTCAATAGTAATCTGATTGAGCCCCCTATGATCAATGCAGGGCCGTAATGACTTGCCTTCTTTCTCAATGCAGGAACTCCAGCAACACTTAAATGGAAGAGGAACAACTTTATTGACTGACTAACGCGTTTCGGCTTGTGGCCTTGATGTGACCCTGATGAAGGCCACAAGCCGAAACGCATTGGCATCTGACACTGACAAAAAGACATGAGGCTGAGCTAGAGCTGGCAGTGCTGAAAAAAAGATTTTCATTGGAAGTGACCAGGATGGACAGGATTAGAAATTGGTAAACCATTTGAGCAACTTGGAGCCATTAATAGGCAAGGCTGTGATGGTTTGGATATGTGCAGAGGAGCGATAATGGATATAATGGACAAAGGGACGTGGAACTGTTAGGCAGGAAGAAAAAAGGCTGTCCTCCCATTAGGTTTATGGATGTAGTGATGGAGAACATGCTGAGGGTTGGTGTGACAAAAGAAGATCCTAGGGTTAGGATGAGATGAGGATGATGCACTGTTGCAATGCCTAAAGGCAGCACCTGAAAAAAGAAGAGGATTACAGCATCTTTTTTTCTTAATAATTAGCTTTACACTTAGTGTCACATATTATGTTAGCTATACTAAAAATTTCTTGTAACATTTCCTCCACCCTGGAATGGTTTCCAAATGCGGTTCAATATACATTTAGGTTTGATTAAATATATCACTCATGTGATACATTCACCCTCACATCTCAACCACTTGAGTGTTGTGGTGAAGATATTGTATACAAAGCCAAGAACATGACTGAACAATGTATCCCTCATTATATCCCTTTATCATGAACTTTTTTAGCGGGCTCTTGAAAGTTCACACCATGTCTTTCTTAAAATGCAAACACTTCGCGTAAGGTTGAAGTGTTAAGAAAAATGCAAAGGTAGTTAAAACATTCTGCTCTGCTTTTCTGTGTGGGAGGAACAGACACAGGAATCATTGCAGACTGAAAGAGGGATTTATCGTCTCCTTTCCCTCTTCTTGTTTAAGTGATCAGTTAGAAAAAGGAAACCTCAAGGAAATGACTGTTGCTTCAAACTTAAAAAAAAATAAACTTGAAACTTAAAAACATGTTCATGTTTATGTGGTCTTCATGTGAAGACCAAGCCAGAGAGAAAGACGGGCTATCAGTCTTTAACACGAAAGACTGTCAACAAGAAGGTCCTGCAAGATGCAGGGGAAAAACTGTAACGGACCGTCTGCTCTGTTCAGCATTTAAAATACCAGGCCAACCATGGAGACTATGCCCTTTTCAGTTGGCTACCACTGAGATGCTCTCCAAAAGAGGAGCTGACTACCACATTAAGATAGTATAATCTAATGAGGGTGACCTCTGTGACCACATTGCAGCTCCACACGTGCCATTGGGACAGTCTGGGCTTTTACAAGGGTCTGCCCACAACCCCATGGTTAAAACAGACAAAAAACTGTTGTGTTTTCCTAATGGTCTGGGTGCGCCTGATATAATCTGTCAAGACCCGTACAGAGCAGCGCTACCTCCTAGTCCTCCTAACCAGAATTGCATAATGCTAAAATAAAGCAATTTAATCACCTTGCTCACTTTTGTTAATCACACTGTTTTTTTGAGGGGTCGTGACACAGTCACAAAAATAACTATTTGAATGAACATAAAAAAGCCATGGAAAGGATTTCCACTTGGTTTTATTGCTTCATTTTATCGTTATACAATTTGGTTATTCCAACTTAATGTACTTGGACAAACTTAAGTAATTAATGATGAATCAACATATATAGCGCAGTTAAGTCCAACTTAATTTATCTGAGTTGATCCAACCCATGCAAATTAAGTTAGTCCAACAAAAGTACTTAATGCTAGTAGAAAGTCATTTATTAATGTGCAAATTCTTCCTATGATTATTTTAAGTTCATTTAAAGAGTTATTTTTTGTGTTCAGCAAAGTCTAGAGTCTGTTTAACATAAACTTTAGTGGATTTATAAAAAACTTTCACATAGCTGCCACTGCCAGGGTCACGGGGGGTGGGGTGGGGGGGTTGACTGGAACCTATCCCAACTGACATAGGGCTAGAGGCGGGGTACACCCTGGACAGGTTGCCAGTCTGTCGCAGGGCTAACACAGAGAGAAGACAACAATACATACTCATATTCACACTTTGGGGCAATTTAGAATCATCAACTAACCTAATCACACTAACATTATTTTGGGAGCAGGAAGAGTTTGTTTGTGTAAAGCTTGGTCAGAGGGTTCCTTTGTAAGTGCGCATGCGCCATTAGCGTGCTGCAACCTATAATTTCCTTAGGGACTAATAAAGTATTTCTGATTCTGATAACTGGAGAGAACCCACCAAACTTCACACAGAAAGGCCCCAGGCAGTTGGTGGATTCAAACTCGGGACTTTTTTTTTTGTGTGAGGCAACAATGCTAACCACTGCACCATCAAGCTTTTACTCCATACTTAAAAAAGTAGAAAAGCTATGATTACAAGGCTTGATAAAGAATTTTCTTTATATTTTTGTCCTTGACAGGTTAAACCACAATAAATAGCAATATCATAAACGTGGTGTGTGTATGCTTTTCTGCCTCTTATCACCCCAGAGTCCAGGCAACCACTCCTGCAAGCTTGTATCATGTCGTCTCAACAAGAATACATTTAACAAGTGTTAAGTTGTTGAATTTTATGCAAACAATATATATGATTTAAATACATTCATCATAGAAACATAAAATCATTTTGTTCAAATTACAAGTTAGACTCTTGTAAACGTAACTAATTCAATTCAATTTTATTTACACAACACTAAATAAAACAACACTAGCAGGTGTGTTCACTTACATCTTCAACGAGTCCCTGGCGAAGTCTGTGGTCCCCACATGCTTCAAAAGATCCACCATCATCCCGGTGCCCAAGAACAGCAAACCCTCATCCCTGAACGATTACCGGCCAGTTGCGCTGACCTCGGTAGTAATGAAGGTGTTTGAGAGGCTGCTGAAGAACATCATCTCCTCCTCCATCCCAGACACCACAGATCCGCTCCAGTTCGCCTACCGACCCAACAGATCCACTGAGGACGCCATCGCCCACGTCCTGCACACCACCCTCAGCCACGTGGACAAGAAACAGGGTAACTATGTGAGAATGCTGTTTGTTGATTACAGTTCAGCGTTTAACACAATAGTGCCCAGCAGACTGTTCACAAAGCTGAGGGATCTGGGACTCAACAGCCGTCTGTGTGCGTGGGTGTTGCACTTCCTCACTGGCAGAACTCAGGTGGTGAGGGTGGGTAGGTGTGTCTCCGACAGCATCACCATCAACACAGGAGCACCACAGGGGTGTGTCCTCTCGCCACTGCTCTACTCCCTCTACACTTCAGACTGTGTGGCCACCCACGGCTCCAACACCATTGTGAAGTTTGCTGACGACACAGTGGTGTTGGGTGCCATCTCCAACAGCGATGAGGCGGCCTACATGGACGAAGTGAAGAATCTGGCATCATGGTGCCAGGATAACCACCTCCAGCTGAACGTCGGCAAGACCAAGGAGCTGGTGGTGGACTTCAGAAGGAGTCAGCACAGAGACTACAAGCCCATTATCATTAATGGAGCTCCAGTAGAGAGGGTGCAGTCCTTTAAGTATCTTGGCGTCCACATCTCCTCAGACCTGACATGGGCTGCCCACATTCAGGCCCAGACCAAAAAGGCTAGGCAGCGCCTGTATCACCTACGACAACTGAGGAAGTTCAGGGTCTCTCCAAAGATCCTCAGGATCTTCTATACAGGCGCTGTGGAGAGCATCCTCACACAGAACATGACATCGTGGTTTGGAAACAGCTGTGTGAAGGACCAAAAAGCTCTCCAGAGAGTGATCCGTACAGCGGAACGCTGCTGCAGGATTGCTCTCCCCCCGCTTCAGGACACCTACACCAGGAGATGCCGGACTAGAGCAACGCAGATACTGAAGGACCCGTCCCATCCTGGCCACAAACTGTTCCAACTTCTACAATCTGGTAGAAGGTTTATCATCTCACTCCTTCATCATCCGGGCAAGGACAGAGAGACTCAAGAGGAGCTTCTATCCTCAAGCCATCCGGGCCCTAAACCAACCCCCCCCCCCCCCCCCCCCCCCCCACACACACACACACACACACACACCCGCCCTCTCACATCATCTATAATTGACTGAGACTCTCCTCCAGACACTCAATTCCTTTAACTTTAAATATGTTTATATTGTCCATTCTGTAAAATAGTCAGATGTCTATTCATATTATTGTACAGAATTAGAATAGAATAGAATAGAATAATCCTTTAATTGTCCCACAAGGGGAAATTTGGTTGTAACAGCAGCAAAAAGACACATATACAAACAAACAGTACACAGGACACAGAACAGAAACATACACAATTTTTCTTAAACATTTACATTAAGGACAATGGTTACTATATACAGAGTATTGTACAGTTATTAAATTAAATAAAAATAACTACAGATAAGAGGCAAACCAGGTTGTAGTGCAACTCGGTTAATTAACTTATTGCAGTTACAGTGCTGATGTAAACATCTATGTTTGTTGGGAGCAGTTCTGATTGTACAGTCTGACAGCTGCAGGGAGGAAGGACCTGCGGAAACGCTCCTTCATGCATCTAGGATGCAGCAGTCTGTCACTGAAGGAGCTCTGCAGTTCAGCAACATTTACATGCATGGGGTGGGAGACTGTCCATCAGAGATGTTATTTTGGCCAGAGTCCTTCTGTCTCCCACCACCTGCACTGGGTCCAGGGTGCATCCCAGAACAGAGCTGGCCTTCCTGATGAGTTTATCCAACCTCTTCCTTTCAGCTGCCGATAAACCGCTGCTCCAACATACCACACTGTAAAAAATGACAGATGCCACCACAGAGTCATAGAAGGTCTTTAAAAGCGCTCCCTGGACTCCAAATGACCTCAGCCGCCTCAGCAGGTAGAGTCTGCTCTGACCCTTCCTGTAAAGAGCATCAGTGTTGTGGCTCCAGTCCAGTTTATTATTCAGGTGAACACCCAGGTACCTATAAGAGTCCACTATCTCAATGTCCACTCCCTGGATGTTCACCGGTGTCAGTGTGGTGGGTCTGCGTCTCCGGAAGTCCACCACCAACTCCTTGGTTTTCCCGGCGTTGATCAGCAGCTGGTTCTGCTGACACCAGTCCACAAAGTCCAGAGTCCACTGTCTGTACTCTGAGTCGTCCTCACCTGTGATGAGGCCGACTATGGCAGAGTCGTCAGAGAACTTCTGTAGGTGGCAGCGTGGGGAGTTGATGGAGAAGTCTGCAGTGTAGAGGGTGAAGAGGAACGGTGCCAACACAGTTCCCTGTGGGGCCCCGTACTGCAGACCAGCGTGTCAGAGACACAGCCCTGTGACCTCACATACTGTG
Organism: Pelmatolapia mariae; assembly: GCF_036321145.2. NCBI lineage: Eukaryota > Metazoa > Chordata > Actinopteri > Cichliformes > Cichlidae > Pelmatolapia > Pelmatolapia mariae. The sequence goes on along the minus strand of NC_086242.1, from coordinate 25,258,805 downwards.
GACGTTCTGTGAGGTAGTCCAGTATCCACTGGGACATATGGTGGTCCACTCCCGATAGCTCCAGCTTGTCCCTCAGAAGTCGTGGCTGGATGGTGTTGAAAGCACTGGAGAAATCAAAGAACATGATCCTCACAGTGCTTCCAGGCTTCTCCAGGTGAGTCAGAGCTCGGTGCAGGAGGTAGATGATGGCGTCCTCCACCCCGATGCCAGGCTGGTAAGCAAACTGCAGCGGATCCAATGAAGACCTCACCAGGGGGCGCAGATGGTTTAGAACCAACCTCTCGAGGGTCTTCATCAGATGCGATGTGAGGGCTACCGGCCTGTAGCTGCTGAGGTCTTTGGTACCGGTACCACACAGGAGGTCTTCCACAGCTGTGGTACTTTCCCCAGTGACAGGCTCAGGTTGAACAGATAACCTAGGATGCCACACAGTTCATCTGCGCAGCACCTCAGGAGCCTGGAGCTGACGCCATCTGGACCTGCAGCCTTCCGCACCTTGATCTTGCGAAGCTCGTTCCTCACTTGAAGTGCTGAGATGGAGAGATGGGGTTTTGGGGGAGGGGTGTGTATGTTGGAGTCCACAGAAGCCGGGGGTGGGTGTAATGACTGGGAGCTGGGAGGTGTGAAGCTGAGAGGTGTGAAGTCCTGAGATGAAGGACAGGCAGTCCCTGAAGATGAAGGAGATTGCAGCAGGGGGGACGATGCTGTGGGAGGGGTGGGTGGTTGATCAAACCTATTAAAATATTTATTTAGGTCATTCACCCACCCCAAGTCTCCTGCAGCCTGGGGGGTTGGTTTTTGTCCTGAGATTGTCTTCAGGCTGTTCCAAACCCCTCTGATGTTGTCCTTTTGCAGCTGCTCTTCCATCTTCCTCCTGTAGTTTTCCTTTCCTTGCCTTATCTTCCATTTCAGCTTCTTCTGAACAACTCTCAGCTCCTGTTTGTCTCCAGCTCTAAAGACTCTCTTCTTCTCCTTGAGGAGAGCCTTAATTTCAGGATTTATCCATGGCTTGTTGTTAGAAAAACACCGTACCTTTTTGATGGGTACGGTGTTGTCCACACAGAAGTTCATGTAATCCGTAATGCAGTCTGTGATGCTGTTGAGGTCATCCTCCAGGGGGCTGCAGAGGTTGTCCCACACAGTAGAACGGAAACAGTCCCTCAGGGCCTCTTCAGTCTCTGCCGACCATTTCCTAACTGTGCGTTTCACTACTGGTTCTCTGTGTACTAGAGGTTTATACACAGGCTGGAGATGAACCAGATTGTGATCTGAGCCCCCCAGGGGAGGGAGAGGTGATGAGCTGTATGCCTCCTTGGTGTTGGCATACAATAAGTCCAATGTTTTATTGTCTCTGGTGTGGCAGGTAACATACTGGGTGAAGGTGGGGAGAGTGGAGGACAGGGAGATGTGATTAAAGTCCCCAGAGATCAGGAAAAGGGCCTGAGGGTGCTGTGTTTGGAGTCTGCTTGTTACGGTGTGCAGGACCTCACAGGCTGCTGCAGCGCTAGCAGAGGGCGGGACATACACAGCTATCATAATCACGTGTGTAAACTCTCGCGGTAGATAGTACGGTCTCATGCTAACCGCTAGCAGCTCAATGTCCTTACAGCATAGCGTCTCTTTGATAGATAAATGCCCAGAGTTACACCATCTATCGTTCACAAACACAGCCAGACCCCCTCCTCTCTTCTTACCACTCTCCGTTGTTCTGTCGGCCCATATCAGATGAAAACCATCCATGTTTACTTGTGAGTCCGGAGTTAGCGCAGTTAGCCACGACTCTGTGAAGCACATCAGGCTGCACTCCCTGTAGCTCCTCTGATGTCGGGTAAGGGCTGCCAGTTCGTCTACTTTTTTGGGGAGAGATCTCACATTCCCCATAATAATAGATGGAATCGCTGGCCGGTACCTCCTAACTTTACTGCGACGCCCGATCCCGGCCCGAGTACCGCGTCTCTTCCTCCTCACTTCGCGGGGGATGTTAGCTTGCTCGGCGGTAGGCATGGCAGCGGAGGCTCCGAGGGCTAACAGCTGATCCCTGCTGTAAACAATGGGAGGTCGGACCTCCACGCGCTCTCCGGACAAAGACGCCGTAAAAAATGTAATAAAGAACACCATTGTCCATAGAATTCTGAGCTCCATTGTGGGGGACAGCACTCCACAATAGAAAAACAAAAACAAAAGACACAATACAACAGAGAAACATATATTAAAGAGAAAAAGGGACTTGGTCAGGTCGGAGCTGCTGATACTGGCTGCCAGCTCGGAGCGGCGCCGGAAGAATTCACCTGCTTGCTGCTACTACTGCACATTCACCCAATGTATATACTATATATATATATATATTTATAATGTTATTCCTCTACCCCCCCCCCCCCCCTTTTTTTTGCACATGTTGAGGAGCGTGTCAGGATACATTTCACTGTGTGTTATACTTGTATAACTATGCATGTGACAATTAAAGAACCTTGAACCTTGAAATCACGACAACAGTCGTCTCAAGGCACTTTATATTACAAGGTAGATCCTACAATAACACATAAACATGTATGTTATTGCAAGCTGATTTCATTTTTTTAGTGCAGTTGTTAAGAAATAATTCACCTGTAATTAACATAAAGTAGAAAAAACTACAAAACAGACGGAGTGAGAGCTGAAAACTCCTCCTGTTTTGTCAAAAGAATGCAAAGTAGTGGTGCAAACATCTTGAGGAGAGAGCCCAGGGGAAAGAGCTGCAGGCCTGCTAACCAAAATGATCCAGTGTAAGCTCAGGTTTCATGCAAGTGTTTCTCTCTGAAAACCATGAGGCAGTTTAGATAAAAGAGAGGAGGATGAATGAAAATCAATATTCTTTTAATATAAGAAATTACTTTTCTGATAGAAAAGTGCAGAGGACTGTGCACTGGGTTCTGAGGATTCGGATTCAGGTGCAGCTCAAGATTTATCCTGAGGAGAGCTGCATAATTACAAACTTCTCAACCACATAAACCTGACATCTGTGTGGAACAGCTGACCTATACAATCTGCAGAAGAACCCAAAACTTTATGTACCATCAGATCATGAGCTATCCCACATACTATGTTACTGCGTCACATACATGTATGTACGCATCGCTTTTTAGTTTTAATAGCCCATTGCAACAGGCATTAATCTAAGAAAGTGGCACTTTTACTTTTTACAGATTGAGGAGAGAGAAGTCACTCACTGTGTGTCATGGTCCTGGGTCATTTTGACCCAGCGTTTTGTGTTTCCTTGAAGTTCATTTTTGTGCCTTGTGTTTATTCTGATTTTGCATTAGTTTAGGGTTGAACTTGAAGTTTAGTGTTTTATCAGCCCTACCCTGTGTCTGTCCTCGGTGCTCTGTTCATGTCCCCGTGTTGTGTTGTAAATCAGTCTGTGTGTTTCCTGCTTTACTTTGAAGGCTCGTGTTCTGGATTTCCTGTTCTATTCTGAAGGTCTGTGTCTGTTGTCATTGTGTTCAGCTTGTGTCCTCCAGTCATCGTGTGTATTAGGATCAGCTGTTCTCCCCTCCTGTGTGTCATTACCCGATTACCTTGTGTGTGTGTATATTTAGTGGGTGTCGGTCTGTGCTCGTTGTCGGCTCGTCTGTGTATCTCTGTGTAGTCTGCGTTCGTCTGTATATCTCTGCGTTAATCTGCGTTCCATGGTGCTTCGTTCCTGTCGGTGTCTCTCTGCCCCGCAGCCCTTTTGTATGGTCTCAGGTTTGTTATTTAGTTTTTCCCAGTTTAGGTTTCCGTTAGTATTTGCCATGCCTCACTGCCTGTTTGCCACCCTGCCACTTTGTAAATAAACGTCACACTCTTCATCAGTCGGCTGTCTGCATTTTGGGTCCTCCTTTCACTCCTCAACACGACTGCTGCCCCAGCCGTGACAGTACGAGCCGACCAAACATGGACCCAGCAGCATCCGCATCCTCCCAGGAGTTTCGGGAGGAAGTAATCGACTCTGTCTCACGATTGATTAATCTCTGGCTCGAACGTGAGGGAGAGGAATTTCACCGCGCTGTAGAAGCCAGGCTACAGCAATTACTCTCTGCTCACCCCTGGCTACTGGACTCTCTTCATCCGCTCGCACAGGACTTCATTCTGAACGAGCTTCACCTTCACCCTTCAACCGCTACCGCTTCCCGACCCGGCCCGGCGGCGAATGTTGTGCTCTGCCCGCCGGGGAATCTGCGGCCCGGCCCGCCGGATGTGGAATTACCCGGCCGGTCGGTGCTATCCCCAAGAAGGAAGCGACGTTCACGCCACCGACGCCCATCGCCACAGCCGGACCCCGAGACTTCCGAATTGACGGCTGTGGTGAGTAAAAGAGACAAAAACCACGAACCTTCCAATTTAAGGACTGTTTATTCTGGGGCTGTTTTCTGTGCAGCCAGTGAGGACTATGGTGTTTTCCCTGGCTCACCTGCAACTGTCGTTTCCAAGAATGTGTTTCCAGGAGCCCTCTTAGCTGCCCAGCCTCTAGGAACTCACTTAGCTGCCCAGCCTCTAGGAGCTCAGTTAGCCGCACAGCAGCCACAAGCTCAGTTAGCCGCTCAGTCGTCACCTCCATCACATCCAGCCTCACAACCCATAGCTCAGTTACAGTCACAGCCAGACTTATTACAAACAATGTTACAGTCCATTTCCCAGTCTATAGCTCAGTTGATAAAAGAATCATCAGCCTTATCATCAGCTCAGTCTCCAACTTCGCCACCATTATTGTTCCAACCTTTACCTCAGTCACCCTCAGATCAGCCACCTAGTCAGTCGTCATCTTCACCTACTCCTCCTGTACAACGAGCTGAGTCAATCCGACCTGAAAAGAACTATTTTTCATCCGTTCAGTCCAAGCAGAGAGACAACTCTAATAATGTAATCAGTCCTCAAACGCTGGTCATTCCAGAGACTGTGACGCACTCCAGGGCCTCCCCAGAGGCTGGGTTTCAACCCTCAGCCCACTCTGGACCCCTGGAGGCTAAGGAACCAGCTGAGGACTGCACCCAGCTGTCGCTGCCTGAGCAGGGCCAGTGCTCCGCGCAGCTGCGGTCAGCCATGTGTGTGCCAGGGGCCTCTGTGCCCGCTGGTTCAGTGACTGTTTCCGCTGGAGGGTCCGAGGGACCGCTCCGGCCTCCTGTTTCCGCTGGAGGGTCCGAGGGACCGCTCCGGCCTCCTGTTTCGTCCGCTGGAGGGTCCGAGGGACCGCTCCGGCCTCCTGTTTCGTCCGCTGGGGGGTCCGAGGGACCGCTCCGGCCTCCTGTTTCGTCCGCTGGAGGGTCCGAGGGACCGCTCCGGCCTCCTGTTTCGTCCGCTGGGGGGTCCGAGGGACCGCTCCGGCCTCCTGTTTCGTCCGCTGGAGGGTCCGAGGGACCGCTCCGGCCTCCTGTTTCGTCCGCTGGAGGGTCCGAGGGACCGCTCCGGCCTCCTGTTTCGTCCGCTGGGGGGTCCGAGGGACCGCTCCGGCCTCCTGTTTCGTCCGCTGGAGGGTCCGAGGGACCGCTCCGGCCTCCTGTTTCGTCCGCTGGGGGGTCCGAGGGACCGCTCCGGCCTCCTGTTTCGTCCGCTGGAGGGTCCGAGGGACCGCTCCGGCCTCTTGTCTCGTCCGCTGGAGGGTCCGAGGGACCGCTCCGGCCTCCTGTCTCGTCCGCTGGGGGGTCCGAGGGACCGCTCCGGCCTCTTGTCTCGTCCGCTGGAGGGTCCGAGGGACCGCTCCGGCCTCAAGTGGCGTCAGCTGGAGGGCCCGAGGAGCCCGCCCAGCCTTCTGTCTCGTCAGCTGGAGGTTCAGGGGAACCTAACCAGCTTCCTGCCACGTCAGCTGGAGGGCCTGAGGAGCCCATCCAGCCGCCAGCTGCAGCCTCCGTGGCTTCATCCTCGCCAGCTGCAGCCTCCGTGGCTTCATCCTCGCCAGCTGCAGCCTCCGTGGCTTCATCCTCGCCAGCTGCAGCCTCAGTGGCTTCATCCTCGCCAGCTGCAGCCTCAGTGGCTTCATCCTCGCCAGCTGCAGCCTCAGTGGCTTCATCCTCGCCAGCTGCAGCCTCAGTGGCTTCATCCTCGCCAGCTGCAGCCTCCGTGGCTTCATCCTCGCCAGCTGCAGCCTCCGTGGCTTCATCCTCGCCAGCTGCAGCCTCCGTGGCTTCATCCTCGCCAGCTGCAGCCTCCGTGGCTTCATCCTCGCCAGCTGCAGCCTCCGTGGCTTCATCCTCGCCAGCTGCAGCCTCCGTGGCTTCATCCTCGCCAGCTGCAGCCTCCGTGGCTTCATCCTCGCCAGCTGCAGCCTCCGTGGCTTCATCCTCGCCAGCTGCAGCCTCCGTGGCTTCATCCTCGCCAGCTGCAGCCTCCGTGGCTTCATCCTCGCCAGCTGCAGCCTCCGTGGCTTCATCCTCGCCAGCTGCAGCCTCCGTGGCTTCATCCTCGCCAGCTGCAGCCTCCGTGGCTTCATCCTCGCCAGCTGCAGCCTCCGTGGCTGCACCCTCGCCAGCTGCAGCCTCCGTGGCTGCACCCTCGCCAGCTGCAGCCTCCGTGGCTGCACCCTCGCCAGCTGCAGCCTCCGTGGCTGCACCCACGCCGTCGCCTGGTCCAGCTCCGGCTCCATCGTCGCCTGGTCCAGCTCCGGCTCCATCGTCGCCTGGTCCAGCTCCGGCTCCATCGTCGCCTGGTCCAGCTCCGGCTCCATCGTCGCCTGGTCCAGCTCCGGCTCCATCGTCGCCTGGTCCAGCTCCGGCTCCGCCTCGCCTCTGCCGGCCGCTTTCCAGGCCTTTCCGTTGGCATCATGGTCGTCGAGGACGGCCTCCAGATGGGACTCGCCGCCACCGCTGGCTTCGCGGCCAACCTGCGGAACTGTTTCCCCGTCGCCGCCGTTGCCGTGTGCACGGTCGGCCGCCTGAACTGTTTCCACGTCGCCACCACTGCCTTCCACATGGTCGGCCTCCGGAGATGAACTGCTCTAGGCTCCTGAGTTGCCAGCCTCTGGGCCGGCCTCCTGAACTGTGTGTTGGGACCCTGTTCAAGGACTCCAGTGTGTGTGTTGTGTTTTGGACAATCCATGTGGTTCGCTGGAGTTTGTTTTTGTTTGGTTTTGGTCCCTCCGTCCTGGGCCCCCCGCCGCCCGCCCTGGGTTGGTTGTCTGTTTTTGTTTTGGGCTGTCTGGAGCCAGCCCTTGGAGGGGGGGTACTGTCATGGTCCTGGGTCATTTTGACCCAGCGTTTTGTGTTTCCTTGAAGTTCATTTTTGTGCCTTGTGTTTATTCTGATTTTGCATTAGTTTAGGGTTGAACTTGAAGTTTAGTGTTTTATCAGCCCTACCCTGTGTCTGTCCTCGGTGCTCTGTTCATGTCCCCGTGTTGTGTTGTAAATCAGTCTGTGTGTTTCCTGCTTTACTTTGAAGGCTCGTGTTCTGGATTTCCTGTTCTATTCTGAAGGTCTGTGTCTGTTGTCATTGTGTTCAGCTTGTGTCCTCCAGTCATCGTGTGTATTAGGATCAGCTGTTCTCCCCTCCTGTGTGTCATTACCCGATTACCTTGTGTGTGTGTGTGTGTATATTTAGTGGGTGTCGGTCTGTGCTCGTTGTCGGCTCGTCTGTGTATCTCTGTGTAGTCTGCGTTCGTCTGTATATCTCTGCGTTCCATGGTGCTTCGTTCCTGTCGGTGTCTCTCTGCCCCGCAGCCCTTTTGTATGGTCTCAGGTTTGTTATTTAGTTTTTCCCAGTTTAGGTTTCCGTTAGTATTTGCCATGCCTCACTGCCTGTTTGCCACCCTGCCACTTTGTAAATAAACGTCACACTCTTCATCAGTCGGCTGTCTGCATTTTGGGTCCTCCTTTCACTCCTCAACACGACTGCTGCCCCAGCCGTGACACTGTGTGCACAAAGCTGAGCAAAGTAAGCTAATTTCAGTTAATTTCTGCTTTATTTCATTAAAACAGTTATACAGTCACGGAAAAAATTATTTGAACCCCTGCTGATTTTGTAATTTTGCCCACTAACAAATAAATGATCAGTCTATAATTTTAATTGTAGGTTTATTTGAACAGTGAGAGACAGAACAACAACAACAACAACAAATCCAGAAAAATGCATTTCAAAAAATAATAGGTGGGGCTTCTTTTTAAACACTCAACATGAGGATTGAGTGAAGTTTTAGAACAGAGATACAGTTTTGGCACTGCAGTAACAACTTTGAGCCATTACGAGTGCCAGTAAAAAAACCTCAACTGCTGCATAGTCACGCTATATACATTCATCAACCACATTATTGTGTATGCCTGTTCCACACTGCTCGATACAGTAATTGACTCATTCTTATACAGCAGTTTTCTACTCTACATGAACACAACAAGTGCTGATACAACGTAATTTGTCTCCTTCACACAAAAACTTGAAACACATGAAAGTGCTTTTCTATCTAACAGTCACACACATTCATACTCTATGGATTCATCAGGGAGCATCTTGGGGTTAGTATCTTGCCCATTTAGCATACACCAACACCCACACCAACCTTCCGATTATTAGATGACCTCCTCTACAGCCAGCCCAAACATCTAATCAGCCTTTCACATCAACAGCAGCTCAAAACATCCATCCATCTGCTTATCCTTTTCAGGGTCACGGGGGGACTGGAGCCTATCCCAGCTATCTATTGAAAGTACACCCTGGACAGGTCAACAGTCTGTCACAGGGCTAACATACAGACACAGACAACCAAGGGCAATTTAGAGTTTCCACTTAACCTATCCACGTCTTTGGACTGTGGGAGGAAGCTGGAGCACTCAGAAAGAACCCAGAACCCAGAACCTCCACAGAGAAAGATACCAGCCTGATGGTGGAATTGAACTCAGAACCTTCTTGCTGTGTGGCAACAGTGCTAACCACCGTGTTGCCAAGCGCAAAACATTTAGGCATTAAACATAGTCAAGACAGCCTGCTGAAGTTCAAGTCAAGCATATTAATAAGGGAGAAAGTTGACTTAATGTGGCTGTTAATGCCAGACAAGCAGGTGAGTATTTCAGACAGTGTTGACATACTGGGATTTTTCCACCCAACCAGAAACTATCCAGTGAGCAGCAGTTTCTGGATGAAAATTCCTTAATGTCAGAGAAGACGACACTTTCTGTCCTGTTTATTGTAGACCACTTTAAGCTGCACCACTAACTCAAATAACCACTCATTACAAACAAGCAAGGTAGACCTGAAAGCTAAACACATCTGACTTTGAAGCAGATGGGCTACAACAACACAACACCACACTGGGGGCTACACCTGTCACCTAAAAAGATGAAACTGGGGGACGCACTCACCAAAATTAGACAACCAAAGATTGAAAAAAGCTGTACTCCACAGTCACCAGATCTCAGTCCAGTAGAGCATCCCTGGCATGTGCTTGAACAGGAAAATTGGATGTGCAGCTGTGAGACAAGACTGAAAGTATCTATTTCTTATTTGTTAAAAGTAAACCTCTGACAATGTGCTGTTGTGTTTGCTCTTTCATCCACTTTAGAAAAGATTAATTTGACTAAAAACACTGATGCAATGTTGGACAGGAAAGTGAGCGAGCTCGAGTTGTGATTGAAAAACTGGTTTTGATGATCAGATTCAAGTGAGAAGTGCACAGTAACAAATATTTTTAGTAGTGAATTATGTGCAGAAACAATAGCAGTTTAAAAACAATGAGAATATCTAATGTGAGTGAGGAAATGCATCACTCATTTGTAGGGATGGGTATCGTTTAGGTTTTATCCGATACCGGTGCCAAACCGGTACTTTTGAAACGGTGCCGGTGCTTAAACGGTGCTCGAACCGGTGCTTAAAGAATGGAGAACACAAAATTGGTTCAAAAACCTCTCATGTTCAGCTGTATTTTTTTTGTAAAAAGATAACAATGTTAGCCTTTTCTGCAGCTATAGGGCATATATGGTATCACTCTTGGCTGGAAGCAGTGCTTAAACAATGGAAAAAACACAAAATTGGTCCAAAAACCTCTTATGTTTAGCTGTTTTCCACTTTTTCTTTGGTCATTTTAGCCTTTTTGGCCAGGGTGAAGGGAGTATCTGCCATCAAACAAGAAGACAGCCGCATGTAACTACGACGGTGTTTGCTAGTTCACCTTACATGCATTAATTTAATAACGTGGTTAGCCTACTCAACGTGAATTACACACGAACAACATTAAGCTACTGACCCAGAGAAGAACGCTGCTGCTGCCATCATCATCCGTCATCATTTCTGCTACACTGGCAGGGCTAGCGGCCAGGACTCTCCTCTTCGGGTTTTTGGGGGATGTTGCTAACTCCAGGTCCGATAACAGGCACCACACCCGCAGTAGATGTGCACGGTGTGAGGTCTCGCAGCAAGCTATCAAACACGGCGCAATTCTCGGCTTTAAAAAAAACGCTATGCGTCGCCAGGTGTTTCATCGGATTCGAGGTGTTACCTCCTTTGACAGTATCACAGTATCACCTTAAAGCACTTGTTGCAGGCTGCTGAGTTTGCATCTTTTGCTGTGAAGTACAGCCAGACTTTTGACCGCTTCGCCTTGGGCATTTTAACTCTATAGCTCTGCTCTAAAAGAACGTACGTACCTGGGCCCGCCTACTATCCTTGGAAACGTAAAATGATTGGCTAGAATTGGCTCAGGAAAAAAAAAATAAGCACCTAAATGTGCGCTGCTTTTCGGTCTGGTTATACCGTTTATGTCAGAACCGGTGCCATCATGGCACCGGACACCGGTACCCATCCCTACTCATTTGTGAAGTGTAGCTCATAAAGTAGAATAGGTCATCTGCTAATTGAAGGTTGGTGGTTCAGTCCCTGGCTGCCCCAGTGTCCATGCCAAATTTCTTTGTCAGGAGACTCACCCAAGTTGCTCTCTGATGCATCCATTAGAACAGGGGTGGGAGAACTCCAGGCCTCAAAGGCCGGTGTCCTGCAGGTCTTAGACGTGTCCTTGATCCAACACAGCTCATTTAAATGGCTAAATTACCTCCTCAACATGTCTTGAAGTTCTCCAGAGGCCTGGTAATGAACTAATCATTTGATTCAGGTGTGATGATGCAGGATGATATCTAAAACCTGCAAGACACCGGCCCTCGAGGCCTGGAGTTTCCCACCCCTGCTTTAGAGTTTGCATATTATGATTGATTTTTACAAATATAAACCTGGCGCTCCAGTTTCACACAGAGAGAGTGTCTTTTAACCTTTCTTACTACTGCCCAGTGTTGTGTTTTATCTTGCTTTAGTTGAAGAGTTGAATTCTACTGTTTGCCTTATGTTTTCGACTTTGAAAAAACTTTATGGTTGTTGTTAAAATGATTTTTTTCTCTGAGCCTGCCTCAGGAGTCCTACATTTGCATCCTCTTTCTGCTACATGCCCTGACATGTTCTGTGTTTGTACACATTGCAGTTTTTTCTACACAAACTCTACTACTAAAAACATTTTGGTATTGTTCTCATCTGAATCTGACAACTAACCAAAGCAGTATATTTGTCAGAGTTACAGATCTCTTAATGCTGTCTAGCATTGCATTAGTCTTTTCAATCAAATGGTAGAAGTGAAACTGCCCTTCAACTAAAAGCAAATAGAAACTTACGTTCTCAGAAGAGGCTTGGTTGAAACAAATACGAACACACAATCTCAGTCTTGTATCACAGGTGCATGTCAGGGCACTGTTAATTACACACAAGTATACGTGATACATGTAATGTATGCAGTATGACTTCACTGTAGTACACAGTTCTTGGTCTTAAAGATTGCATTTTTTATTTGTGCCTTTGCAGATGTACATAGTTTCTCCTGTATCGTTTTAGTTTTCTTTATTTTCTGTTTCATTATTTCATTTTTGTTTGAAAGCTTTTTACTCTGCATTAGGGCTACATTTCTGAGGTACTCTTTTTAAAGTCAGAGCTTCTTGTAACTATAAGAGGCAAAACCACTGTTTTGGCTAAGTGATAAAACAGTGGTGAATTGAATGGATTTGACATGTGAAGAAGGTTTTAGCTGTTTTAATGTCTTTTACAAAGGCAAGTATGCCTCGGCTGTTTTGAGAACTACATTAAGATATGAGAATTGCATCAAAGCAATCAAGAAAACAGTAACTATGTCACATTTTTAAGTGTCATTGATCCAGGGGAAAGAACACCACCATTAACTTTTGAAAGGATGAGAGTTGTGTTTAAACATAAAGTAAGTTATTTGCATTGCATGTTGTATGTTTGCTAAAAATGAGTGCATTTTGGCACTGAAATACTTCTTAAGCACATTATATATCCATGTACATGTGTGTGTTTGGCCTCGTTCTGGCTGAGTTGTGATAATTCATGAGAATGAGGGCAAAGAAACAGGCCCCACTGCTGGAGCCATTAGTTGCTCCAGTAAATCTGCTGGGACCTGAGAGTCAGTCCTTCAGCAGGTATTTCCTGCCTCTTGATCTAGGAAGGCAGTGCTCATTTTTGCTGGTGGGGGTTCAGCTTTCATAATAAGTTGTGGTTTGATGCCAACAGTTTATTATTCAGTTTCATTTTGAGGACAATTACGTGTGTGTGTGTGTGTGTGTGTGTGTGTGTGTGTGTGTGTGTGTGTGTGTGTGTGTGTGTGTGTGTGTGTGTGTGTGAGAGAGAGAGAGAGAGAGAGAGAGAGAGAGACAGCATGAGTATCCTTTCTAGTAAGAGTCCAGCCAATTTGCCAACTCTAGTATCTTGATGATTTCCTGAAACTCAACACTATAGCTATAAGCAATACTTTTCATCATTTCCTGCAATTTTATTTAAAAACAAATGTCATCCAGTAATACTGTAAGGAAAAGTCATTCTCATTATTCTAAAGCAGTTCTCAAATCAGTAGTGCATTCTTGTGGTTTTTAGACACACACTGCTATTGTTTCTATATACACTTCACAACTAAAGTCATTTGTTAGGGTGTTGATGCACTTGTCACTTGAAACTGACAACTTATCAGAACAGTTTGTACTTTTGTCAGTCCCAGGTCTAAATTGCTCACTTTCCTAATTATTGTCCAGCATTGCATCAGTTTTTTAAATCAAATTACTTCAAACTTTTTTCAAATATGTATGAAAGAGCAAATACAGTAACACACTGTTAGAGACTGACTTGCAACAAATAGAAATACATACTTTCAGTTTTGTGTCACAGCTGCTCATCCGCATTTCCCGTTCAATCATCTTTCTTCCTTATTCTGAGGTGTGAACTTCAGCAGGCAGTCTTGACCATGTCTACATGCCTAAATGCTTTGAGTTGTGATGTGAAAGGATGATTAGATATTAGAATTACTGTAATGAGCGTTGGCTCAGGCATATCTAATAAAGTGGCCGCTGAATGTATGTAGTGTGACTTTACTGGATTAAAATTGTTAGTTGGTGCAATTTTCTCACAATGTATCAGTATATTTTTGGTTTGTTTTCTGATGCTTATAGGTTTACAAATATTATTTTTGCTTTTCTCCATTCACCACACTAAATGCAGATCTCAAAACAGTTTTAGAAAACACAGAGTCACCTTTGCAGAAGGCACTACAAACAATAAAAACCTCTCTCATATTTGTTAAAACATTAATACCACTCCCTGTTGTTTATTTCTCAAAACCTTACCAACTCTCGAAAGACGTTTGTAGGCCTAACGCGGAGCAAAAAAATAAATAAATTCAAAAACAAAAATAATATGTGAGGTTTTTTTAAAAAAACTTTACAAAATAGCAAAAATGGAGAAAAGCAACAAAAATAATTCAATTCAATTCAATACTCCATTGTCCCACAAGGGGAAAATAGTTTAGCAGCAAGGGCAACAATAAGAATAAACAAAACAATGATAAAAAGCCCCAAGACAGTTATTCACTATTAAGGAGACGGATTGCAGTAGGAATAAAAGAAACCTGGAGTCTTTTGGTCTTCCTCACAGGTCTCACAGGTCTAAAATGACAGCCCAGAGGGCAACAAGTCAAACTCACTGTGAAGCGGATGGTTAAAACAATTAACAATAAAATGAGCCTTCCTTAGCACATGCTTGTTATAAATGGCTAAAAGCCCATCTTACCAACTCCCTGAGATTTTGATGGCAGTTTTTACCAAAAGTCCCAACTGATTCTTGTTTTAGAGTTATGTTACCAAACCGATACAGCGATACAGAAAGAAATAACAAATTCAATAAAACTTCTGTAAAACAAGGACAAAATTTCAGATGAGACATTAAAAAATTTCATTGTCTTTGCTGAACCTTTTTTGGTAGTGGCATCAGCATGAGGCTCAAAACACAGTTTGTGGTCAAGAACAACCCTTAAATACTTGCATCAGAAAGAAGAAAATGATAATATCTACGATTGGAAAACAATGCAGCAACCACTGTATAGTCCAGTAAATTAACGCTACATACATTAATTTAGGGATCAGACAGCGTCTCTAAGGAGATGGGGCTTTGAGGGAATAACAGGAGGAGATAAGGTGCAGAGAGGCGTTTAAGACTCCACCTCTGGTCCCTGGTCCTCATTATGGTCACGTTTTGGGTGGCTTAATGAATTTGGCCAGATTTCTAGAAACGAGAGCTACTCCATCCAAAATGGGCTAGTTTCCCATTTATTTATAAAGCCCACAGCATTTTTTGGACATCACCCAGACAACCAGCAATTCAAGAACAAGTCTTCACCATTAAACTTGCTTGCAGCTTTATGCATGCCTTCCTCCTGGAAAAACATCAGAATTTCTCCTCTGAGCTCAAAGACTCGTGTCAGCACTTTACCTCATCAAAGCCACCTTGCCTCACAGCGTGAGGAGTCTTTCATAGACTGTTCATGTTGAGTCTGAGTCTGCAGAGGGTCCCAGTGCTCTGGAAGACATCATGCCTCATCCCTGTACCAAAGACGTCACGTCCCAGTGGCCCCCAGGAAAGACTCATCCAACTCCAACCCATAGTCAGACCACATCAGGATCCCCTTCAGTTTGCTTACCAGCCCCGCCTCGAAGATGAGGACACCATCATCTACCTGCTCAGTTGCGTCTACACCCATCTGGACCAGCCGGCGAGCACTGTGAGGGTCATGTTTTTTTACTTTTCCAGTGCATTCAACATCATCAGGCCAACCCTCCTGGGTGATAAGCTAACAGCGATGCAAGTGGATGCTTCCCTGGTGTCCTGGATTGTTGATTACCAGACAGGAAGACCACAATATGTGCGTCTTCCACATTGTGTGTCTGACAAGGTGATCAGCAACACAGGGGCACCACAAGGGACTGTCCTCTCCCCCTTCCTCTTCACCCCCTACAACACAGACTTCAGAACCTGCACAGAGACCTGCCATCTTCAGAAGTTTTCTGATGACTCACATCAACAGGGGTGATGAGTCAGAGTACCGGGCTGTGGTTGACTCCTTTGTCACGTGGTGCGAGCAGAATCATCTGCAACTCATCGTGGCAAAGACCAAGGAACTGATTGTGGATTTTAGGAAGACCAGGAAACCCTTGACCCCTGTTTCAATCCAGGGGGTCAATGTGGACATTGTGGAGGACTATAAATACCTTGGAGCCAGAGTCGTCTCTATTTCCTGAGGCAGCTGAGGTCCTTCAACATCTGTCAGACAATGCTCAGGATTTTCTATGAGTCTGTTGTGGCCAGTGCTATCCTCTATGCTGTTGCATGCTGGGGCAGCAGATTGAGGGTCGCAGGTGCCAACAGACTAAATAAACTGATCCGCAAGGCCAGTAATGTTGTTGTTATGGAGCTGGACTCCATTTGGGTGGTGTCAGAGAGCCAGATGTTGTCCAAGATAAAGACAGTGCTGGATAATACCTCCCACCCACTCCATGATGTGCTGGCTAGCCACAGGAGCACGTTCAGTGAGATTACCAAAAAGCACCACTGAACGACACAGGAAATCATTCCTGGCCGTGGCCATCTCCCTGTACAACTCATCCATCTACTACAGTGTAAATACTGAAGTAGTTACACCCTTTTTCACACGCTCTTTTCTACTCAGTAATATTCTGTCAATATTCTTGATATTTATTTATAATCACCTCTGTTAATCCTTGTATATATTAGTGTTATTTTTTAATTTGTAAATCCGTAACATATTGTATCGTTTAATTAGTTTAGTCTGTTACTGTTACTGTATTGGAGCAACTGTAGCCCACATAATTTCCTTAGGGATTAATGAAGTATGCTGATTCTGATTCTGATTAATTTGTTGACCCTCATACTGTCAGCCGCCAGAGTTTTCAAACATAAAATACACACCAGTCTCTCCTCATCTCCTATATTCACGGTGAAAACAACAGCAAGATGCGGTTCAACATATTTCCTTTTTGGCTTATTATCGGCACTTGCCTTGTCTGTCTCAGATGCAATGCATGGTTTTCTTTTTGTAACTGTCACATATCTCTCTATTTTGATGACCATCCAAACCTGGGGCAGCAGCAGATGTGCATAGTATTAACGTAACTGCCACAAATTACTTTGTTCCAACGTAAAAGGGATTCAGATGTTAAACATTAGTTCCACATGATTTTTCTGCCAGGTAACTTGCGTCCCACCTGTCAGAACTCTGCGCACCACCCGTGGGATGCGCCACACACTTTGAGAACCACTGGTTTAATGGATGGGGCCATACAGTGTTAAATGAGAACCTCCTTCCCTCAACCAGAACCAGTTTTCTGGTTGAGGGAAGGAGGTTTTGAGGCATTGACATTCTGACAGTGTCTCAAAACATACCACATAGGCAACAACTTTGTGAGCTAAAGAAGAAGTGGTCGTGGAGAAGCCTAGCCAGTCTTCAGCCCTCAGTCCTATAGAAAATCTGTGGAGGGAACTCAAACGTCAAGTTCCCAAGCAGCAACCAAGAAATCTAAAGAATTTCAAGTGTTTCTGTAAATTGCAGTGGGACAAAATTCCTCCTGAGATGTGTTTAAACCTTTTTCACCAACTACAAGAAATGTCTTACGATGTTGGCCACAGTATAATTATTTACCCCACTGTATGTGATTCCCTCCAAACACATATGACACGTACACACACACACACATACACTCTTGACTCCCTGAAGACACCAAACATGCTCCAAACTTCTGCCTCGCCTGGCTCTCTGCTCTGACTCACATAGGAAAAAAAGGTTTAATCATGGGAGTAAATTGGCTCGTTGGAAAAATGATTCGTCGGGGCATAATGTGCATGTGTGAGCCATTTTGAGTCATTATGCTGTGATCTGAAAGGTTATAGAATTGAAACCAGCATGAGGCTGGAGCTTCCAAGGGCACCTAGAGCACTAGGCCTCGAGAGCGGCTCCACATGTTGCCAGACAGCACAATACCACAGCAATGCGGAGGAGGGGGACAGCTGCATGTACTGTGGGAAAACCTAATTGGGTGACGCTGCTTTCAAACCTCACTCAGAGCAATAAAATGAGGTGTTTGTTGTACCACATCACTCTGAATTAATGTATACACTTGTACTTTACAAACACACGCAGTCATGATTCCATCACTGTAGAGCACAGCACTGTAGCTAACTTTCAGTTCCTCATCTTCCCCTAACCCTTACCGCCACCTGCCCAACCCTAACCTAAATCTAACCATATCCAGTCTAGCTTTAGACTAGTTTCAGTATTAACTGGAAGTGAGAACCAGATAAATAATATTGTCAAAATTATATTGTTCTCCAAAAATAATAAATAAACACATTAATGAATCACATCATTGCATGGCAACATGTTTCTTCTTGAAAAATTTGAGCACTATTTTATTCGGACACAGCAAATTAATCACCAATCCACAGATTAGCACAGCTCGATGTCAGTCCATTTGTTACTGTGCTGGGTCCCATGCTGTTCTCTTTATACTTGTTACCCTTGGGCCGAATCTTTGATAAATACAATATTTCTTTTCACTTTTATGCGGATGACATTCAAATCTATTTTGAACTAGCTGAGGATGTCACATCGTCGTTGCAACACTTCTTTGACTGTATGAATGAAGTTAAAATCTGGCTACTGAGCAATTCCCTCATTCTAAATGATAAGAAGACTGAAATTGTAATCTTTGATACTCCCTTCTCTCGGGCTGAACTAACTGGTATTTTTGGGCCCTTTGCTGACTCCCTTTCTGACACTGTGAGGAACCTGGGTGTTGTCTTGGACAGTTCCTTCAAGTTGGACAAACGTGTGTCCTCTGTAGTTAAATCGAGTTTCAATCAATTACATCTAATCTCTAAGGCCAAGCCCTACATACCACGTAAGGACCTGGAGAAACTTATCCATGCCTTTGTTACATCAAGGTTAGATTACTGTAATTCCCTTTATACTGGTCTCCATTCTGCCCTTGTTCACAAACTGCAGCTCATTCAAAATGCGGCTGCGCGTCTCTTAACTGGAACTGGCAGGTTTGAGTCTATTACTCCAGTTCTTTCCGACCTGCACTGGCTCCCTATTAAATTTCGTATTGATTTTAAAATCTTATTGCTCACTTTTAAAATCATAAATAACACCGCGCCCAGCTATCTTACGGATCTCCTCAGCTTTTATACCCCTGGGAGAGTGCTTAGATCAGCAGGCCAAATGCTCCTGGTGCGACCTAGATCTCGGCTCAAGACCAGAGGTGACCGCGCATTCGCCGCTGTCACACCCTACCTCTGGAATAACCTCCCTCTAGCTATTCGGGTGTCTGATTCAATTCAATCTTTTAAATCTCGATTAAAAACGTATTTGTTTAGCCTTGCTTTCCCCGCCTCCTAGAGCCCGCATTTTTAGTGTACTGTAACTTATCTTTTTCGCTTTATTAATGTTTATAATGTTTTAACCTTCAGCCTTTCGGGTTGTGCCTACTATGCCTGGCGTATTATTGGTTAGTTATGTCACCCGCCTGTTAGTATATTTTATTTGTATTTTGTATTTTGTATTTTATGTTTTGTATTTGTATTATTATTGCTCTTAACTCGTTCTGTGAAGCACTTTGGCATACCTGTGGTTTTTTAAATGTGCTATATAAATAAAATTGTATTGTGAGTCAGAGGTCATTGAACATTCTCAGACAGATATAATGCTGTTGACATTACATAACTTCCTTAGTGTACTTTTAGAAATGTACATATGGGACTGAGTTCGCCACAATCAGGTATTTTCTAGCAATAACATATGCAGAAAAAAGAGAAACTTAAAGTTATCCAAAAAATAAAATCTTTTGCATGAACTGTGTGTGAACATCCACAGTGATCTCTGTCTATTGATAAAGGAAAAGTACTAATACCACACTGTAAATGTTGCTTATTAAATCATGGCATTGTTATTCCTCTTATATGATCATGTAAAAGCAGGATTTTACTGCTTTACATTAACGTATAAAAGCATACTAATGTAAATTGCTTTATTTAAACTGCAGGCTGAAATGAAATGAACTGCTGTGTCGCTCCACCCAGGTCCATCCCTGAATTTGTCCCTGGACCCGTCCCTGTTCCCAGGATGAGGGCATCTAGGGTCCAGCCTGTCCTTTCATGCATCCTTGTTGGGTCTACAGTTTCAACTTCTGCTCGTTGCCTTTGTCAGAGAAAACCAGAGCATCCACACAGGCACACTGTTGCTGTGAGATGACAGGGTTACCCACTGAATTGCCAAACAGCTTTTTCGAACATCTTTCCTTAGATCTAAGGAAATAGATAACCTACAGAAGGAGCTGAAATTGTCAGAACTGATTACAATGGGAGAACGGGCGTCCAATGAGGTAAATTTGATAGCTGCGTCTTAAAAGAGCACTAGGAAATGTGATGAAATTTTCTTTGGATATGGAAGTATTTTATAGAGAGTTAGATAAAGAGATTAATGTTGCTCACAGTCATATGAGCTCAGCAAGCAGGTGGACAGTGGTTGCCTACGAACTCTTACTGGTTTTGTGGGGTCCTTATTCATGTGAACTCATTCACATGCAACCCTGATTGATACCTACCTGTTACTGGACTCAAATGGTTGGATAACAGCTGAACTGGTGAAATAGTATGAAGTCATGACATTTCCCTTGTCCTTTAATTTTTTATTATAGTTCTTTTTGAGTAATTCTTTATGCATTAATATGCTAATTGTGAACAGTTGTTTAATGACTGACCACCTGAGGTTTCTGTTTGTTTTTAAACAGGTGTTCGGCATTGGGAAGGCCAGTGGTTTATTGGGGATGCTGACTGTCACTGATGAAGCTGTGCCCAACTCTCTAAATCCTCTGCACCTTACAGATTTTACTGGCAGACATCTGGGGAGGATGTACACTGGTGGTTGGTGTCCTGCAGCACTGCAGCTGTCTTTGCAGCACAAAATCCTCCTGACTGATGGGCTTGTGGAGCTCCTGAATAACACTTTGAAGGATGCAGGGTAGGTTATCACAGGAAAATTTGTTCCAGGCCCAGGAACGTCAGCAGTGCCTGTACAACAGTCACTAGGCACAGACAATTTACAACAGGAGATCAAATACTTGTACTGCTTCTTTCGTCCAGCTCAATTACTCACCAAGTGCTAAAGACCCTTTGTGGTCACACGACAAATGCGGACTTTGATTATGAAGTGGTGTGGTAGGACTGGGGAAAAGCCATACAGGTTTACCACCTCAAACTCTTGCATGGAAAGAGGCCGAATCAAGATGAGCTGGCGCCTGTAATGCCAATTTCTACCATTCCCGCCTCACCCCATTACTGTAACCATCTCACACCACCCCAGAGAACAGATCTTGCTGCAGTGCAACAGTATTTTACAGATGCGTTCTTCCCTCCGCCAGGTCACACCATACTCATAAAGCCCAATTTAAAAAACTGCCCCAACAAAACGATGCATTCACAGACCTATAGGTTACCTGAACATAAAAGGCAAATAGTTTGGAAGGATTTGGCTGCTATGTTGGAGACGGGAGTGTTGGAAGTATTGTACAGTGCTTGGTGTGTCTCCATAGTTCTTGTGTTAAAGAAAGATGGTGTATAGGTTTCTGTGTGGACCGCAAGGTAAATGAAGTGTCACAGTTTGATGTTTGTCCCATGCATGCACTGCTCATTTTTTCACACTGGATTTGACCAAGGGCTACTGGCAGATTCCCTTGTCTTCAAAGTCTAAAGAAAATATGGCTTTTTCTACTACATACACTGCATATGATACAACCTACCGAGATAATGTCATCATCCACAGTGACATCTGGCAGCAAGTTACTGAAATGCTAGAGTCCTTGAGCCAGGCGGGGTTCATAACCAACCCGAAGAAGATTACGGTTGGATGGAGGGAGGTACAGTATCTGGGGTACCACTTGAAGGGTGAGCAGCTGCACTCTCAGATAGAGAAAGCAGGAGCTAGTGCATCCTGCCCATGTTCCAAGACAACAAAAGAGGTGAGATAGTTTTGGGGGTGGGCTTTTGGGGGTACTACCACAGGTAAGCATGTTGGGCCGGACTGCGGGGTGTGGTTTGTAGCTCAGCTGCAGGGGATGGGTGGCACAGTGGGTTCAGGGAGCAGCGCCAGGGGAAGCTGGCTAACACTGCTGGCAGACATCAGCCAATTCTGCCTCTACCATTTTACACAGTAGTATGCTGGGACTGATTTGTGTGGCAGCAGATGACAGTGAGGAGCTGGCCAGGCAATGGCACAAGCATTGCACAAAGTGAATAATAAAGAGTTATCCTGAGCTGGGAATGCCGCATCCTGTGTGTGTATTAAAGGACCAGATCAAGGCTAATGTCACAGAGACCTGGACTGGAAATAAGTGAAAATGCAGCCAATGGCCAAAGAAAAACTAGACATTTAAGGAAGAGTCCTTCAGAAGCCATCTAACCCACTTAAAAAACAGAAGAAAGGCAAGGGCTTGTGCATAACATATATGCTGTTATTTTAACTGTTATACTCATTTTGTTATACTAAAATACATTTGAAAGTAGTGCACACATGCTGTTTAGGTTGCTGAAATCTAAATCTCAATGTCTCGTTTATGGCCAAGAACATGACCCTGCATTGCTCCATTATAATCACAGTGAATCAAACACACATATTCCATGCCGTTCATGCCAGTTCCAGATGGGAAGAAATTCCTCCTTATTTTGTTGTTATGAGTAATGTTTTCCATCAGGCTCAGCAGGAAGGTCATTTTTTGGGAAGAGAAATTATTCTTTTTCAGTCAACACAGTTGCAGCAATCTTTGGGTGTATTAAGCAGAAGTTAAGACATTTTGTATGTGTTTTAGAACACGCAGGATATTGTAATTTTTCATTCTTTGTTCAGTTTGGAGAATTAGCTATTACGCAGCAGCATCTGATCTAAGCTCCAAACCTACAGATACAGTCTGCATAACTAATCCCTGTCCTGTGAAGCAGTAAGAGCCAAGTGGGGGGGGACTAAGATAATATTGCACCTTATATTATATATATATATTATATTTTATTGCAACACAATAAATCTTAAGGCACCACCACGCTACTGCAATGCTACGCAGAACTTTGCAGAAGCAGAACAGAAGCAGTGACATTGTGTTGCTATGTTGTTGGTTAATTTACTTTGACCCTCCCAAAAAGTGAGAAACCATAGTAACCAAAGAACTTTGTTCTGGTAAAATGAAAATATTAAAGAAAATGGCCTAAAGTGAAAGTGTACCAACACAGGCCACTGTAATCGGCACCTGTTGGCTAGGCCTTCTCTGCTAATTTAAGTCACTGAAATGGATAGCTCCACTCTTTGTGCCTTCAGCAACTTTTAGAGCATTTTAAGTAAATTATATGATACATTTTAGGGCTTCTATGTGGACATGTTTGTGCTTCAGTTTTAGTGAGTGAGATTCTAGTATCTTATTAATCTTTTACTTAGAACTAGATGTGTGACCATATACATTTCTTTTGCTAGCATTAGCTAATAACTGCATACAAAAAAAAGAAAGAAAAGAGAAACAGTTGGGCAGCAGCGAAAATTTAACATAAAGGTTTTATGAAATCCTTATTCAATGTTTCTCACAGCCATTGATGAAAATGAAGTTTTTTAAATTGTCAAACAAAGTAAACATCAGAAATCATTGGATTGTAATGATATTGATATGATAGTGGTTAAAACAAGCTATTGAGGCTATTTTAAAACCATTTACATACATCTGTAATTTATCATTTCAGTAAAAATAAATTTTGTGGTGTAATAATAGATGAAAAACTTAACTGGAGAGCTCACATAAGATATATTCATTCCAAAGTATGAAGAAGCATTGCAATCCTAAACGAGGCAAAGCAGGTATTAGACTGGACATCACTTAATATTCTCTACTGTTCACTGGTTTCACCTTACTAAGCTATTGTGCAGAGGTCTGGGGCAATAACTATAAACGCACGTTACGTTCACTTTTTACTCTTCAAAAAAAGTGGTTCGAATCATCCACAATGCAGGTTATAGGGATCAGACAAACTCACTATTCTTGCAGTCTGAAATATTGAAATTTGCTGATATAGTGAAATTCCAAACAGCAGAAATTCTGTTCAAAGCAAAAGATAATGAACGACCAGGTTGAGAGAAGAAGTTATAATTTAAGGGATGGAGTGTACGTATTGCCAGAAAAAGCTTTTGTGTTTCTGTGCGTGGAGTGAAGCTGCGGAACAGAGTATTGAGTTGAAGCAATGTCCAAACATAAAACTGTTTAAAAAGAGTTATAAAGAAAGGGAAAATGTTGATATTTAGTGAATACCTCTGTTTAGGAATTTTTATGATGATGTATATATTATATCAGACATAGGTTCGTTAATATTACTGCAGATTATGTCAGTAAGGAAGCTGATTAAATATTGATCGATAACTTATGGCAAAGGGGTGGGATTAAATAAGTGTGCACTTTTTCCCACTCCTTTTCGATATGTAACTGAATCAGAACAGCTGAAGCAATGTTGAAATGTATTAGCTTTATTTTGTATAGCATTTTTTTCCATTCTTTTCTTTGCTAGATGAACTTTGTATATTGTTTACATGATCGAAATAAATTAGAACAAACAAGCAAACAAAGCTCTTATGTTAGGGTTTGTGGGTGGTTGTAATTCGGGAGATAAAGCGGGTCATCTACTAATCAGAAGGTTAGTGGTTCAGTCCTAGGTTGCTCCAGTCTGCATGTCAAAGTATCCTTGAGCAAGACACAAATTGCTCTATAATGCACACATTGGAGTGTAAATGTTAGGTAGCAAGCACTTAAGTGGAAAAAAATTCATGGGCATGTTGTATAAAGTGCTTTGAGTGCTCAAGTGGAGTAGAAAAGCACTATATAAGAATCAGTCTATTTAAAAATCAAAGGGTCCAATAAATAAAGTCCAAAATCATTTGTCTTCTTTTATACAAAGTCTATTTTCTGGTGGGGCGGGGCAAGGACTGTTTCCTCACAGCAAGACAGTTCTTGACTAAATCTTCTGAGCGTGCATGTTTTGTTTGTGCCTGTTTTGGTTTCCTCCAGGTAAAAAAGGGGAAAAAAAGATGCTAGTTAGGCTAATTAGTTATTCTAAATGTCTCAGGTTTTTGAGCTGTCAGTAACACTAGTCTAGACTAGACTAAGAAGAACTCCACCAAGGTGGTTATTGGACTACAAGCTAGTGCTAGGTTTTAATAAATCTTTTAGTTGTTTTGTGTATTTGTGTGTCCCATAGACAGAATTATGTATTTGTGTTGCTTTAAATAACAACATAGGTGTAGTCCTTTTAAATTGACAAGACTGGACAATCTTTTGTCTGTGCATCACTGGACAGTCACGAGAGCCCAGGTTTATTGTTACTACAAATTGCGTTACAATAATTTCATATTTTCTTTGGGCAGTGCAGCATTGAATCATTCCCATCAAGTTAGCTTATGTTGCCCTGAATGCAGTTATTGCATCCAACTGTGCTCTCTGTCTTCCTAACATGCTCTCAGCCTGCATTCAAGCCCAAAGCTCTGCACTGTTGATGTGACTGGACAAATTAGTGTTACTCCAGCTAATGTATTCAAACTGCTGCCGAGTGGCTGTAGAGGACATTGAGCGGTATTAGAAATGATCGCTTTGACTGTGAGCGACGCTAACCACTCGTGAAAAGGTGACAGCACATTTGGCTGCTATTTGCTAGGGGAAAGAAAAAAATACCTCCAAGTTTAACTTTGTGGTATTTTAGATATTTAATTCATACAGGATGTGGAAAATGTGTTTGGTCTATTCACATCTTAAAAGAGTCATTCTGACTAGAGAAACATGCTACAGAGTTCATCTCATGCCATTGCCCCTTCAACACTTTAATGATTTTGTACTTTCTCAGTGCCAGCCTACTCACTGACAAACTATTCTTTCATAAATAGCTCTGGATGGCGCAGCTCTGTACCACTCCTGTTGAGCGCTTGCACACACAAATATTAAATATTTGTGGTGACTCCTGGATGTGTCTTAAGCAGACAACATCTGACAGGCCTGAAATGCAGCCAGGGCAGATATGAAAACAGGCACTGTCTGTCAAAATCAGGAAATAACCCCCACATTCACCTCAAGGGCCCAGCTGAAAATCATTAGTTTAAAACAATGTGCTGCTTCTACTGTTAGTCTGTTGGCTAAGCTACTGTTAGCTTTCAATTTGACGTTTTCTTTTACAAAAATGGTCCAGCTAAAACTAGTTCTCATATCAAAACTAATATACAGTATGATTCACTAAAAGCATGGAAAACATGACACATCTATTAATCTGCAATATTACATGATCATTTATTTAAAAAAATACACAAAAGCAAGAATATTTACAACTGACTACACACTGAACAGAAGAAAAATGGTTTTAGTGGTTGTGTTTGATAAATTTTGTACTTCCTAGAGAACTCTAGTGTGTCTGCTCAGATTTGGTTATAAAAATGAATTCAGTTTATTATTTTTAATAAGGATTTTAACAAAGAGAGGAGGTCTAAAAAAATTTAAGGGCTGTAAATGTCTTGCAGTTTGCAAGCAGATTACAGTCAGTCCAGCCAGACAATATCTGTGGTGATATTCAGAAATAAATAACTATGATCGAGATTTGGAGAGCTTATCTGATTCTGCCTCCTTCCACTGAAACTGTTTGTCAAGAAACTACACAGATGAGCCCTTCCTACACAGAAAAAACAACTAGCATCTATACAATAGGATCACTTGAGGGAACTCTTGAAAGTCTGCAACAATACAATACAACAGAAAAAATTAGTATATTACACTAGATTTCCATGTTAACAATGTTGACATCAGCACAAATGATCTATGAAACCAATGCAGATGTCATTATTGGGGACCAATGCTAACATCAGCATGAAATATCAGAGTTTTAGTATTACCCTTGCCCTTTGGGAGGAGTTGCAATCTTTCCCATATGGAAAAGATATATATAAATCTTATAAAGTTTGTATCTGTCTTGTGTGAAACTTGTATGAAAAGCATACAAGAGTGAAAACAGATATAAGATCCCTTGAAAAATTATATAAATGAAACTTGTATGCTTTGGATACTTCCTAAAACAATATATGAAAGTAATGAGAAAGTGGCTGCTTTCATGAGTAAATCATATAAGCCTTATATGATTCACTATATGAAGTAGGCCACATCTTATGCAAGTCTTTTATAAGTTTTTACTATTTCTTTTCCATATGGGTTGAGTGTGCTTGTTTTTTTGCTTTTTTAAAATTAATATCTATTATTGTTGTTTTTACCCCCACAACGACTAAACTGTCTCCACATCAGCTCTATAAACATGCCAACATGTGCTGTAAGAATATGTAATTTCAGACAGAGATCTGTCATCCCTGTTTTACAAGCAGATCACAATGACTAATTAAACTGAGAAATTCAAATACTCCCAGTTGGGATGTGATTCATTTGTAAATTTCCACTTTGTTATAACAATGTACCATTCTAGTTTGGTGCTGTTTTGAATGGCATACTGCTCTACATTTATAATATTACTTTATGCAAACAGTTAGCTTTGACTGGACTGAAACTATGATAAGGTTAGCTTGGCTAAAAAGTTAAAAACTGTTCTGAGGAATAGGCTTGCACAAGCTAGGTGTCTGACCTCTACAGCATTTTCTGGTTCTGCCAGTGCTTCTTTATGGTGGCCCCTAGAGACAAAGCAAGTACAAACTCCAAAACACAACGGAAGAGTTCCAGCACAATAGGGGCAGTGTTGAGCTTCTCTCTGAGCAAAGCACACTGACTGTTAGTCAACGTCAGATTTGACTCCACCTTAAGCTAAGCGTTCATAGTAATTAAAAACAAATCAAACAAACAACAGTTTGCACATTACCTTTCTTATAAAGCGTGGTTGTTCAATCCTTGCAGGTGTTTCCCGCCGGTATCCAACTCCATGTGTTTGCAACAAACTTGCCATTTATTTAGCAAATCGAGCTAAACACTGCCCCTAGCGTCATGGAGCAATTCCGTTGTGTTTTGGAGTTTGTACGAGCTCCAGAGCTTGTACGTGTTTTGGAGTTTGTACATGCTTTGTCTCTAGGGGCCACCGTACTTCTTAACTGTAAAGCATTCCCAGAATACACAGTATGATGACATACTGAACCATCCCAGCTGTTTGCTGTCATGTTTTCTAAACAAGCTTTTAAAAGTTAGTTTACACCTTAGCAAAACCCATTGAAATGGCATGGTATCTGTATCCATCCACTGCATGCAATCCAGGTTTACACATAACTTCCATATTGAGTTCCAATCTAGATTGATGTGGAATAATTATTATTATTACAATTATTAATAAGTTTGTGCAACGTTTTGTTTTTAAATCTAACATGATCCATATTTGGTGTTGATGTTTGATTTAGTTAAAAACGTAAACTAAAATCCAGTAGTAAATAAGGATGCACGTTATTCCATTGTTTTAGTCTGAACCACAAGATCAAGATCATTGATGTCATAAAGATATAAAGAGATAAAAGTACGAATCTGCTGACATACGGGATGCTTCTGTCTTGGGTATACTGTGGCTTTAAGAAAAAAAAATGTCCCGGTCTCCATAAAATCCCCTTGGTTGCCATCATGCTGTCCACATTGCTTTTTCAACAGTTATAGATGGATTACACTGCTAAGATTTCTAGCTATGTTGTTCTGCTTTTTAGCAAAACAGCAGAAAAAAATCCTGAAATATCAAGTGAACTCAGCTATGAGCTGAATTTTCCTTTGTGTTTTTAAAGCAAACCACAAGCTTAAGCTGTTTGCACTAAAATTGTCTCTTCTATTTCATCGCAATCATCCAGACAGGCATAATGATCTCAGGGAAGCCTCCCTGTCTCTCAACAGCCAGGACCTCCAGTCCAGCCTTGGCAATGATGGTCTTCATGATGTCCAGGTGGCGGCTAATGCTGCTATCGATGGGGTCCAGCTTGCAGCCTTGCCTAGCCATATTATCCTTGATTATGATAATACCATTTGGACACAGACTCTTTTTGCAGCGAAACAAGAAGTTCATCAGGTCCTTGTCTGTTAGGTGGCCTAAAGGGAAAGACAGGAAAAGTAGTCACTCCTAACTGATTTATTAGTCACTGCAGAAATCATTTTCATGTGACTGTTAAAGTCCCCCAATAGAACTATGGAAGTACAGTGACTGTGATCTCACCCAAATGCAAACGCCTTGAGTCAGAATAATCTTAACAAAAGTCAAGTTGTTTATTAAGAAGATAATCCATTAACAAAAAGCTAGACATGAAATACAAAAGGAACTGAAAACTTCAAATTACACAAAATAAACTGGGAACTTTAGGTACTTAAGAGTATACTGTATCTTCATAAGTATACAATTTGAAGCATCATTGTATAATAGATGACAATTCAAATCTCTCAATACACCTGATCTTTCATGAGCAGAGTGTATAGATAACCTTCATACTTACATGCCACCCATTGCATCCATATGACATCATACTTGTTTTGTGGAGGTGTGAATTCTTGCAGATTGTAGCAGTAGTAGGTCTCAATACGGTCAGCATCGTCACCCAGGTACTCCTCATGTGCATGGAGCAGGAAGTGCTCCATCATGTCTGCCATCTCCAGTTTCTCAAACACAGGAAGGAGCACACCTTTGGCTACCCGCCCGATCCCAGAGCCACAATCCAGAGCACAGTGGGTGCCCGCCTTACCAGGCCCCTGTTGTTAAAAAAAAAGGATAGACTCATATAACTTTAATCAAATTAATTTTGAAGGATATTTAGAGTTTAAAGTTAGGAAAATGCAGACTGCCTATAAAGCAATTTTACAGAAAACAAAAAGATGCTTAAATATTTCTTGTTCTTCTAGTAGTGCATTACTATCATGTCTAAATCATAAAAAGTTCTATACTTTATGTTTTATGTTACCAGGTGTCAAGCTTTAATGCTCAAAAGTACCAAACAAATCAACCTCAATTCCTTAGGGTAACAAAGCAATGAACTTTACCACAAGGGAATAAAAAGTCACCTCACTTGACTTATGCTGGTTTTCTTCCTCTTCATTTGGTTTTCTGACCTCACTACAACCCCTCCACATCAGGGACCCCAGTTTATGATTGTAGGAAAGTATGGGGGCCCACAGGAGCTCTGTTACAGGAAGCTTCTTGGTTTCAGTGAATTACTGCCATATTGCTGTGTGCTTATGTAGCTCTCTTTATTCTGGATGCGTTCTAAATCTTTTCGTGCCACACTCTTTTTTAATGGAAATGTCAGGTGTAAACTGAAGCTGTTCACAGCCAGGGAAGAGACTTTGGAAGAGAATAATATGTAGCCAGACACACACATAGATTTTTGACTTATCATTCACCATCTTTACATTCAACTGATGAGAGCGCCATGATAAAGAAAACCACACAGCAGGGTAGGTTGAGTGCTTTTATTTTCAGAATGTCCTTGCAGCAACTTTCCAGCTGCCCTCCTCCTGCTTTACGCCACGCACAGTTCTCTCTTCTGGTCCCAACAACATTCTCAAATGGGGAGACAGTCAGATGATGCAGGTTATGTGTGTGAGAGCCCTCCCCCAACACCACACCCTGAAGCCACTGATCCACCCCTCCCCTGCAGCTAAGCCACAAGCCACACCCTGCCACATACTCCCATCGCCTGACTTAGACTGGAGAGCCATCTAGGGCTAGCCTAGCCGAGCAGGAGAGGAAATCAGTCACAACCATCTCCATCCCTGGCCTATGGACAAGCTGGCTGGAGAGCCAGATGCCACCAGGTGATCTGGATGTTGGCATCCTTCATGCGATGGAGGCACTGCAGTTCCATCACCCATCCGAACACAGGGTGAAAGGGCAGCCCAGGAGGTAATAATGAAGGAGCATTGTTGATTGCCCACTGGAAGACCAGGCACTCTTTCTCTACGGTGCTGTGCCTATTCTCCCACTCCGACAGTTTACTGCTAATATAAATGATCGGGTGGTCGACCCCCCCTTACTTGCTGGCACAAAACGGCCCCCAGCCCTCTGTTCAATGTGTCTGAAGAATAAAAGGGAGGGAGAAGTTAGGCGTGTAGATCGGGGTACCACACAGAGAGTCTTCACCTGCTCGAACGCTGCCTGGCACTGCTCGGTCCTCTGGATCACATATGGGACATCCTTTCCAGTGGGATCAGTCAAGGGGCTGGTCAGGTCCTCAAAACCGTGCACAAGCTGCCAGTAGTAACCAGCCAGCCCCAAAAACCACCTCACCACTTTTTTGGTTTTGGGATGTGGGCAGGATGCAATAGCTGCTGATTTAGCCAGCAGCCCCCTGTGGATGCACCTGCCCGTCTCCCAAGTGTTGCCCTAGTTACTGTACCTCCCTTCATCCAACAGCACACTTTTTCAGGTTGGCCGTGCGCCCCGCCTGCCTCAGAGACTCCAGGACCATGGCTACCCGCTGCACATGCTCCACCCAGGTGTTACTGTGGATGATGACATCATCCAAGTAGACGGCAGAATATGCAGCATATGGATGCAGCACCTGCTCCATGAAGCACTGGAAGATGGCTGGGCCCCTGAACAAGCAAATGGTACAAACTGTATAGAGTGTAGAAGGTTGTTTTTTCCTAGGGCTCAGCTGACGAGGGAATCTGCAGTAGCCCTTGGTTAAATCCAGTGTCGTTAAAAAGCGAGCCATGGCACTCATCAACCCAGGGCATGGGGTAGGCATCAAACTGTGACACCTCATTCAACCTCATCAGTCAACACAGAACTGTACAGAACCATCTTTCTTCACCACAAGAACTATGGGGCTACACCATAGGCTGTGTGACTCTCCTTTTACCCCAATTTTTAGCATTTCAGCCAATTCTCCTAGAACAATTTGTCTCTTATGCTCAGGTAACCTATAAGGCTCTGAATGCACCATAATGCCAGGCACGTTACAAAACGGTTTCATGCTTTTAGGAGGCTGCGGTGATATACCTGTCCGATTATATCACTTCATAATCACCCCCACTCGTCATGTGACCACAAAGAGTCCTTGCCACTTGGCAAGTAACTTTAAGCTAGAAGAAGCGAGTAATACAACCCTTTATCTCCCAGTGAAAATTGCCTGAGTCTATCTCCCCTGTTGTACAGGTGAAACTGACATTCCTGGCCTCAAGCAAATTTTACCGTGATAACCTCACAAATGTGTGCATCCCAATTGCATTGATCCTCATGATGAACTTACGAACCATGGACTTTAAAGTCTTATTCAGCCGCTCCACCAGCACATCAGTCTGAGGGCGATAGATGCTGGTCTGAAGAGATTTAAACAGTAATCAGTAATTGGTACAGCTCTCTTAGTGTGCAAAACATGAATGATGTGCCCTGGTCAGTCAATATCTCTTTTGGGATGCCGACTCAGGACATGACCTGAAACAGTGCCTGTGCCACAGTCTTTGCAGAAATTGTGTGCAACAGCACTGCTTCAAGAAATAACATTGTATAATCCACCAGAAATAATACAACTCCGGTGAAACGGCCCAATGAGGTCCATGCCAATGAGTTTACTGGAGCCAGTGGGACCTCATGAGAAGGCCCAGCCATCTCCTCCTCTCCAGAGTTAGCACTGGACAACCCCGCATCACCGGTGAATGCAGCACAGACACTACATGCCGAGTGCAGCTTGTGAACACTTCCCCACACACAGGTTATTAAACCCCATCCAGTCTGTCCCCAGAATTAAGGTATGCGTCAGCCGTGAGATAATTGCAGCCTTCACACAATGCTTAAATTTGATTTCCAGCGGCACTATGGGATATTTGTGGCTGTCCCCATGCACACATCTAACCTCCACCCATTCTGCCTCCAGCAATGCCCCAGGCCAAACCAGGGTTTGGTGGGGCAGGGTCTGCATAAAACCCAAGTCCACCATAGCCTGGTGGACGCATTCAGACTCCACAGCATTCCTTCTGACATCATCTCTAACTAGGGGCTCTCGTGTATGGGAGTTTTGGACTGAGGTCCCTCTTCAGTGCAATGTCTCCTCCAACCTGTCAATATGGCACTCCAAGCTGGTGTGGGTAGAATACGCCCACAACTCCATGACCTCTGCTGCTATGGGCCTATTACCCTTTGAAGCATCGCTTGGCTAGGAGCCACCTCATTCCCAGCCACTGAAGGTGAGCTCACTGTACCCTCAGATGTCCCCTCCTATGAACATTGCTCTCTGTATGGAGTCCAAAAAATTGGCTCCCAGTTTCATTGGCCTGTTTGAAATACACTAAATCTTTAACCCTATCTCTGCCTAGTTGAAACTGACACAGAATATGAAAATTCACAATGTTTTCAATATCTTCAGGCCACTGTATACATTAATTTTTAAATTGCTGCCCCGATTTTTTATTTTCTTTATGCTTTTTGAGCATTATAATTTTATATGGTTATATTACTGCTAGAGAAAGGAAGTGTCTGTAGTTCCTTTTAAGCAGTCTTAGGAGTTTGTAAATAAAGGGCATGTAGCCTGACTCCCCTGTCTACAGCAGCAACACACACACAGACAAACCCAGAACATTAAAGAAATCCTTTCCTTGTCCACTGTGCAGAAGTTAGTGCTGTTTTTTATTTTTATTTTTAAAAATACCATAGTACAAAGTGATTACCAGCTGTTGGTTCAGCTCACTCTGTGTGGGTGTTTATGAGGCTGCCATCACGACTCCAGTATAATTAGAATTTGCACTGAGGCGCCATCATCATGAAACAATAATTTGTTTTGTACAATCAGGATGACAAATTTCTCACCAAAAATAGATTCTGGCATGTACACTAAGAGATAGCTACATTGCAAATTGATATACTACAGGACAATATGCAGAAACTATGACAAAGTGCATGCAAACCATATACTTTAAAGCTTAAAAGCTATTTTTATTCATCTTTAGGTATGAAAAGATGAATAAAAATACTTAAGAAAAAAAATCCTGATAGAGGTTGTCATAATTCATGCATGACAGGGTTAAATAACAATAATTACAATGAAACATGTCATAGTAACATTAAACAATCAGTGGGTGGCAGGGTATGGAGTGACACATCAATGTCCAATGGGGTGGTTTATGTTCAAGTATACCATCAACACTCACACAAATACAAGAAAACAGCCTTTGAATAGCTGCCCACTGTAGTGACCACTATGCGTGAAAATTTCCCAGATTTGTTTTTGCCTGGATTCTATTAATTGAATGTGAGGTACTAACTTTTGACTTACCACGAACCTCTTCAAAAACTGAAGGGAACCTTCCAGATCAACATTGGATATTTCTACGAAATCTCCCATCATGCCCTCCTCTGAGGCAGGAACATCCTCGTAGAACTTCTGAGCTCTGTAGTAGAACTGTTTCTCTCCTTTGATGTACTCACAGGTGACTGGGAACAGCTTCACTGTTAGAACACATGGACAAACATACCGGGTGACCTATCATAAAACCCAGAACGTCATTTGAACACAATTGTCTGGTGCTCTATTGTCGCTTGTAGCCTGCAACACAAAACTTGTGATGACCAACTACACAGACTGTTTATTACTATTCAATGACAGTTACAAGACTCATCCTTTAATGTGTCTTGTATTCTGTACAAGACACAGAATCCCAATAGTCATATTTCTGAGCCTCAATAATACTCGTGTCCTCATCAAACTATGATGAAACGGTTGAGGTATAAGATACGAATATTATTGAGGACCAGAATTATGTGAGACTAAACATTTAAACATTTGGGATAAGGGTGCAGTAAAGAGCTGCAGGACAGAGAAAAAGTTCTGGAATTACACTCACAGCTTTCCCCATTTTTAGCAGCAACTGTCACAACCACATCAGGCACAAAATAGGCATGGTATTTCGCTCTAATTATAGTTCAGTGGCGCTATAGTTAACACCAACACCTCACAACAAGAGCTGATGCCAGTAAATTATAAACATTGCCAGTGCTTATTCCTAGTTTCTGTTTTGTAATGCTTATCCACTAATATTAAATTGTGTTCTGCAAAAATCTATTATATCCACTCAGTTCTTTCAGATTACCTAATCTTTTCATGTAACATGTGGTTACTGTGGAAGCACCCTCTGAGGTGTTTGTGCCCTTGGTTGAGGGTGAGTGAGAATGTCATTGCCACCACTTCAGACTTCAAACTTATGTTAGTTTTTAGACTTCACCATTCCGCAAAATTATGCTGTAGCGATAACCCATGTGTTACAATGAGACAACACATGTAATGAGCTATAGTGGGAAAGTGTTAAGAAGTTTACCAGATATGAATTTATAAGAATGATGTCTGTTTTAAATAATGATCAATTAGTTTGATATGATTTTTTTGACTAGTTTGAATTTTTCTAAAGCATTACAAAGATGACACCAGACTGCTCTGTATGAAGATGATTTCAGTCCCATAGGAAATGTAGAATGATAATTTGATCACTACTATAAATAGGGATGTGGTGTACTATTCCTACACTCAGCTCAGCTGTTATATGGTACATGATAACCCTGTGGTTGATTCAAGTTACTGTTGTGAATTTACAAATGTTTAAATCTAATAAGTTTTATTACTGGGAGGCTGATAATAGAAATGTATACAGTGTTGAAATTGCGATATTGCCTTTCAGGAAACTTTATAATTCGCTTTTTAAACTATCCCAAACTTCCACTACTTAAGCTCTACTGAGCTGAAATAAATTCTGTAATAAATGAACTTCTTGTCACTGACTTCGTAACAAGTTGTTTCGGGGAGCAGGCTGAGGGAAATGTGTCAGTTTGATAACTAATAGCACGATTCATGACACGGTGGCTTAATCGTGCTGCACCTGGCCAGGCTCACTAAAATAAGATGTAAAAGGAGACAAATGTGGTTATGACCGAACATTTTTCTCACAGTACCAGCTTTGATCAAAGCACCTACAACTGCTGTTTACTTGTCATGTTATCCCTCAGGAAAGCTTTCAGAGGAAGTGTAAGTATAGAAACATCGAGAAAAACGAAGAAGAACTGAAGACAGCTTGATAACACACTTGTCTGCCAATCAAACTGTACATCTATCTCACAACTTGAAAGTGCACCAGCTCATTAGAAGCTGATCTTGGACTTTCTGTGTAACAGAATACTTGTTTAAATGATACAAGGTATGAGGATTAATCTGTCACGCTGTTAGTAAATGACCTGACTGCAGCCGTCTGATGGTAGATCAGACGGCATAGCACTGTCTGACATGAGTAAGTGCTCTCATGCTTGATATGTCATTCCATTAATGGTCCTTGTATCAAATGAATGTTAAGAAAATAAGACACCTTTGAGCCAGAATGACCAACAGCTCAGGATCTCCTGTTGCTGCTGTTCAGCCCATGATCTCATGATAGACATGAGTGCACTCTGGAGATGTTTAGCTATTATTTAAACTGTTAATGCACTACAGTGCTTTGAATGACACTTTCTTTTATGAATGTACTAGCCATTAATGATTCATATATGTCAATTCACTCACTAGCATTAACACTAACAAATCGCTATCCTGTAACTGTTTAATGGTATAAAAACAAAGCTACAGATGGATTGGAAATATTAAAAGAAATTTTATTTTGTTTCTGTTAATAAATATTTCATTACACATATGGTTCAGAACTTGGGAGAAAGGCTAAGTTTTTTAAAAACATTTGGAATTACCAGGACTTACAACCAATTTCTCATCAAATCCAATCAACTCTCCATCTAAGCCACAATTACAGACAAAAATCATGTCTGGCTACACTAATATCAGTTGTATTTGCTGCTTAAAGTCAAGTGGCCTCTTGAATTTAAATTTGGAGAACCCCCTTAAGCAATAGATATGGCAATAACCTATATTGCCATATCTATTCACTCATCAATCCAAATTATTAAAGTCAAGTTTTTCAGTCACATCCATGGCCACAGGTGTATAAAAGAGCAGAGCAGTCTGATGGCTGAGTCTGGGTTTGGTGGTTGCTAGGAGAACGGTACTTGCCTGGCTGGACTGTGCCAACCCTAAAGTTTGGTAGAGGGGGGATTACGATGTGGGGTTCTTTTTCAGGAGATGAGCTCCTTAGATGCAGTGAAAGGAACTCTTAATACTTCAGCATAGATAATTCAGACAATAATATGCTCCCATTTGTGGATCCGTCCCTTCCTGTTCCAACATGACTGCTCACCAGTGCACAAAGCAAGGTCCATAAAGACATGGATGAGCGAGTCTGATATTGAAAAACTTGACTGGCCTGCACAGTCCTCACCTCAATTCGATAAAACACCTTTGGGATTAATTTAAGGTGACTGCAAACCAGACCTTCTCATCCAACATCAGTGTCTGACCTCACCAATGTGCTTCTGGAAGAGTGATCACAAATTCCCATAAACACTCTTCTAAACATTGTGGAAAGCCTTCCTAGGAGAGTTGAAGCTGTTGTAGCTGGACCAACATCATATTCAATCCTGTGGATTAAAAATGGGGTCTCAGGTTCATATGCATACTAAGACAGATGGGGAGTACATTTGGCCATATATAGGCAATATATACTTTTCTATATTGCCTATATATTTTCTGTAGCTGCTTGGGAAACTAACACAATGATAAGAAAGCATTTTATATAAATTCTCCATCAAAATTCTTTATGTTCTCTCTGTTGTTTGCCACATCCCTATTGAGTTCCTGATGAAGACTTTTAGGGTCCTGTTGATCTCGTATGGCTCTAGACATTTCAGGATCCTTTCTTGTAGTCAATGAGTAATTTTATTTTTTTATTTCAAGTAACATTACCAGGAATTTCTGTTTGCTAATAGTAAAAGTCTTTCGGATAGGCTGGAAGCAGAAATGTGCAGGTAACACCACAGCTTATTGAACAGTGGTGTTGTTTGTTGTTGTTTAAAAGGGATTCACATGCTTTTTATCTTTTAGTGATAGGTGAACTGCAATATACTGGAGGTGTATGCAGCAACTCTAGTGTGACCATTACATGAAAATGTCCACATCACCTTTCTCTCTAAGGAAAGAGTTGTACTATTACTGTCCACTTTATTAGGTACACCTTGCTTTTACTAGGTTGCCCCCTTATGCCTTTACCTTAATTAGAAGATTTTACAAGATGTTGAAAATATCAGAGCTTTTGATCCATTTTGGCATGATAGCATCACGGAGTTGCTGCACATTCGTCAGCTGCCACGAGGGAGCAATGAGGTGTTTCCCATTCTGCCACATGCCAAAGGTGCCCTTTTGGATTGAAATCTGTTAATTGTAGAGGTCATTTAAATACAATTAACTTAATTTTATGTTCAAGAAACCAGGCTGAGATTGTCTGAGCTTTTTGACATGGTGCATTAATCTGCTGAAAGCAGCTGTTAGAAGATGGGTCCGGTGTGGATATTAAGGTATGGAATTTAATCAATGCTCACTTGATACTAGGGGCCCAAAGTGTGCCAAGGAAATATCCCAAAATATCATATCACATCATTACCGCACCAGACTGAACTTTCTGATACAAGGTAGGATGGATCCAAACAGGATGGACTGAAGCAGAAGGGCTACAGCAGCAGAGCACCTCACAAAGTTCCATAGCAGTTTCGGAAATACTCAGGCTAGCCTGTCAGGCACCAACAATCATGCCATGTTCAAAGTCTCTTAAATCATCTTTGTTTACCCATTCAGATCCTTGGTTTGAACTTTAGCATGTTGCTTTGGCAATGTCTATATGCTCTTTCTACGCAAGTTCTTTCTAGCTAACATTCACACACATTCATACTCCAATGGATGCACTGGAGAGCACCTTGTGGTTATAATCTTGTCAAAGGATATTTGGCAGACTGGAGAAGCCAGGGATCTAAGAACCAACCTTATAATTAATAGATGACCTGCTCTAACTCTTGAGCTACAGCCACCCCAAGTAAAGTAGTAAGTGAATGTATGTACACATGTTGGGATAACTTGGACTATTTCATTACAAATGGCATCTGA
Organism: Pelmatolapia mariae; assembly: GCF_036321145.2. NCBI lineage: Eukaryota > Metazoa > Chordata > Actinopteri > Cichliformes > Cichlidae > Pelmatolapia > Pelmatolapia mariae. Next base: position 25,220,458 of record NC_086242.1, on the reverse strand, counting down.
TATAAAATAAATAAGTTAATACATTTAAATAGTGCCAAATTACATATGTAGTCCATCTGCTGTGTCAACCTTTTAGGAAATAAGGTAGCAAAAGTAGGAAAAGGGCTACTTAATCTATATAGAATAAAGGGAACTTAAAATCTTTTATATAATATATATATAATTTTACATGTTTAAGTTGCATTCACACTTTAAAAAAAAAGTCAAAGTATAGAAATGTACAAGGACACAATGTCATGAACATGCACATGTGAGAATGATTAAGAATTTAGTAGGTAAATATAACATTTTCTATTGTAATGCAATTAATGCAATTATATTTAGTGCAAATAAATGACTATTCTGGTTATATAGTCACTAAACATCTATTTAGACTATATAAAAAATATAACAAAGGAAAAAGAGCTATTGTTATAGTGGACACTGCATGTCCTGCAAACTATACATCTGCACTGATCAGTCATAGGGGAAATTTATCTTTAAGGGGTTGCTCCCATAAAGCCTGAAGCCTATAAAGCAAACTTAAATGAGCTGTGGGCCACTGCTGGCAGTGTCATCTCATTGGAGGGCTACGTTAGTGCTCAAGTAGTACAAAAAACAAACAAACGACAAACACACAAAAATATCTCCGAAAATGTAGTGTTTTGCCTTGTTTTTTAAAATTTCAAATGCTGTGTAACAAGGCACACACATCACTACAAGTAGGGGTGACGTGGGCAGCAAGTGGTCCCCGTGAGACCCCTGCTATAAAGCATCTCTGACCATAAAGGTGATTGTCAGAGTTGCAAAAAGATGTACTGCAATGGTTAAGTAGGGAGAAGACCCATATGTAGACAGTCAGCCCAAAATGAGAGATTTATGAAGTCAGACACGTGTTTTCAGTTACTAAGTCAACAAAACAGCAGAAACAAAAACAAAAAGGTGAACTAGTCCAAAACACATAAGGAAGAAGCCTATAAAGGTGAATGCCAAAGCAATAATCTCAGATAATCTGAGAAAGCAAGAAAAACATCTTGAGAATGGCTAGAACACTTGACTGCAGTAAGTAATAAAGAAATTAAAACATAGATGTCCATAAATTAAGTTGTGTGTAACAATGAAAAATCACATAGGGAAAAAATATTGAACACCCTTATTTTATTTAACACCTTGTACAGAAGCCTTTTTTGGTGATGACAACTTCAAAACACCTCCCGTATGGAGAAACTACTTGCACGTATTGCTCAGGTGTGATTGTGGCCCATTTTTCCTCGGTCTTCAAAACCTTTAGGTTCAGTGGGCGCCTTCTGTGAACTCTGTTCAAGTTATTTCCAAGACTTTCAATTGTACTCCGGGCAGGCTGCACTATTCTAGCAGCTTTATTTTCTTTCTCTGAAGCTAATAGAGAGTTTACTTGCCTCTGTGTTTGAGATCATTATCTTGCTGAAACATCTACCCATATTTCAACTTTATCATCTTGTTAGATGGCAGCAGATTTTTATCAATAATGTCTCGGTACATTTTTCCTTTAATCTTTCCTTCAGTAAAATGAGGCATGCCAGTGCCATATGCTGAAAAACAGCCCCACACCATGTTCCCAACTCCAAACTTCCATCTGAGTATGGTGTTTTGGGCTAATATGCAGTGCTGTTTGACCTCCAACCATTATGGTATCCAAAGAATTCAATTTTGGTCCCATCTGACTAGAATATATTCTCCCAGTATTTCACAGCCTTGCTAAAATGTTGGTCAAAAAACCTTAAATGTGGTTCAACATGCTTTTTCTTCAGCAATGGAGTTTGGTGAGCGTGCATACAGGCCATGGTGGTAGAGTTCATTACTTATTGTTTTCTTTGAAACAATTGTACCTGCTGATTCCAGGTCTTTTTGTAAGGTCCTTGGGTCTGGGACAACTATTCTAATAATTCTTTTCATTCCTCTCTCTGAAATCTTGTGGGGAGCACCTGGTCATGCCTGGTTTATGGTGAAATTATGTTCTTTCTACTTCCGGGTTATGGCCACAGCAGTGCTGACTGGAACCTTTGGTAGTTCAGAAATTCTTCTTTGACTAATGCCAGTATGTTTTGCAAGTTGCAAAGGTCTTGAGAGAGCTCATTAGTTTTACCCATCATGAGATGTTTCTTGTGGGAAACCTTGGTAATGAGACATTATTTGATAGGCCAGCTATTGGGACAAAACCAGCTGATATTAACCTGCACTAAGCGACAGGATTGCTTTCCAATTACTGATAGATTTCAGCTGATGTCATGATGTTCCATGTCCTTTGTGTTCAGTGTTCACATTATTATTCACATTCACATTGACAAACATAACTTGATTTATGGACATTCTTTGGAGTTCTTTACATGCATGGACTGATTGTGTTGTTATCAACATCAAGTGAGAATTTCATATCAAAAACTTGATGTCAACTTAAGCTGAGTGATATCAAAATAAAACAGGAAGTGGGTACACAGTCCAAATCATTAAATGTTTTTCCAAAAATTAACAAGTAGTTTTGCTGGCTACGTTTAACAATGCAACTACAACATCTTTTTTTGTTGTGTGTGTGTGTGTGTGTGTGTGTGTGTGTGTGTGTGTGTGTGTGTGTGTGTGTGTGTGTGTGTGTGTGTACGGGTTCGTACTATCCTGGTGGGGACCAAAATCTGACTTTTACTATCCTGGTGGGGACTTTCTGCACCGTGGGGACCAAAATCCAGGTCCCCTCGGGGTTGAAAGCAATTTTCACACTCAAAATGCGGTTTTACTGTCAGGGTTACAATTAGGTTATGGTTAGGTATAAAGTAAGGGTTAGGGTTAGGCATTCATTTTTAATGGTTAGGGTTAGGGTAAGGGGCTAGGGAAAGCATTATGTCAATGGGATGTCCCCACGAGGATAGCAAACCAGACATGTGTGTGTGTGTGTGTGTGTGTGTGTGTGTGTGTGGTTGTTTGTTTTTGTATATGGACATACTGCAAATCATTTTCCCATTGGGGACAATAAAGTTACCACTGAACCATTGGAAAGACGTAAGTTTACTAAATCTGAGAACAAGCAATAGTTAGAGGTAAATCCTGACATTCTAGGTAAGTGCAGTGGTGGTGATGCAGGACTGAAAGTCATACAAATCAATATTTACAAGTAACTGTCTACATACCCTCTAAGAATTAGGATCAGCATTATCCGAAGGAGTCTGTAATGTGCCGTGAGGTGCAGTAAGAAAAACCTTTTGTTATTTTAGCTATTTCAGCAACCTGACTTTGGCAAAACATGGGTATGAAAAGAAGAGAAGAACACATCACACCTGTTATGAAATCAACATTCAAGAAAAGATTTTAGTACATTTCTATGACCCATCTTACCCAGTGGAATCTTCTCTAGCAGGTACAGGTAGCTGGCAAAGAACTCACTCCTCAGTGTGTGGTGTAGGTGAAAGGACATGCTGTGGCGACACATGGTGTCATCTGTCCCTTTCCAGCGGTCCCTGAATGCCTGGTGAGCACCCTTGTACTCAAAGTTTGAAGAGCTGTTTTTGTCATTTTCAAGTGTAATCTCCATTTTGTCCTGTTGGTCTTTTTATCCAGAAAGATCTTGAAGAGCAATGGTACAGCAGAGAAGTCTAAAAGACTGAATACTGTGGTGCCCGTTTAGGATACTGTTTCTCCAGCTGCTGCTATATCTGTCTAGCTGAGTGTTCAACAAGTCTCTGCCAGTGTTCAAATAACCGGCAGAGATCTTTTTCACAGGCAGCACCCAGGAGGTCCCACCAGATTTACAGATCACCTGCTAGAGACACTGACTGTAAAGAGTGAGAAGGGGGCAGGGCATAAATGAAAGGACTTATTTCTACAGGAACTCATGACCAATAAGCCCACAGAAGGTGACTGAACTGCAGGGTTTAAATTCCAACAAGTCCTTACACCCATATTTATGACTTGGTCCTAAAAACAGCTTTGTCTTATCAAGTTTGTATACTTTAGAATTAAAATTTCAGTTTCAGGTATGCCAGAGAGCTCAATCTTTTTTTCTTTTTTTTTTTAAACAATGATTTATTGATTTTTTCGGAACAATACAAACAGCAACAAATCAGCATAGCCAAATACAAACAAGAAGAATAGAAAGAAAAAAAACAAATACAGGTACATGAGTTACAAGTGTACATGTGATCCCTCTTTATGTAATGCACAGCAAGGTCACGAGGTAGGTGATCAAGCAAAAGCTGCCATATCCTACCCTACAGAATGCATCACAATTGCCCTTTATAATGGCAACACCTTAAACGTTTCTCTGTACCATTGTGTAACAGTGGGGTGCTGTTTCTGAATCCATTGAAACCGTCCATATGGAAAAGAAATAGTAAAAACTTGCATAAGATGTGACCTACTTCATATATTTAATCATATAAGGCTTACATGATTTACTCATGAAAGTGGCCACTTTTTCATTACTTTCATATATTGTTTTATTAAGTATCCAAAACATACAAGTTTCATTTATATAATTTTTCAAGGGATCTTATATCTGTTTTCATTCTTGTATGCTTTTCATACAAGTTTCACACAAGACAGATACAAACGTAATAAGATTTATATATATCTTTTCCATATGGGATAACAATGCATGAGAGGCATATATGGAGACATATGACAACAAGGTGGATCTAAGGTGTGTCTGGTAGGACTATATGGAACACAAAGTTGGCTAGGGATGGACTGTACATATTAACAAGCACTTGTATGAGTGTGACAATCTTTTGTGAGTCATATCTCATTACTGGAGGGGGGCCCTTTCAATATGAGAGACATACCCCCCCAAAAAACAAAAAGAGGAACAACAGGTGGGGAAGGTGGCTGGTACCTCTTTATTGAAGTCCTCTTATTTGTACATAGTTAAACTAAGTTGCAGTTTGTTAATGAAAATGTTTTATTCAAACAAGGGTTCAATGGGGTGCCTGTGGGGGTCTCAAAAGACAGCCAGTAAATCACAAAAGGATAATGCATACTACACACGAAGAAATAAAGTGTATGTCCTTAATGTTAATGGCACTGGTAACCAGTGTTGGGGAGTAACGGAATACATGTACCGCCGTTACGTATTTAAAATACAAAATATGAGTAACTGTATTCCGTTACAGTTACCGTTTAAAAAGGTGGTATTTAGAATACAGTTACTTTGTTAAAATAAATGGATTACACTGCGTTACTTTCCTGTTTCATATTGTGGCGGGTCAGGACTGTTTGGGTTTGTTTGACAGCTATGTTCTGTTGTTCCAGGCGGCAGCGTTACGGTTGCCATGGTTACAGGGCGACGCTCTCTCTATCTGACTGTTTGTTTCCTGGGTGAGAGAGCACCTTTTTGTTGTTGTTGTTGTTGTTGTTGTTGTTGTTGTTGTTGTTGTTGTTGTGCTAAGCTAATAGGCAGAATGCTACAGGCATAGCTCTAAAGAATGTAGCCTCCTGGGCAGTGTAGTCCGTGCTGCAGGGAGAATGGACTACCATACACGTTATGTGTCTGTGAGCGAGGGAGGGAGAAAAAGGAAAAGTATGAGCTGTCACCGAGCAAAAACGGGAGCTGGAAGCATGTAAATATAATAAGAAGAGTGCCTGACTAGCCCAGTTGTAAGTAAGCTATTAAGACTCAACTGTACACTGTGTTCGTGTTTTCCTCCGAAAACAATAAGTTCCGTTGGAGCAGCCTTTCAACGCCTCTCTCTGTCTCTCGCTAGCAAAGTTGACCCAGACAACAAAGTAAAGCTATTTTTCGGCTGACAGGGAACCAGAGGTATTAGCCAGAGGTCCCTTTACTACGGTTCGGAGCCGCGGACCTTCAGCAACAGTAATAAATCACACAGCAATAGTACATTCACGTAGTTGGAAAAAGCATGATAATATATTAAGTAATCCAAAGTATTCGGAATACGTTACTATCATTGAGTAACGTAACGGAATACGTTACAGCAGTGGTTCCCAAACTTTTTTTGCTGGGCCCCCCTGTGTTTTACAAGATAAATATTCGCCCCCCCTCGCACACGCACAAACACATCCTCCAACCACACACACCCATATTTTGCTCCATTGCGGTTTATTTCACACCTCAAACATTTAGTAAACAATTAAGCAAATACAAGTAATCTGCAGGTAGTAAGAAAATAAACTACTAACTCTTTTACGCTGCGTCCGCACGTACACGGGTGATTTTGAAAACGCAGCTGTTTCGTCCACACGTAAACGGCGTTTGGAATCACCGAAAACGGAGATTTTTTAATACTCCTGTTTTGGGTTTATGTGTGGACGAGGAATACAGAGTTAGTCACGCAACGTTAAAGGTATGTGCCTTTTTCCAGGACACGCTGTGCGCCACGTTATTGTTTACATGAGATGAATTGCAGAATGGCAGATAGTCAGATTAACAGTATTTTGTCTCTATCTTCAGGTTTTACACGCTTACATATACACACGCAGTTACTGTCCCTCCATTTAGAAAGGCAGAGGCGTCACGGAGTAATTATTTTACGTGTAGTTGTTCTTTTCCTGTGTAATAATATTCAACATTGCTATCAATACATTTTTCAAAAAATGCCTCTCTGTGCAAAATAGGTTTAAAAACATGAACAACTGTGGGATACTGTTTGTCCGTGATTTGAAGAGCCCAGCGCGTGCTCCCAACGCAGGGAAAACCAATTATGCAGGGGAGACCTACCTCGGCACTTGTGCAGGTGAAACCAAAGGGAAGATATGCTTCACCATATTTTCTAGTCTTTGGCTCAGAATGAAGTTGGTTTGGAAACATATTCAGCGATGCTTCATCTCCTGCTTTGCGTTTGTGTAAGCACCCCGTGCTAGCGTTGTTTTTTTTTCCCCTTTTCATGCCGCGCCCCCCCTGCAATGGCTCTGCGCCCCCCCTAGGGGGCGGGCCCCACACTGTGGGAAGGTCTGCGTTACAGAATACATTTTGGGGCATGTATTCTGTAATCTGTAACAGTGGCGGAGCGGGGGGGGGTGGCTTACTGGGCTTAAGCCCGGGTTGTTTTTTCAGAAGCCCGGGGTCTTTTGGAGTGTAATTTTTTTTATAGTTAAATGCCTGGCTGACAACTGTATAAAACAAAAAACTACACAAAATATTCGAAGTACATAGTGCACACTGTGGGAATTTACGACTGTGCGTAAATCCCCCTTAATAATAGTATGATCCGAGCTCAGGCACTAAGCGGGGTGGGGCAGCTGCTGCCTGCCAGTGCGCTGTTGGAGAAACGGAGCTAGGCAGACAGACGAGAACTGAAGTTCGACCAGGTACCAAATCAAATCATTCATACTGTACAAATAATGTAAATATGACGGTGTATCACGAAAGATTGATGTCAAACTGATCACTTGACCCATATTACATTACTTGCTCTTCAAGTGAATCAACAAATGGCGAAATGAAAAGCCGAACAACAACAATGCTGTTTCTTTAGAGAGTCTTAGCTTACATGTGTGTTTATTTCATATTTTCAGTTGTTACCCTTCACGGCTAAATAAATCGGTTTCAGTAATGTACTGATATACAAGAATGGACATAAGGGGCTTCTTTCAAAGAAAAACTCTGGTAGATGTTATTTTATATATTATGCTTTGTATGTTGTTCAGTATATTTCTATGCAAAACAAGAGGAATTTCAATACACAGCAGTTTATTCACAGTTTGAACCAGATACTTACATACACTTTATGGAAAACACAAGAACATTTTTTTACTGTACAACATCAATTTAGAGTAAACTTATTTTGTTTTGGATGAATAAATATTGAATATTGAATATTGAGAAAACTCCAGACGATTCCATTCTGAGCTGAAGCTTCTGATAGGTTAGTAGAGTCCATGTGAGTAAATTGGATGCATATAAGGCAAAACACAGAGCCTGTTTCTTTGACATGGGAAAATCAAGAGATGTCAACCAAAACACCAGGAAAAGAATTGTGGAGCTCCATAAGTGTGGCTCAATTTTGAATACAATTTGGTGCCATTTACAATTAAGAAATACAGATAGTTTCTCTCTTTACTCTTAAAGTTAACAAATATGTTTTTATATTTATCAATCTAAAAAAATAAACATTTAGTCTGATTTGATGTTACAATTAAAAAAGTGTTTGTGTTTTGATCTGAAGAGTATGTAAATATCTGGTTTCAACTGTATATTTGATGACTGTCAGCACAAAGAGGGAGAGAGAGGAACAGAGAGGGAGAGAGAGGAGAACGAGGACAGAACAGAGATGGAACAAGAGCAGGTGAGACAGACATGTTAGTCAAATGGTTGTTTACCAAAAGTATCACCGTATCATAGGTACTCATGTATCTCGTACCTAGTGTTTCTTTTTAGGTTTGTTATTTTTCAAGTTATATATTTATTAAGTTATGCAGGCTTGTTTGCACAACAAGGCTAAATAATTATATAAACTTTTCTGAATCTAAATAGTGTACTTTGGTAGAATTAAAAAATAAGTGTAGTGCAGGTCTATGATGATTTTTAGTGCTACTATCATCTAGTTCTGATTCTTGTTCTGTTTTGGTTGAGTCCTAAGTAGTCCTGATTTTGAACTGTTGTAGTCCTGTTTTAATTCCGGATCAGTTCTGGGTCTGGTTGAATTGGGGTTTAGTCCTCGTGTCTTGATCCAGCCCTGATTTTGTTCTGCCTTGCTGCTTAATTAAAAAACTAGTTTAAGGTGTCCTGCATATGTGATATATATTTTTCCCTATATGAAGTCATTCTTTTTTGAACAAAACTCAAAACAGAGCCTATTAATCTTTCAGTCATTTAAACCCCCCCCCCTCCCCCCTAAACTAATAAAGCAAGTTTTAAAAAGAGACTTTTCCATTTGATTACATTTTGTATGATGGATTATGCAGAAAAAGTAGAATTGGGCTGAAAGATCTATCACTTTATTACCTATTCAGGTTGTAAATCGTGTTTTTAAAAAGTAACTAAGTAATTAATTACTTTTGAAAATAAGTAATCAGTAAAGTAACGGGATTACTTTTTTGGGGAAGTAATCAGTAATTAGTTACTGATTACTTTTTTCAAGTAACTTGACCAACACTAGTAAGGAAGGTAGATACGTTATAGGCTACGTCCACACGTACACGGGTATTTTTTAAAAACAGAGATTTTCTGTTTTTGTTTTTGTTTTTTTAAATCTCGTGCAGTTTTGAAAAATATCTCCGTCCACATGTAAACGCCCAAAACACAGTCAAACGTTGTGAACAACCAAATCCTAGCTGTGTAGAAATGTTGGCCAATTAGAAGTCTAGAAGCCTGGGAGGGAAAGAGTAAACAGGATTTTATGCAGTACTACCGAAAAGTTTTTGTGTTTTTTTGGAAAGGCAGATAGTTTTGTGCAGTGTTGGGTGTAACGCGTTACTATTTATTTTTCTAATTATTATTATATTTTTTTATATATTGTTTTTCCTTTTTTCCCTCTATAGTTCCTATATTTGTTCCTTAAGTCTAAGACGCTCTCAGTATTCTATTTCTCTGAAGAAACTGTATTTGTACTAGATAGGAGAGTTGTTCAAATAAATAAAATTTAAAAAATAAATAAATTTTAAAAAGCCGCAGTCTGAATGAGGTGGTCATATACTGAGATCAGATTAGTAAGTGTTTGTTAGAGATATTCTTCCTGGATCATTCTCTGACTTGACCATACTCAGATCTATAAAAAGTCTTAATGCCCAAAATTGGAATTAAACTCACATGACTTTTAGAAGACAACCCATGAATTACTGCAAACCTTTACTTAATGACTGTATTTAGATCAAAATTGCTAGAACTCACTAAGATCTCAGTGTTATAGCTCCTTCACTCTGCTACTCTTTGACTTGGGAAGAAAACAGAGCTCAGCTCCTGCTCTTCTCCCTTTCGTGACCAAAAGCCCTTTTTTTCCTGTAACAGCATGTATCCATCATTGCCTGCATCCTTTGTGAGATGGCACGACTTCATTTGTTTCTGTCATAAAGCATTGTCTGCTCACTCCATCTGCCACGCCACATCAGGCAGTCCAGTACTGATAAGAGCCAAGTATTCATGTGAACTGAGAAGCCTGGGGTCAGGGTGGAAAGAAGAGATGAACACTGAGACATATGTTGGATGTGAAGCACCCACAGGTCACAATCCCCAGTAGCAGTCAGCATGATCACATTACCCAACACTCTTTTAAATTAACCTCCAGTTGCACTTTCACAAACTCTGTTTTTCCTTTCTTTTCCTTCCTCATTCCTTTATTTTGTCTCCTGCATATGCATTACACACATCTAGATTGACTCTTGTTTACCCGTGTGTTCCCAGAGACTGTCCTTAGAGCCTTGGCCAGAGTCCTAAGAGAAGACTGGAAGTGGAGTATGGACTTGGCAACAACCATCATCTCTGTCTTCTTCTGTTTCTCCAGGTAAAAAAATCAAGTATATTGTTTCAAGAGTAGTAATATAGCAGGGCTTAGAATCGGAGATGGCATTCAAGCCACTCTAGAATAAGCTTGGTGTATCTACAATAGAGGCAGGGAGAACAGTGATGTGGTTTACTCCTTAACTGCATACTACTCCAGGTCCCAGCACGCTGCTGAAATGGGAAGCAACAGAGGGATTAGCTCATGTACAAGAGATGTGCCAGTCACCTCACCTGTTGATGGCCCTGAGCCATCCAGCTCCACCTCCCCCATTTGGAGCTGACCCAAGACCCCACCTCAACACCATAGTTAGATACATCTTTTTATTAAATTAATTTGTATGGATACCCCTAGCAATATACTCACTACATGGCCAAAGGTATCTGGACATCCAAACATACCAGCCATATGCATCTTGTTAATATATTGTTAGATTATTTATATTATTATATTTCAGTTGTCCTGTTCCGGGGTCATGTTCATGTTTATCTGCTCTCTCTGTCTCTCTCACAGTAATCACCCATCTTTGGCAGCAAAGTTTTACTCTTTAGCTGTGTGTTTTGAAACGCTAAAATAAGCCCTCACTAAAATAATACATAAACGTCTGTCAGGGCGAATTTAGGCTTCAAGATGTATGTCTGAAAACTGATCGTCATTCTTGGCTTGTCTCCCTGTCCATGTTACACTAATTGGCTTGTGAAATGGCTCAGGTTGGGCTGATTATGCGTCAGACAAGGACATACTGTTTGACTGGATGTGTTTTGACTTTGTCAGTTTGCTTTGTAAAATATTTCAGGGGTGACCGATTGGGTAATTTTAATGACAGCTGGAATCCCAAATTTGATTAAAAGAAAAATAGTTTTGAAAATTCACTTTTGGATAAATAGTAGTCTTTTACTTCAGTTTCTCCCACTTCCATGGAATGATCACACATTTCAAGATTGGGTCCCTGTGTATGAACATCATTGAATATGAGCTGAAGAAGTATGACCTCTGGCAAGATGAGCTGCAGAATTAGGAGGCTTATATCCTTTTATAAAGAGTCAAAAACACTTGATTATGTGTTTTTTGTGGTTTGTATTTATTTGAGTTCCTTGACTGTTGCTACATGAAGCGCTCTCTGAGGACGAAAATCTAAAGAAAGTAGAGGAAGAACACAAGAAGTCTATGTAGACTTAATTTTAGTGGGTGATTAGTTCAGCTGTCCTGTGGCTTGTTCTCCGTATGTAGCTATAATTGTTGATAAATTAGGTGTGATTCCTGCTGTTTTGGTTCTTTGAGCTGTTGTTACTCCAGAAAATTAAATCAGCTAAGTTTATTTAATTTCACAGACATTAAATGATAACTTAAACTGCGTCATGTGGTCATAACTGCAGCACTTTTGTGAGTTAAAAAGTGGCTAAAATAATTATTTTATCTGAGTTGAGCACTAAAGTCAGATTCATATAAATGAATCCATAATTCTATATGATGTTTTTGAAACTAAATGAAAAGTTCAGCTTTTCACAAGGAAAGATGTGCTCTTTTTCTTGGTCATAGATAAGGTGGATACTTTGGGTGCTATACTGCTGATCAGACAAAAAAAAATACCTGGGGTTGCTTATCTTCACTGTTTTAAGGTTTACATGAAATTAAATGCAAGATTAATCAATAATTAACCTAATCACTGGTTACACTTAAGAAGCATATGCAGTTAATCTGCTTGAGGACTGCTGCAAAACAAAAGAAAGATATCAGCAGTATTCTTAGAGCCAGTAACCAGTGTTGGGAAGGTTACTTTTAAAATGTATTCCACTACAGATTACAGAATACATGCCCTAAAATGTATTTTGTAACGTATTCCGTTACGTTACTCAATAAGAGTAACGTATTCTGAATACTTTAGATTACTTAACATACTATCAAGCTTTTTACAACTACATGAATGTACTATTGCTGTGTGATTTATTACTATTACTGAAGGTTACTTGCCATACCAATACCAACTAGATTTTTAAATCTTAATATAAAATGAGTAACAGTAGGGTGGACATTAGGTAAGGCTGCACTTTTTGCAGTGATCTCGTGTAGAAACAATTTTGCGCATATATAAAACAGGTCCGCGGCTCCGAACCGTAGTAAAGGGACCTCCGGCTAATACGTCGGGTTCCGTGTCGGGCTCGTAGCCGAAAACTAGCTTTACTTTGTTGTCTGGGTCAACTTTGCTAGCGAGAGACAGAGAGAGGCGTTGAAAGGCTGCTCCAAAGAACTTATTGTTTCGGAGAAAAACACGAACACAGTGTACAGTCGAGTCTTAATAGCTTGTTTATAATTGGCTACACTGCCCATGAGGCCCCATTCTTTAGGGCTATGCCTGTAACACTTCTTATTGCCTTCATATTAAATAATTTTTTGAAAAATAATTTTAAAAAATATTTAGTCACGTCATTATGCGGGCCGCAAGTAGAGGTGACATGGGCAGCAAGATTGAGACACAGGTATTAGAGCCTCTAAATGCGTGTTTTGTTTGGGTTTCCACCGGCGTGGAATTACCAAAAATAGAGAGGGGACAGCCTAACATATGAAACAGGAAAAGACCACCGTGTAATCCATTTATTTCAACAAACTGTATTCTGAATACCACCTTTTTAAACGGTAACTGTAATGGAATACAGTTACTCATATTATGTATTTTAAATATGTAACACTGGTACATGTTATTCCCCAACACTGCCAGTAACCTGTACAGAGCACTGGTTTGCTCACATATTCAGTTGCTATATTCAGTTTGTAGAACTCACACTGGCTGTTTTGACTCCTAACTTGATTGAATTTGGCATGCGATCAGACTGCTGTTGAATATGGCAGTATGAGCAAATGCTAGTGATATCGTGGGGATTCCAGTCCATTTGTTTAACCTCTACAGTGCAATCAAACAGACTTATTTAAAAATGAAAAATTCTAGTGGAGATGCCAAAATTTCCAAAGATACCAGATAACTGAAATCAATATTTGCGCATCCCGTGTATGCGTTTGTGTGTTTAATTCTCTTCTGTGACAACAAGTAAAACTATACTAGTGCATGCTGGAAAATCAGAATATTGTGTAAATGTTTTTTTTATTTAATTATTTTATGTTCCATATTCATTACATGCAAAGTGAAATACTGTTAAGTCTTTTTTAAAATAATAATGACTATGGTTTCTAGCTCAAACATAAATCCGGTATTTCATATTATTCGAATATTTCATGAGCTCAATTTTAAAAAAAGAATTTATAAGATATAAATGTCCAAATTCTGAAAAATATTTTCTTTTATGCTCATTTATGCTCCTTTACCAAGAATTACTCTGTCAGCGTGGCATAACTTGGAGGTGATCCTCGTGTGCCAGTGCTGAGGTGTTATTGAAGCCCAGATTGCTTTGAAAGCAGCCTTCAGCTCATGTATATTTTGGGGTTTTACACGTTCTGTCAACTAGGTAACATAAATACTTTCTGCTGTTCTTTTATAAATGAAAATGGACTGGCATTTATATAGCACATTATGAGTCTTACTGACTGCTTAAACAACTTAAGTCTACAATCAACAGTTTAACCACCCATTCATACAGTGTTTTATTCTATGCACTTAATCCTGTTTTCGTAGTGTGGAAAGAAGCTGATGTACTTGGAGAGGCACATGGAGAACATACAGACTCCACACACAAGCCTCCAGCCAGGTTTTGAACTAGGAACCTTCTTGCTGTGAGGGGACAGTGCTATCCACTCTATCGTCATGCCACCAAGCTCATAGTACCTGGTATTCCCATCAAAGCACTAAGCTGTCTTTGTCAATATTGAACTTGAGAAAACACAGTGGATCAACTACCACCACCTGTGTTCCAGCTATGATTGTGTGAGAGTTGTAGCAGCTGTCACAAGTTCTTATTTAATAATTCTTTAAGGCTGGTTTCATCTCCATTGCTTATACATCTTTTGCTATCACATGTTTCCCTTCTTGTCAACTTTCCATTAGTGATGTGTTGGTCGCGAATGAAACGGCTCTTAGAGCCGGCTCTTTGAAGTGAACGACGGAAGCCGTGTTTGTTTGTTTTTTTCTTTCTCTCACCCTCTCTCTCTCGCACTTTTTTTCCGCTTCACTCCACACGTGAGCCTTGTGCTTGCACTGAGCAGAAGGGGGAGGGGCGGTAGTTACACTTGCAGTAGCACAGGAACAGAGCGGGAGGGAGAGAGAGAGAGAAAGAGAACCAGGGGCAACAACAAGACACAACATCATCACATTAGAAAGGTATAGTAATCATCCACAACTATTTTCAGTTACAGATGATAAAGGATTTAGAAAGATTATTCATGCAGTGAATCCTATGTATGCAATTCCAAGTAGGAAAACAGTCTCCCAAAAAATCCTCCCAGGCCTATATGACAGAGAATGTGCATCTTCTTTGCTTTGCATATTTTAACTTATATTTTATTGTGTTGTGGTTTGCAGTGTTTTATGGTTTCACTTTAAATTTGTTTAAAAGGAAAAAGCACGTACAAACTCCAAAACACATGCAAATTCCAAAATACGTACAAATTCCGAAGCATGTGCAAACTCCAAAACACAACGGAAGTGCTCCAGGATGCTAGGGCAGTGTTGAGCTTTTGTTACCTAGTGGCTACAGAAGCCAGAAAGTACCAACGACCGGATTTGGTGTGTGGTAGTAACAGGTTAATGAATTTTTTTTAAAGTATTTGAATATATATGAGTGTTTGTGCATAAATAAACAAACAATACACATATGGTTTCAATTGTGTAATTTAAGTGATCTAGGTAGCTCTGTTTTGGAAGTTCAGTTAACACTAGAAATGTGTTTTGGAGTTTGTATGTGCTTTGTCTCTAGGGGCCACCGTATATATTTATATATGAACATATATAAATAATAAAACACGGGGTTTTTTTTACATTAGTAATTCCTTTTGTGCATAATTTTATATTGTTGTTGATAATAAATTAATTAAAGCAACAAAACAACCCTAAGAGCCGGTTGGGAGCCGAAAGACTCGGCTCTTGTTAGTGAGCCGAGCCAAAAGAGCCAGTTCTCTAAAAAGAATTCCCATCACTTTTTTCCATTCATATCCTTTGATATTCAGTTTTTTCAGATGTGACCTTCATTACCCTTCTTGTGGAGGCTGTTTGTGATTGAGTGTACTGAACCAGACCAAGACACATATTATACTTTTTAAATATTAATTTACGTACTTGAGATGTAATATTCTATTATTTTCTCATATTAGATTTCTGAATTATATGAGCTATAAGCTTTAATCATCAAATTTAACCAAAAAGGTCTTGAAAACAATTCACATGTAATGAAAATAGTTTATTGAAGTTTACCTTTTTTAAATTCAGCTGCAAATAAAGAACAACAACAACCAACCTTTATTTGTCACATAAAAAATCATACAGAGTGCGGACAGGCTGCAGACGTAGCCGCGCCATTCCAGGGCTTGGTTTTAGCATGGGGGGTCTAGCCAGGACCCTTACTGGATACCGGGTGGGAATTTAACTTTTTTACAGTATTCTATTTTTTAAGGTACACTTGTATAAGTCATATTTTTTTGCTAGTTTAGTATGTTTTTGTATTTGTGTCTTTTTATAATTAAGTAAAGGTTTATTTATCTCTAAACAGCAGTTCTAAAAAGTCTTTAAAAGCAAGGCACAAGAACCACAGCTAAAATGACTGTTACCTGCACTGTTATCTTTGACCCTGCAGTTGCTCTGTCTCTGCTGCTCAACCTGGGTGAAGACACACACACAGAGCTGAAGATGAGGAACAAAAACACTGTTCACATGCTTTTGAAGATTGTGGACCGTAAAGATAATGAGCTACTGCTGGTTGTTATCACCATCCTCAAGAAGCACTCTATCTTCCTGGGGAGCAAGATTGACAATGATAAACAGAAGATCTTAGATTATAAGAGAAGTTATTATTAAACATTGTAAAACTGCATTCGGAATATTTGTATAGTATTTCAAAATTCAGAAGGAAAATATCAGGGCATCTGTACTGAATCTCATGCAGCACAATAGCTACCTCCAGCACAACGCAAGTATTTATAGGATGATTAAAGAAGAATAAAGATGTTTTCTAGTAGCCAAGTCAAAGTCATGACCTTAATCCAACAAAAATATTATGGAAGGACCTGAAGTTAGCATTGCAGAATCTGGTTTGCTCTGGGTTTAATAATTTGAGGGAAGATTGTGGGAGAATGTCCCAAGTCAGCAAAAATGTTGAATGTTAAACCAGCCTAATTAATACAGACTTCTTGCTCACATTCTTCTAATTAAGTAAAAAAAAAATTAATATTATAATATTGTCTTTTTCATACGCCACACAGTCTATATAACCTACAGACACCGTGGAGCACAGAGTCTTACCAAAATAGGTAAAATCTTAACAAAATGACCATTGTTAGAAAAGCTTGAACTGTTTGTAACTAGATTTTTAAATTCTATTTTCTACCTTTATCTTCACCTCATCTAATCAATGGTTTGTTTAAATGCATTGTTTTGTTACATTACATAAATTACTCATAAAGGACTGAGGATTTATTTTACTGTATACAAAAATGTAAAGGATAATATTTTCACAAATGTCTGTAACCTTCTGCAGTGCCAGTTAAAACCATGCTTAGATTAGATTTTCATTTTAAAAACATTATTCAGAGTCCACTTTTGTGGGCCGTAGTACTCAAACAGAACCCTTGCCTTGTCAACTGTCCCTAATCCAGTCCCATCTGGTTCCAGTCTAGTTCAAGTTTGTGGGTCTTTATCAAACCCAGACCCTGTTAGAAACTTGTTTTATCTCTTTGTTTACCATTGATTACACTTTTAATTCACATTAGAAAAACTTTCGTACCCACACAAGCTTGTGTCCAGCATGGAAATGGTGGTTTCAACACTTTGACTCAGTGAAGTATTTAAGGGCATGGGTGTTTAATGAATCAAAAAGTGATGATCCCATCAGGTTATATTTACTCAGCAAACTGAATCTGATAAGAGTTCAGTACTGCCTAATACATTTTTATTCTGCCTATGTCACCAGTGGAAGTGTCAGTGGTAGGTGACACAGGCTGCAGTTGATAATGCAGCTCAGTGTCTGGTTTGGGATTGAGTGACTGGAGCTAGTTTTGCACACAAAAGCAGTGAGTGTGTTTTAACTGGTAGCAGATTGTATCACCCTGGTTTCTGGCTATGGGCAAATCACAGGAGATGGAAACAGACACTTTAGAAGAACTGGACTGAGTGGCACTGCTGTGCTGATAGTCACAATCATAGAATGTAGATGAAGTTGAACCCTGTGCTATATCTGTGTCAATCTGACTTCAGTTCACAACAACTCATTTCAAGGTGCTTTATACTGTGCTATACAAAGTGACTAGTAGAGAAGCTGGCCCGTTTAGTTCCCAGTGACTACAAGGAGCTCCTGGACGCCACCCTGCGCCTCCTGTTCAACCTGTCTTTTGACACTTCTCTCCACAACCAGATGGTCCAGGCTGGATTCATTCCCAAACTTTCCTCTCTGCTTGGTAATCAGTCTCAGTAAAGATTAAGTGTTTATGTTTTCCCTGTGTTTGTTCCTGTAGATTTGTTTAATTGTGGGTTCATGTGTCGGAACCAGCATTTAAGGTGTTTTCTAAAACAGAAAGACACGGAACATCAGAAAGACGCATTGATCTCTGCTATTAATTTGCAATCATTAAGGCATATGTATAGGTGTAGCTTTTATGCCCAGCCCTTGAAATTCCTCTTGGGACCATTTTGCAAAGCTGCACAGAATGTGTCTTTGCAGAGTTGTGTGACATCGTCATCTCTGTTGGGGCTTTTGAAACCTCTCAGGAGAGGCTCAGGTAACGGTACATAATTAATAGAGTGTATTTGTTCGAATAACATGCCAGATTCTGGTCAGATGATTTTTTTTTATAGGATCAGGGCTGAGAGATGGATATTTATGTCTTTGGAGATTTAGGTAGAGCTTTGTGGAGGGGTGGGAGCATACATGCACAAGTAATAACACGTAACAGTGAACAATCACGCCTGCTTATAGTCTTGACACTGGGTGTGTGTGTTCTGTGCCCTGTGTGTGAACCAGGAGACCATTAATCATCTGCTCCCTCTGCCAACTGTCCACTTTTCAGCTGACACACTAAATGCAATTATCTCTAAGGACAGACAACACAGCAATGGTCTCCTCTCCCTTCATGCCTTTTGGATCTCTATTCAGGCCAGACCTGAGGTCCTGACCCTGATTGATAAGATGAAAGTGAAGAGGGAGACTCTACTTGACATCGTCACCTCTTTCCTGTTTCATCAGACAATCAAGCTTGAACACATCATTTCTCTTCATCTCTGCTTTGCAGCTCATGCATAAACATTTGGTAAAAAAAAATAATTCACAGTTTAATGTGCAGTAAATTACATTTTTCATCTATTAAAGTGGATCAGTGGGGTCGGGAGTGGAGAAAAGACTTGGGACCTTGTGGCAAAAACACATTTATAAACCAAAAATAAGTTTTCTCTGAATTTAAGACAAAACCAAAACAAATAAATAAATAGTAAGTGAATAAAACTGAATTTAAGATAATGCCTTAATTTCCAAGAAGTCACAAAGCATGTTATTGTTATATTTTCAACTATTTTATTTAAAATGACTCTATCACATGAATCTGAAAGTAAGTAAATTAGTTACATGACTCATCATAAAGCCATACAGACTCCACTGTAAATTAGTTACATTAGTGCATTAGTACTATGAGCAGGCGTGATTGTGCACTGCTACATGTTATTACGTGCTATTACTTGTGCATGCATGCCCCCACCCCTAAATTAGTTACATAACTCATCATAAATGCATACAGACTCCACTGGAAAAAGAGCTAGATATTGTCAGAATTTGGGCTCTTCATAAACACACAACCCAAAATGTGAAGAGCTACAGTGCAAGTGGTTAGTTTGTAAAGCTTTACTCACATGTTGTAAACAGCACAGTTAGAGTAATTGCATTCACCAAAAATTTATTGAAAAGATGTTGAAGACAGCTTTTCCACAAATCTAAATAATACTGAGATTTGGAATAAAAGTCAAATCTATAAATATATCTTATGAGGTCATTTGGAAAATGATAGGAGGTAAAATAAGTATTGAACACTTCACTAATTTTCTAAGTAAATATTTTCCTAAAGGCCCTATTGACATGAAATTCTCACCAAATGTCGATAAGATCCAATCCGCACATGTGAAGAAATCAAACCACTGTGCATAAATTAAGGTATGTGTAATAATGAGAAATGGCAGAGGGAAAAAGTACACGAACGCACTTACTGAAATTTATTTAATACTGATAAATAAATTTCTACCACTGCTAGCGCTTCAAATCATAAGCTACAGTGCAGCATGTTGATTCTCATTACAAGACAAATTAGAGGATTTAAGTGGGGGCAGGGATCTTTGTGAAGCGTTTTTATAACATCTCGTTATGTGGTATGTGATGTCTTCAAATACCCAACCCTTCATGCTTATTTATCCAGAAAATTCAATAACAATGGAGAGGTGCAGCCCACAGACATTTCTTAATGTTTGTGGGTGTAATTTTACAAAGGCTAGGCAGTTTTAAATTAGCCTGGGGTGTAATTGAAGTTTAGCTCTCCCACTAACTGCCCTTGAACATAGTCTAGTTAATTCTTAACAGCTCCCCTTCACCTTTTTTTTCCTTCTCTGCTGCCCTAACCCTACTTGTGTTTTGAACATTTAATAGGGTCTTTCTTTTCGCTCATAAAGAATCCTCGACTCTATGTTCATTCTAGAAAAGTAGGGAATTTTCTTGGCCTGGACAAGCTTATTGCCTCTCTGTGTGTGCAGTTGGTAGTTGTGCACTTTAAGGTGCTGGTTAAGGTAAAGGCTCACTAATGAGCAGCACATGTTCCGGTCAATTGGTGGGCACACGGGAAGGGCCAAAGCAGCGAGCAGCGTGGCTTTAACTTATTAAAGGCAGTAAAATTGATGCTTCCTCCTGTTTTCCCAATTAAAGCTAGAAGCTCCCTCTCCTTAGCATTCACTCCCTTCTGTGATTCCAGAGGTTCACTGAATACATCTGGATCTAATTTTTCTGAGATAAGGCTTCCTAAACAGCCAGTGACTGAACACAGCTGAGATCAGTTTTAATTGGAACAGGGTGGGGCTTTGGAGGCTGGTGGACATTACAGGGTGTCTCTCAGTGGCTGTCCTCCAGTGAGAAGCCTCTCTCTTAACACTTGCCTTAATGAAAACTCCCGAGGTGAAACTCTGGTTTCAGCTTCATTAATTCTCTGTAGCTGGTTCCTCCTTCAGACCCCCAGCTGTGGTCACAGGTCAAACTCATAAAGTTCCTGGGCTCACCGACAGCCTAAGCCTAGATTATACCCCACTGTGGATGTGGACAGGGACAGCAGGGGACCAATGGCTGAGCAGTCATTCCTGTTATACTTCTTTGAACTGTGCTCATGGTGGCGCATGCAAAGTTTACGCTTTAAAATGTAAATTCTCTGTGAATGAGTCTGCGCAGGTAAGGGGCAATTTTTTTTCCACCTCCCGATTGATGCATCTGAGAACAACTTTGGGTTAATATCTTGCCCAAGGATATTTGGCATGCAGACTGCAGCAGCCAGGCCTCTGAGCACCAGACTTCCAATAAGTAGATGACCTGCTCTGCCTCCTGAGTAACAGCTACAGCCTTGGTGATGTTTGGTGAACTGTGCCTTGTCTACTAACTGCTTAAGAGACGCAACAAACTGAGAAATTGCAGTTGACTGTTGCTGATTCTGCACTGAATGTCAATTGACCTTCAATTAAAGAGGCCTTTCAGACCATTAATATTTTTAGAAAAACACACAGCCCTCCTAGATGTGGTCATTGGCATCCTGTGGAACATTACAGCACAACCAGTCATTCATCCATTAACTTCCCTCCCCCTCCTCCATTGACTTACCTCCTTCTCTTGTGTTTATGTTGTAGCTGATGAGGGCCAGAGACAGCTCAGCATGTCCATTCTGTATAGCATCAGCATGGACCACAAATTTAGGTCCATGTTTGCCGACACAGACTGCATACCGCAGGTAAGACTGGCTAATGTACACTGCCAGTAGAGCAAGACACACACATTAGCATCAGCAACTAATGACATACAGGAATTAATGCATGAGAAACAGCGAAAGTGAGAGACACACCACATCTGGAACCAAAACCCACCAGAGGATTGCTGCTCATTCTTCTGTCAAACTGTGTGCACATTGCTTTGTTTCCTCCTTCATTTCTTTTTCCAGTGAGTCCTAAAAGCAACCTGGCACCATTTCACATTTTTCTGTATCTTTTTCATATTTTAAGTTCCACTACTAAAAGGGGACATAAACACAGAAATACAGCTGCTGATGAAAATTAAGGTAAAACCTCAAACAAATTTCTTTCAACTTTTAATTTTAACATCTTTTGAGTTTGCTAAGTTTGCTAAGATTGAGCTGACCGGGTCAGTCATTCCTTTCATCACTGCCATCATGTCCCTGTTAGCAGCTAATGTTAACATCAGGGTTCTCCCATGGTAGAAGAAGTACCAGTTTGTAGTGTGACCAGGATGTGAACTCCAACCTTGCCCTTAAATTTCAACAAAAGTGCTCCAAAGGCACAGGCACAGTGGAGAGTTGAGTTCAGGGAGTTAAATTAGGCTCAGGAGATGGCTAAAAAACACATCCAGTGGATGAGTTATAAAAATCCACAAATGTCATGAAGAGTATCCATAGAGACCAAAAGCGTTTGTTTGTTTTTGTTTAACCAGTCTGTAAAAATAATTTCATGGCTGAAAGGTTGAACATTTTAAATTTGAATGCTATTTGATGCATTCTTTCAGAAAACTTCAAAGAGCTACTTTGGTTTACATGAAAGGTGGATTTAGATCAAACTACCATAACTGGCTGGTTCAACCCATCGATGGCCAATAAAATGTCTGTTTTCTGTAGAGCTCCATCACACTCACTCACTCTATCCTTCTGTCAGCCAACCTTCGTCTTTGTGGACATGCTGTGACACTGTAGCTGGATTACCGTAATGACCCTAATATCATTGAAAAGTACCTGTCTGATGCCAGCGACAGGTTAGGCTTTAGAGGGTTAGGGAACTACAGTTTTGGGCACTTTGACATTTTAATATTTTTAGCCCTATGTTTCCAAACTGGAAACTGGCATATGTGGCAAAATGATGATATCTCTAAATAAAATTGGTGAAGTTCTTTCTGGATACTGCTCGTGAAACTATTATGAAGCTTTTTTGATCAGCACATTTTAGTAGAGTTTCAGAAAGTAAAGTAGTTATAAGCTATTTATTTTGTTTAAACAGTATGAAAACAAAAGTGACTTGAGAAAAGGATGAAGTAGACAGACAAAATTGGAAGTGTTTATCTTCCCACACAAAACACAATTTCAGTTCAATACAGGGAATATATGTTCTTCCATTTGTAAAAAATGGATCCCTGACAAACTGTTTTGCCCCATTTTCCACCTTTTTATCCTCTCACCTTTCTTGTATTTATAAGACCCCTCTCTTTGATCACTTTCTTAGCGTGCTCACTGACCTGCCCTTTTCCCCTTCTTCTGTTTTAATGGGGTCACCATTTGGTACGATGCGAGCTTTACAGAGCGGGGAAGCCAGAAGTAAAGGAGAGGTGCTTACAGAGATGGAGGAGGGAATGGAGGTAGCTGTGTTGGTCAGATTGTGGCATGGTGCTGTGGCCCTGACAAAGCCTCCGGTGGCTCTCTGTGGTAAATAAGCAGATGCAGGTGCCAGAGAGTCTAGACAGGGCTGATTTGGAGTCTGGGGCCCCTGGTATGTGATACCTAACCCTGGCCCGCCCTAGTCTTTCTCTCCCTCTCTCTCTGATTCCTAACGCCTCACTTCCCCGTGAGGCGTTAGGAATCTGCTCCCTGCCCACTGCCACCCCTCAGCTCAGAGCCTTTCCTGTTTAATGTTAAATCAGTGCAGGATAGACGTACAGACAGACTAGTTAGCAGAAGGAGGGTAGCTTAGGAAATGATGCTTCTTCTCTCTTTCTTTTTAAAATTATTTTGGGACATTTATTGCCTTTATTTTTATAGTCATCAGCTGGAAGAGACATTAAATGTTGATAATGAAAGCTGAGAATTGACACAGCGAATAGTCCAATGAGTCGGAGAGTAAGAGCTAGAATTTGCATTTGCAAATTTCTTTCTTTTTAAATTATTTTCTTGTCACTCTATTTTGTCCTCACCCTCTTTCACTCTCACACTCAATGTCTACAAATCTGAATATGAAAAGAATTTAAATATATAAAAGTGTATAGTTTTCATCTAGCAAGGGTTAAAATTATACAAATAGCCTGGCTCCTAGCATTTTCTTTTACTGTCCTTGAGCACCTAAAGTGCATTATACAACATGTTTTATTCATCCATCCAGAACTGTAAGTGGTTAGAACTGCACATAGAAAGCTCCTAGACTGATGGTGGAATTGAACTCAGGACCTTCTTGCTGTAAGGTGACAGTGCTAACCACCGTGCCACCATGCTGCCCATGGTGCATTCACTCATCCTTTTATACAGACATCCATACAAGCACTTTTTTCTACATCTAGTTGCTTTATATCACACAGGCACGCAGAGCGGAGCATATCAGCAGGGCAGGACAGAGCATCTCTTCTTGTGGGGTGTTCCCAGTCTGCACTGGTCAATATCTATCAAAAGTGGTCCAAAGAAGGAACAGTGTTGAACTGGCAGCCAAGACTCACTGATGCATGTGGAAACGAAGGCTGGCCCCCTGAGCCAATCCAATGAATTCTTACGTATTGGGACTGCGTAGTCGCAGACTAGTCAGGGTGTTCGTGCTGACCCCTGTCCACCCTCAAAAGCATCAACAATGCGCACCACAGATATCACCTGTCTAAGCATTTGCAGACTATGTGCACACCATTTCATGGAAACGGTGTTCCCTGATGGCTGTGGACTCTATCAGGAGGATAATGTGCCCTGCCATAAAGCAAAAGTGGTTCAGGAATACTTTGATGAGCACAACAATGAATTTGACTTGGCCTCCAAATTTCACAGATCTCAATCCAATCGATCATCTGTGGGATGTGCTAGACAAACAAGTCTGATCCATGGAAGCCTGACTTCACAACTTACAGGGTTTAAAGGATCTGTTGCTAAAATCTTGGTGCCAGATACCAAAGCACATGTTCAGGGCTCTCTCTAGTGGAGTCCGTGTCTCAATGGGTGAGGGCTCTTTTGGCCAACGCAATATTTGGCAGGTGGTCATAATGTTATGTCTGATCAGTGTACAATTCAAACATGATGCATTCTGGATTCATTTTGTTTGATTTATACTTCTGATCAAACTGCTTGACTGATTTTTGGATCATGTGATTGACAGCTGATGAAGAATGGTGTATGCCTGTGGGGTAGAGAAGATGGACATTGTGTCATGGTCCCCGTGCCTCGCTGGCTGACTCTGTGTTAGGCAACACGTTTTGTTTGTTCTTTGCCCTCTCTCTTTCGGGCTCCCGCCCCTGGCCAACGCACCTGTGCTCACCGTCACACCAGCAGCTGATCCCAGCGGATTGAATCACTATTTATGATGGCGGACCTGTGTTATTCTTCGCTAGATCGTTGAGCCATAAACGTCAGTCCCTCTGAATCGGAAAATTGGAATCTGTCAGTTTTTGAGATTGTTTCTAACTGGACTTCCCTGTGTGTGTGTGTGTGTGTGTGTGTGTGTGTGTGTGTGTGTGTGTGTGTGTGTGTGTGTGTGTGTGTGTGTGTGTGAGAGAGACAGCCCTGGACCTGTTACCCGTAAAGCTGAGCGAGCGTGTGTGTGAAGAAACTGCTGAGGAGAGGAGCACTGTGTATTTATCGTCACCTGGTGTTTCACTGTAAATAAACGCACTGTCTTCTTTGCCAAGGATTTCTGGTCTGCGCCTGAGTCCATTTCAAACTCTGTGACAAAACAATCCAGCCATCATGGAGGTCAGGTCAGGATCCCATGGCTCAGGCGCTGGCTGTCTAGGAAGCTGCGTTAGCTCGCCACAAACAAATGCTTATGCAACCGAGGAATGAGATTGCTGCGTTACCTCAGGCTGTCGCCCAATTAACACCTCTGGAAAGCAACGCGCAGCCAGGGAACGCAGCTCCTCAGGCATCTCCGGCGGCTAGCCCACCTCCAGTAGCCACACCATCTCCGGAGGGACCCCTGCCCACTCCAGAGCCATTCTCGGGTGAGTCAGACAAATGTGTCAGTTTTCTAGCTCAGTGCTCGTTGATCTTTCGAGAGCAGCAACGTTGTCATAATAACGACAGAGCGAAAATTACCTTTTTGTACAACTGCTGAGGGATCGTGCACTGAAATGGGCCCAGGTTGTGTTGAACTCTGACCCTGGGATTTCCTATACAGAGATTCTGTCTAAATTTAAGACTGTGTTTACCAAAGGTTCCGGTGCAAAAATGGCTGCACTCTGCCTATTAAACTTCAAACAAGGTAAGTGGAGCATGTCTGATTATGCAATTGACTTTTGGATTTTGGCTGAAGAAACGGGCTGGGGTCAGGAAGCGCTGAGAAGCGTGCTTCTGAATAACATTCGTGAGGATTTAAAGGATGAACTAATCATGCATGACCTGCCTTCATTCAATGAACTAATGTCTTTATGCATCAAGGTGGATGAGCAGCTGCGGGCCTGCTGGTCGCAACGAATCTACAACTCCCATGAGGTACTGGGGCAATTAGGAGCGGGAGCCGCGCCTGAGTCCGGCTTCTCCTGGGCACAGGGCATGCAGCTAGGCGGCTCTCATCTCTCTGCTGCGGAACACAAATGGCAAATCTCCGCTGTCGAGTGCCTATACTGCAGTTGCAAAGGGCATGTTGTTGCCACCTGCCCGCCGCGAGCAAAAGGGTAGGAGTACTGGTGGGCGAGCTCGGTCAAGAAAAATCTCCTCCACGATTAATGTTCTCAGCTAAAGTCTCCATCTGAAGTCTCTGTCCGAAGGTATGAACTTCAAAGAATGGGGGGGGGGAATACAATATCCAGACATGAGCCTGTATCACTGTCTCTTTTTACATTTTTTCTTTCTTACTTTGTGTTGCCCTAAGGTAATGGCCTGAAGATCCTGATGAAGCGGGCGTTAAAGCTGAAGGATGCACTGGTGATGAAGATGATCAGGAATCTGTCTCAGCATGATGGACCCACCAAACATTTGTTCTTGGTGGGTACATTTAAAATGAATCCTACTGAGTCTATAGAGGATTAATTGGAGACCTTGCAGCTCAGATCAGTGAGAACTAAGCTGAGGAGTTTGTGGTCAAGTGTCTTGGGACACTGGCCAACCTGACCACCCCTAATGTGGACTGGGCTCTGGTGCTCAAGGAGTACTACCTGGTCCCTTATTTGAACGACACACTCAAACCAGGTGGGTGTATATGGTTTCCTACACCATTTAACTGCCTGCAAGAAAAACCAAGAAGTTTTTAAAGAACGTGTTCGTCTCAGCCAAACAGAAGGATGAGTTTGTATGCCTCTTCTACCTGATGGTTTTCCATGAAACTACGAGATGTGATCATCAAAGACACCGTATCCTTTTTTTACTGTGAAAGTCTCTGCAATATCTTTTTGTTGGTCTGAGAGACACAATACTGTGACACTGTTTATTTATACAGTACATATTGAAGCACACATTCATAGAAGCAATTTTTTTCTACGGAAGTGCTTTCTATCTAACATTCATACTCAAATCTGAATGTTTGTAATTTAACATGACAGAGGCATACACAAAAATATGATTCCTGTTCTGAGAAATGACATGAGTTTCCTTGAAACTGTGCTGAGCATGAACATCTAAGACAGAATACTAGAGTTTCAGACAAAACAATAAATATAATACAATAATAAAACCAACAAATTACATAAAAATAAAAAGGGTTGTATGGATCTGTGGATCATTTCAGTGTCAAAAAGATCTTATACTGCTAAGATCAGAAGACTAAAGGTTTGAATTAATTGAATCTTCCAAGTAAGAATTTTTATAATGTGATGTATATTACAGAATTCTGTATTTTCATTGTATTTATTAAATTGAATCAGAGCCCAAATTACAAAAGAAGTGTTTTATTGTTCTACAAACAAAAATTTAATAATTAATCTAAATTCAAATTCCAGTATCAATTCACTGAACTTCAGTCTATGCGCTAGCATTTCTGCACTCTGTGTGGAGCATTCCTACAACAGATGCTCTGAGTGCTGAAAGTAGAAAAGCACTATATAAGAACATTTACCATTTATGATTTCTATTCAAAAGTGATTTTCTCTGTTGATCCTCTCTTTAAGTCAGACCTTCTCTCAAAATTCACATCAGTGATTAACTAACTGATGAATTCCTTGTGACTGACACGTGTGGTCAGCTCCCAGTCAGTGTGTGATCACTACCAGACCTCAGATCAACATAATTAGCTGTAGATTAGAGACAGGCAGTGCAACGGGGCAAAGGAAGTGTTTCATTGAAATTATCAGTGAGACCTATTAAGTTGTGAACCACATGAAAGGTAGCCATTGGGGCTCTGGAGTGTGTCAGCAGCTGGACAGCAGAGGTGAGAGAGAAAGCAGAACTGTGGACACAAACACACACATCATTATTGCTTGGCAATGTGGGATCCTTTTGGCAGCACACGCCAAAACTGCGCAGTCCTGAAATGTTTGCCTTTGATCATTGCAGCTCTGCTCATGTACAAATACACATTAACATAGTGATGGTTTCATGTGAAACTTTGTAGATGCTCCAAGTGGGACACAGGCCCAATTCACAATGATATTCTTAGCCTGGGTGTATTTCCTTAGGAATATGTTCAAAAGCTCCCAAAACCTGTTATGTGCTTCCTTAGCCCTGCTGTCATGAGCTCAGCTTATTTATATGAAATTAGTCATGTAAGAAATGCTGAAGGACCTTTAAGTGCTCAATCAAATTCTGTGTCATGGTGTTGTGTCAGCCTCTTATGAATCGGTCTGGTGACAAAACATGTCAGCACTACTGCAGGGTGGAGGGTGAAGGTGGGGAGGGGAGGTCTGAGTAACACTGTAATAGTCCAGGGATTTAGGTGGTTGCATAATCTTCTTTCTTACCCCTCCTATCTCGTCTTTTTCTGTCCTCAGAAGCATGATGAGGATTGGGGGGAAAAAGATCCAGGCGGAAAAATTCCGCTTGCTCAACTGTAAGTGGTTAGAAATGATGGAGAACCACCAGGTGGATGAACCAACCAGACATGAGCACTCACACTAACTGTAACGGTCCTGTGTTGGTGAACCAGTGTGTTCAGTTTTATATTATTAATCTTTGATTTCTTGATGTCTTGTTAGTTCTTAGGTTTTGGTTCTGTGTCAGTATCGAGTCCTGTGTGTGTTTTCTTAGATTTTGCCCAGTTTAGGTTTTGTATGGTTTTTCTGTTCAGCAATAAAGCTGCTTTTTGACTTTCACTCCCGCCTCAGTTGAGTCTGCATTTGGGTTCTTTTCCTGCCTGCACACAGCTGTAACATGACACTAACTGTTGGACCTATATTTTTTTCTTCTTTTTTTTTGACATTCAATGACTGTTTGTGATCAAAACAGCAGACCATCGTGTGCTAACTACCTGTCTAGTGATGTCCTGTGTTACTCATCCTCTGTATTGGGTCAGTGTCCAATCCCTTTGCCTTCTGGTTGCTATGCAGATTGCTCTGTTAAATAGCAATGGCCCTTTTTATTTTTAATCAGCCTTACTTACAGCATTGGAGAGGAGAAAGAATCCGTTACTCGGATATTCTTAAGAGACCAGAGTTGTTCTACAGCAGTCTTACCCAGAGCTAGTGAATGTTTTGCATTTATTTGAGCACGAATCCTTGCTCAAATAAATTCTGACTAGCATCACGAGTCAAATTTCATAATGGGGAAGGAAATACATAAGAAGGTACTGAGGTCCTTCTTCCATACATGCTAACCCTCCCTTATGTTTCCGGGAGAATCCCGAATTTCAGTGCCCCTTCCAAAAATCGCCCGGAGCCACCATCCCCCCAACAGGTTGCCCCGTCTGACCCCGGAAAAAGTTCTGGGAAGTGCTCTTCCCACGGCGGACCGTGATCCACTGTGAGGCACTCATCTGCTCTTTTTTTATATTCATGTATTTATTAATAAAGAAATTAAATAAAAAATAAAATTAAAAAAATCAAAACTCAAATAAAAGAATCAATAAAGCATATGCTTATGCCGCGACGTTTCAGCCAAGATCTGGCCTCCCTCAGGCGAGAAACACACGGAAAGACAAAAACAAAACAAAACATGGGTTTGTGGCTGTAGAAGGACTTTCAATAGTGATGTGCACTGTCCGAAGGTCTGAGAAAGAGTGAGGCTGAAACAACCCTCCCCTGTATTTATAACCTGCCCCTGTGTTAAAAGCATGCCCCCTGAGTGTTGAGTGTTGTTTTTTTGTGTGTTTGTGATTTCTCCTTTTTTGCTACCAAGACTGTAGTGTTTGTCCATATGTGTGCATTTTCTAATTTTCCACATGAATTGTATTTTTAAGTGATTTTTTTTAAAAATCCAAATGTTAACTGTTGTATGTATTTTTTTTATGTATTTATGAATTTATTAAATTGGTTTTCAGACTTTTGTTGAATGTAATGATTTTAAAAGTATATGAAGTGTTTTGTAATTATGAGAAAGGTTTTTGAGAATTGTGAAATGTTTTAATTTTAGTTGTTGTTTTTTTACTAAAGGGTTTTTAAGTAATACTAAGAGTCAAAGGTCAAATGTGAATTAATGTTAGAATCAATTTGAATTTGAATTTATGTGATATTCCAATTTAGGCCAGATTCGGGGTTTGGTTAAGAATAGGGTAGGGCCTCTGGTTCGGGTTTTAAGGTCCTTACCAAACCTGATGAAGGTTAGGGCCTGGGGAGGGGAGGGGGGGGGGGTCCTGTATGGGTGGTTCGGGGTATTGAATGGTTGTGGTTAGGGGCAATCCTCAGGGTTGGTGATAGGATTGGGGGGGTATTTCAGTGGGTGGTTAGGGGTGATGGATGGTTGTGGTTTCCCGGGTTGGGGCTAGAATCGGACGTGATTTGGATTTTAGATTGGAGCTGTGTGCCAAATCAAATTCCAAAGCGGGTTTTAAGACTCCTATAGGATTCACAATGCGAGTAATATCCAATTTAGATCCATTTTGTCATCGCCAATTATTTGTAATTTCTATGAGCGAGACTCCATATGGTGTCTTAGCTCCATCTAATATTCAGACCTCCAGGAACCAAGGTGTTAAGTAATCAGATCCACTTCTTTTCACATCTCCTTCTTTCACCATCCGTCCAGAAGAAGTTTCCTTCAATACCCACAATTTTAAGTGACTGTAAACCGTGATGAATAAAATGTCTGACCAGAGGAGTATGGCCTTCTTTGTTATGTGTAATGTTATATTTATGCTGCCACATGCAAGTTGAAATTGAGTTTTTGGTTTCCCCAATGTACTGGATGTGGCATCTTGTACAGAAAATCATGTAAACGCAATTGGAGGTCCTAGGACTAAAATTTTGTGAGAGTTTGTACAACCTGTTTGTTGTCCTGTTCTTAACGTACGCTAATTTGACAAACGGTATAGATGAATTTCTGGTTTTCTTTGGTTGTGCCGGGCTGAGTCTCGCCTTCATTAAGTAATCCCTGAGGTTTTTGTTATGTCTATATGCCAAAATCACCTTGTGGTTTCCAATTATCCCATGTTGCCCAATTAGGGTTAGGGTTAGGTTTAGTCACAAGTCACTGTCAAATTATAATATGGGCAGGACAATCGTCCTGCCCATTACGTACCAATTACGTGCCAACTACGTACTTTGAATTGGAACAGTACTTAGTCTCTGACTGATGACGTGTCGCGAGTACACGAGAACACAAGTACGCATATCCGGTCTTTAAGTCTGACGTCATTACTCATGTCTGGGTCCAAAACTCCACTGCAGGTCCCTAAGTCAAACGATCACTGCAGCATTACTGAGAGCTGAAAAAATGTCTAAATCCTTTCATCCGTAATAAAATGATCATTGTAGCTGCTCTACCAGGTGTAACAATTAAGTTTAACATCCAGGCATCCATGAAAACAGAATTTATGAAATTTAGCAGAGTTAGAAGTTAGCAGGGAGTTAGCTCGCTAGCTTCCATCTAAATAAAAGCTGTAAATGCTGTAAACGGACCAAACTTCAGTCAGGAGAACGACCGAGATAATCCATCCACAATATGAGGTTAGTCATTAATATACTGCTGCATAGGCTGGGCTGTCGTTACATCATAAGACTTTAAAAACTGAGCTTTAAAATGATTAGCGGTAATAAAAACCAAGAGAAGTGATCACTGACTGTTTTTAGGGGCTTGTTGAGATTAAATAGAACAAGATACAAAGCATTAAAAGATGTTAAAAACACAACAGCCTTATTAAATGCAGAGTACTTTGGGCCCGGAAGGAGGATTCATCACATCATCACTTAGGCTACGTTCACACTGCAGGTCTTAATGCTCAATTCCGATTTTTTGATCAAATCCGATTTTTTTGTCTGCTTGTTCACACTACAAATAAAATGCGACAGCAAACGCTCTCTAGTGTGAACGCTCAAAGCGGCCCGCATGCGCAAAAGAAGACGTCACACACAACGCGCTCTGTTTAGACCCAGAGCAAACAATATTGTTTGACTGATGGCCCTTAATATAAAGACTTCGGAATTTACGTTTCCCAATTTTTGCTTTAAGTTATTTTGTTATTTACATAATAATGTAAATAACCTAATAATGATCCTTATTGCTGTTTTAGAGGAGCGGTGCTTCAAAGGATAGTTGCAGATTTCTGTCAGAATCTGCAGATTATACAGTACAAATAAAATGTTCACGTTGTCTTCCCAACAGTTTCACTAACATCTACACTGGATGGCCAGGAAGTGTTCACGATGTCTTCACCAGCGCTTCTCCAGCGCTGATAATTGGCGTAAAAGACGGATTTAATGCGACATGACCGTTCAAACAGCAGTCGCTTTCTAAAACATCGGATATGTATCGGATTCAGTACCACATACAAAAGTGACCCAGGTCGGATTTGAAAATATCAGATTTGTGCCGTTCACACTGTCATACTATGATCGGATATGGGTCGCATAGGGTCAAAAAAATCGGATTTGATGCGCTTTCGCCTGCAGTGTGAACGTAGCCAAAAAGACTTGATTGAGACAGGCCATGCGTCCTATTTTTCCCCGAATTTGAAGGATTTGTCGGGTGTATCCTTCGTGGCCTACCATATCCCAGAATTCATAGCGAGGCCCAGCCAATTCAAGTTTCTAACACTGGCGACCGCTACTAAGTTTTAATATTACTCTTATTACACTTTCTGGGTCACAAAATAAACTTTTAAGATATTTTCAGGCGATAATGTAGCTGTGGAAACTTCAAATATCTGCTCGGTTTATCAAGATATCACATATTTGCAAAAGTGCTCCAACGTTTTCGGAGACATCTGTTACCCACCAGCTCAATAGCTAGCCGGGAGGTCGAGGGTCACTAGAGCCGGTGAGAACTGTCGTGCCAAAGTAGGTATCCCCGACAGAATTTGTTTCCCCTGCGTTGGAAGCACGCAGGAAGTACTGATGTTTTAGTTTAGTGAAAAAGTGAAAAATTAGTACCATTACCATTCAGTTTGAGGGTTACAACAGAAAATTATATATTTATCGTTCTCATGTGGTATCGGATGGGATTATTTTAACAAACCAAGAACATTTTGGCTGATAATTATTTTTATCCTCCTGTAACTTTACTATATAAAGAGCTAAATCCTCCAAAGTTTCAGGAGTCATACGTCATAATAAGAAGTGTTTCTGAACTACAAATCAAGAATATGGGATACTGTTTGTCCGTGATTTACACAGGGGGAACTGTGGCAAGATCATCCTGATATTATTTGTATCCCACTATAACTT
This sequence comes from Pelmatolapia mariae, assembly GCF_036321145.2. Lineage (NCBI taxonomy): Eukaryota > Metazoa > Chordata > Actinopteri > Cichliformes > Cichlidae > Pelmatolapia > Pelmatolapia mariae. Next base: position 25,187,034 of record NC_086242.1, on the reverse strand, counting down.
CCAGTATAAAGAGCTAACATCTCAACAATTTCAGGAGTAGTTACTCATTATAAGAAGTGTTTGTATGTATGTGTATATCCGCCCCCTCCTCCCAACAGCCTTTTTGAATGTCTCCCTAATTCTGAGGTCTCAAGGTTGGCAAGTATACCTTCTTCTAGTCCTGCACCACAGATGAGTACTATTAGTAGCTCAAGTTAGAAACAACAAAACTTCAGGCACTTTTCCCAGCCTTCAGAAGATATAAAACTTTGCTATTGTGTTTCTTGTACTGACAAATCAAAATTATCTTAAGAGGGATGTTACTAATGACCACAATTTGTTTTGGACAACACTAATATTTTAATTACATTGATATTAGCCGATTATTGTTGAGATTTTTGTATGGTTTGTTTGGATGTGAAATCTTAATATTCTTAAAAATGTTATTTAAAAATCTAACTTGTTTAACCCTTATTTGCCCTTGTTTCCATGCCAACAGTACCAAAAAAAATCATCTTTCTAACACCTTTCCTAAAGAGACCCAACTTTCTCATTAAAACACAGCAATTTCAGCGTATGTATGCAGCATTATTGTGAATGCGAGTGTATGACAACAGCTGTAAGCAGGGCAGGTTGCCTTGTCCATAAACACTGGCTGTGTGAAAGCACTGAATTGCAGGTGTTTACCTTCAGCTCTCAGTGACTCCGTCAGCTCGTCCAGCAGCAGTACTTTCATACTGTTATTTTGAATCACCATTTGCTGATCTGTGTTATTGAACCAGCCCGGGCCTAAATCAACAGCCCCCCTCGCCAATCCCAGAAGACATCACTCAATAGCATTGCTCCAGCTTTGAGAACAAACATTCTCTGGCTGTCTCTGTGTCACCATGTTCTTGTAGTACTCTCCAGGTTTCTCTCATTCCTCTGTGAAACTATGAAACTAGAGCCAGGGAATCCTGTTATCAGTAAATTCAACTCTGAGTTTCCTCTGTCCTTTTGTAGTCCCAGTATTAAGCACCAGTTAATTCGATATGCTGCTGAGATGATGAATAGTCAGGGAAACAGAGAGTTTATTCATAGTAATTTGTCTTATTTAGCAAACCAGTCCTTGCACGCAATATACTTCTTGCCAATTATTTTATTTATTTATTTATTTATTTATTTTTGCCTCTACCAGCAAGGATTGTTTAGTTTGGCTGACATTGAGAAGCTGACTGTGACTAGCTGAATCCACTGCACAGTCAGTCTGAAAGGACTGGAGCTTGGAAAGAACCAGAGTGAAATCCCAATCAGTGCTCCCTTCGCTCATTGCTCTGCTGTCTGTTTTTGCTCTTTCTCCTTCCTCCCTCTGTCGCTTGTCTCTCTCCCAGGTTTGTTACTGATACCTTTTAAATATACTGTGAGCACCAGGGGAATTGGCATCTGTGAGACTGTTTTAATTTGGCCCCTGTACTCTAAGGAATCCGGGTTAACATAATAATCAAAACCAGATCTGCTGCCTGCTCTAAACTATGTGTGAAACAGAGTGTGAATGAGGCCTTTGAAAATGGAAACATTCTTGTTCAGTCACCTGTATTTGTAGAGATATTATAATGAGCTGTTTGTACTATTAGCAGAGTAGTAATGAGGCTGATATAATGTTATTGATGATTTCATATGAACCATGAAAATAAATCTTAATTTAATCATGGAAATGTGATATCCAAGGCAAAAACATAGTTTATACAATTCAAACAAGTTTAAAGGTCAATAATATTGGGGTAACTGTATTTCAGGAGATAGATCAGGTCACCTACTAATCAGAAAGTGGTGGTTTGATCTCTGGTGTGCATGCCAAATATCCTTCAGCAAAAGAAACTAACCCCAAGTTGCTCTCCAGTGCATCCATGTGTTTAGCTGTGTGAATGTTAGATAGAAAGCACGTAAGTATAGTGCTTGTATGAATGGGTGTGAAGCGATCAATGAGGCGTGTTGTACAAAGCGCTTTGAGTGCTCGGGTAGAGTCAAAAAGTGCTAAATAAGAACCAGTCGATTTACCATATTTGGTATGACCATCTTTATCCTGTTTAATCGTGTATTTTTTTATTGTTTTGCAAAATCCATGTATGTTTTTGCGGCATTGGCAGTGTCTTGGGGATCACTGTCATGCTGAAGAATGAAGCCATTGCCAATCAGACATTTTATTGCATGCTATTTAAATCTCATGATACTTTTCTACATTTATAATTCCATCAATTTAGACAAAGTTCCCAGGACCAATAGCTGAAATTGATTATAACAGAATCTCCAATGTATTTTTAAGGGTGAATGTAGACGCACTATTGTACCTCTCTCCTGACCTTCTCTGTACATACTGACAACAATTTGAACCAAGACCTCTTGCCACATGTTTTCAGTCCAGTTCTTGCATAATTTGGCATACCTCATCTTTTTCTCCTTGTTTCCCTTAAGAATGTCTTCTTGACAGCCACCTTTACACTATGACCATTTCTGATGAGGCCTCTACACACACTGTATGGATCAGTTCATGGGCTAGATGAATTGCAGGTCCTGTGTCAGGTCTTTGCGGGATTTTATTCCTATTTCTTAAGGGGAAGACTTTCAGATACTGCTCATCTGCTGTCGAACCTTTTAGGCATGCCACTTCTTTCTTTTGTTCCTTTATCCTCAACTTGTTCCTTAAAATTGTAAGAACACACTGCACAATTTTGGCTAATAGCACTTTGAGGATCACTGCTGATATTTGGTCTGTAACTTGGCCTGTAACTTTGGCATTTTTCGTAATGAAAAATCATTTTTAATGCTAAAGAAACAACAAATTATGTGTTAAACACTGCTATAAAGAAAATGCATGAAGACAGAGTTTGAAAGTTTTTTTGCCAAGTTATCTGTTATCTGACCTAACGCTGGTTCATCCCTGGAGTTTGTGCATTATTTCCTGCTTGAATGATTCATACATCAGTGTTGAGTAACTTAACAAACAAAAAACCTGCCCACTGAAATTGGTCAGGTGCAAAAAAATCAGGACTATTACATGTAGTACAAGAATACAAGAATAAAGTATATGCAAATACAAAAAAATAGGTCTAACTGCTTGGGGCCGTCTAACGGTGAGGGGCTGTCAGGAGACATGACCTGAGCAATGACAGCAGGCAAAGATCAAAGCGAAACCCTGGAAGAGTCAGACATATATGAGGGAGAAATGGAGGAACACGCCAAAGGAGAAAAAGGGCCATATTACCTTTCCTGTTCATTCCAGGAGAATTTTCCCAGTATGATATATTCTGCTCGGGCTTCTCCTCTGAGGCCAAACAGACATCTATGAGAACACTGGGCCCCATTATCCCAGTTGCCACCCTCCTCATTTTGTTGCCCTCATTTTGTCAGCTTCTCACAACACACATGATGTATATAATGTAGCAGACAGGTTGATTTCCATATTTCATAATCACAAATATCAGAGCTTACAGCAGCTATGTCATGTGTCATTTCTGGTGTTCAGTTCTGCTGGGCTTATAGAATATTTCAGTTACAACCTAAAAAAAATGTAGTAGATACTCTGAGGTGGTACACTGACAGAAATAGGACAAAGCTTCAGTTGACCTGTTGGATAAATCAGATTCTTCAACTGTAGTGTTTTCAAAGTGATCATTATCCACTGCCTGGAAGGTTTGTGGTTTGATCCCATCGTCACAATACCAAAACGTAAGTTTTGTCTGCATGTTTCAGCGATAAAGTTCCATTCAGTTCAATTTTAGTTTTATGGCGACAAATCACAACAACATTTCCCTCAAGCTGTTTGTGCATTGAATAAAATGCAGCGTAAATGTGTGTCTGAGTAAATGAATGTGACTTATATTGTAAAATCACTCGGATGGGTTAACTTCTGATTTAAAAAAAAACAGAACAAAACATATTTCTATTCTCAGTTTAGCCTGCTTTTTAAGCTGTTACACTATAAAAGATAACCATCATAACAACCATGACTCTCACCCATTAGCTTTACACTTCACATTTAGCATTTTGGCTTCCACCACGCTTTTTTTAGAGAGCCAGAAACAATCATAGGGTGTAATGCTGAAGTTGTCATCTACAAGCAAACACATGTATTTGTTAATAAACCAACTAACAAAATATTACAATTTCACTCACCAAAACTGAAGCATGAACTTCTTGGAGGTTTCTATGAGGGGCCGTACAAGCCAAAATTCATTCTTTCACTCTCACACACATACATTCTTCTTTCACACACATATATTTTCACTCTCACATACATATATTCTTCTTTCACATACATATACTTTCACTCTCACATAGTTTTATTTTAGTTTTTATATTTAGATATTTTTATTCTCATGTTTACACATATTTAACACACACAGTGCAATATTGTGCTCTCTTATACATGTATTTTAATGTACATATTTACACATTTTCACTCTAACATACATGCATTTTCATTTATGCATTCCTACATTTTGCTCTCATTTACATGCATTCAATATGCATTTAATCTCACAAATAATATATGTATGTAAGAAGAGATTGCATGCATTTCTGAAGAAAATATATGTATGCAAGAGAATAATGTATGTGAATGAAAGAGTATAGTGGAAACGGAAGGAGTTTAATGGAAACGGAAGGCTGGGTGTCTGTACCGCTGTGATTGGCTGAGAAGCACGCGCGGGTCACTTTCAAGTGTCTGACAGCATGGAGGGGGGAGAAGAAACTCGAGTTCTTCAGCAAGCTATCGGGGTGTTAAGAAATATTTTATCATCTCCTGAAACGGTCACATCGTTGTCCTCGTCACTTGATCGAGATGGGACGGGCTCAACTGCACCCAGTGTTGCCCACAGCACGGTGGAAAGTGAGATGAGGGAACTTTTTAGACCAGCACACACCCGGGTAGCTTCAACGAGTCAAGTAGCTACACTGAGTTCGACTGGAGTGGGGCAGTCTTTTATGGCGTTATTTTTGTGCCAATATTCTAAGCGCACGTAAAAAAAAAGTTTGCAGGTGCAAGTATTGCATTTTGAGGAGAAATTTATTTTGAGCGAAGAAAAGCTGAATTTGAGTGAACAAAATTCATTGCTGCGTGCAAAAAATGTATTTCAGTGTTTGCTATTATCCATACACACATACAATAGCAGCCCCTCTCGCTCAGTTGTTGTATTTGCGCTCGCTCGCAATGTGTTGCTCGCGCTCTCAACATTTCTGCCCGTGCGCGCTCAACTCTTTCTGTACGCCGTTATATTTGTGCCACAAAACCAGCCAATCACAGACTTGGATGCAAAAATATCTGATTGGCTGTTCTGGTCTCCAATCAGCTCGAAATGACGAAATGCAATATCCCAGAATGCATTTCGTCCAAAACTCAAACGAGGCAGTGGCGGAGGAACACAGAGTGGCGGAGTTTGAAATATTACTCTTTCTGGGTCACAAAATAAACTTTTAAGATATTTTCATGCGAGAATGGTGCTGTGTAAACTTCAAATACCTGCTCGAAGACATCACATATTTTCATAAGTGCTCTAATGTTTTCGGAGATGCCTATTACCCACCAGCTGACCGCATAGCTGTACTGGCCATTGGGCATACCGGGCAATTGTCTGGTGGGCCGATGGTGATTTTCATTTTTATGTTTGTTTGTTTTTGTAACGGTATAAACAATGAAAGGTGGTGGATTAGCCAATTGGTCATGATCAACTCTGGGCTGGACCAATTACAATACATCCGTATCGAGAGGAAAAGGAACGCGATTAGTCCCAGACTTCAGCTAGAATGAAAAAAAGACAAAGCTGGAGTTATTCTGTCTTTACGTTGCACAGCTGCCTCTTCTCCCCTCATTCTCCCTCCCTCTCCTGTTGCTACTTCAATCATGAAACCGATCAATGATCAGCTGATCGTCTCTCTTGTTTGTTTATCTCCCACTTTGCGCCAGAAACAGGAAACCAGCGGATGTTGCGCTAAACAACAACAGCACGTTCAAGCGTGATCAGCTGTTGTTAGAATTTATTTCAAATTAATTTCTAGTATCAGCTGATGTTTGCTGGAGCCACAGCTGTAAAAGCTGCTGCTCATGGTATCGGTTTGGAAACATGAAGGTGATACAAATCATGCATATATACCAACAAGACAGTGTACATCACTGTCACAACAGCGTTTGTTTTAGTTCAAAGGCTTTATGGTTTTTCCTATAATACCTGGTGGTGTAGTCGGTGATTTTTTGCCAGTTGAGCTTTATATATTATGTTTAACCAGAGTGACCACCCGGTCAGCTGGTGGGTAACAGGCATCTATGAAAACGTTAGAGCACTTGTGGAAATATGTGATGTCTTGATGTATCAAGCAGATATTTGAATTTTCACTTTCCGCCGTGCTGTGGGTAACACTGGGTGCAGTTGAGCCCGTCCCATCTCGATCAAGTGACGAGGACAACGTGCTGTCAGACACTTGAAAGTGACCCGCGCGTGCTTCTCAACCAATCACCGCGGTACAGACACCCAGCCTTCCGTTTCTATTAAACTCCTTCCGTTTCCACTATACTCTTTCATTCACATACATTATTCTCTTGCATACATATATTTTCTTCAGAAATGCATGCAATCTCTTCTTACATACATATATTATTTGTGAGATTAAATGCATATTGAATGCATGTAAATGAGAGCAAAATGTAGGAATGCATAAATGAAAATGCATGTATGTTAGAGTGAAAATTTGTAAATATGTACATTAAAATACATGTATAAGAGAGCACAATATTGCAATGTGTGTGTTAAATATGTGTAAACATGAGAATAAAAATATCTAAATATAAAAACTAAAATAAAACTATGTGAGAGTGAAAGTATATGTATGTGAAAGAAGAATATATGTATGTGAGAGTGACAATACGTGTGTCTGACAGAAGAATATATGTATGTGAGAGTGAAAATATATGTATGTGAGAGTGAAAATATATGTGTGTGAAAGAAGAATGTATGTGTGTGAGAGTGAAAGAATGAATTTTGGCTTGTACAGCCCCTCGTAGGTTTCTGTACCACACAGCAGTCGTGTTATTTGTCACATAATTAAATAAAAATGCTCCATAAGCCACCAATTTCACAAACATAGCAAAAGGTTTTAATGAGTTGAAGTAGTGTTGATGAGGCCCAGCAGCTACAGCTGCCTGTGTCACTACCACCATGTTATTTCTGTTGGTAACGTTGGCATTTTAACATGGGAGCTTGTTTTGGTACTAAAAGCTATAACTTAGTTGGTACCAGCTCCTATTTAGGTCTTACTACATTGACATGAATTAAATCAAGTCGTCCGGCAACTTAAAAACTGTGTATTATACATTTAGAGTGAATGGTCTGATTCTTATATAGTGCTTTTCTACTCTCCTGGAGTACTCAAAGCGTTGTATACAACCCCCTTCACACCCACTCATACAAGCACTTCTAAACTCAAGTGCAATCTAACCAACATTCACACTCCGATGAACGCACCGGAGGGCAACTTGGGGTTAGTATCTTGCCCAAAGATATTTGGAATGCAGACTGGAGAAGCCAACCTTCCAATCAGTAGCTGATCTCCTCGACCACCTGAGCCACACACTTTATGCACCTTAATATAAATTTCAGTATAGATAAGAAGTTTACCTGGACTAAAAAAGGCCTAACTTCTAAATGTATTTCACTATACTGATGTTTCAGAAAGCAAGTTTTACAAATCGTAGACTTCAAATACATCCTACAGTAGGTAATTTTACTAAGACTATAAGTAAATAAAGAGATGAGCCTACATTTTAATCAGGTGCATCTTAATGAGGTCGAGGATGTTTCATTTTAAAAACAAGAGTATTGTACATTATGTGATCTAGCGTGTAACTTAACAGGGACAAATGCCAGTAATGGCAACTGCAAATTACTTTAACTAAGGAGTTTTGATATCATATGCATTAGGAAGTGAGGTGTGAGTGTGTATTAGACAAAGAGCTTAGGTACAGAATTAAAGCACTAATGTGTGAATGAGTTTTGTAGTAAATATGAATTGAAACAGAAGTTAGTTTGAAGTTCATAAGACATGAACTTCACATCATCTCCAACATAATGTCAGTACATGGGGCATTTTTCCATCACGGCAACAGATTACAGCATGAAAATAATCATTGTTCTCAGTCGATATCACGAACCTCAATCAATACCAAAGCTTAGGTCTTCACTCAAACCTGCAGTTTTAGAACTTTTATATCATAAGTAAATGACTAAACTAAACCAGGAGGACTCATACAGGTCCCATACAGAGCCTCGAGGTCCGGTAAGTGTAACCAGTAAAGCCAGCCACAAAAAGGGTAGACAGGCATGCGGATGGTGTGACTCAGAGCTCCAGTGGTTCTCCAGCCACCTTTAGCCTGGCTCTCAAATCCCCCCTGACAACCGTAGCATGCAGAAAATAAAAAGACATATTTCTACCCTAAGAGGAGAGAGAGGAAGATTGTGGAGGAGGTGAAGTGGCAGGGGGCAAAAGCAAAACATCAAGCAAAGAGATGAACCCAGTGGGGGTTGGGTGGGTGTTGCTGCAAGCTGAGCAACTGATCGCTGGAAGTGATTTGGCTAAAAACAACATGTCATTATAGGAGCTTGCAGGGGCAAAGTAAACAGCTCGTATTTTTAGAAGGCCAGGAGAGGACAACGGCTGGGTAGCAGAATTCTCCCGCTTCCACTGAAGAAAGAAGGAATTTGTGAGATGTGGCGTCATCCATCACAGCCTGCTTTATCCATCAGCTGCTCTGTCCTGACAAGGCAAGCGGGCCCAACCCATTGACCCCTTCACCAGGCTCAAACTCCAAGCAGCTGGTCAGAAGATGGAGCATGAAATAAGCCCCCAACCTTCAAATCCACGCCCCATAGTAACTGATTTATATGGTGTAGATACAAGCCCTTTATCATTGCTCCTCAAAAGGCCCCTATTGAGGAGGGCAGCCAGGTCCTCTAGGCTTGGCTGTCAGTCCTCACTCTCATCATGGTGGGGCTTTTGTTTTTTTGACATATCTTTGGTTTTTATGGCTTGGCCACGCTGATGTTTACCCCTCCAGCTATTAGCGAAGTGTAACTCATAGAGTCACTGTATGTCCAATGTATGCGTCATTGTAGACGAATATTGCATTCACTTTTTACGAGGCTTTTTTTAATGTCCAGTGCCATGACTGAGTGAGTGGACGGGTAGGGCTGATGATGGGGCTTCTTTATGAGATGTTTGGTGTCATAGCGCCATCTAGTGGTGTGACGTTTAACAGTATTTAACTGTCATTCAGTTATGGCCCTGAACTGACAGGAGAGCATCAACGCTGATGCTGATTGATAAGATGCAGCTCACAGTCCGACTCTCACTCTCTATCCAGTTGTGTTTACACTTCTTGTGGAAGAAAACAGTAGTAGCTGTATTTCATTTAATTGAATTTCTGTTTTATACAAGCTGAAGTTCCTCAAAGCACTTCATGTTCTAAGATAAATACTCTAAAATATTAGAGAGTAAATTACAACAATCTGAAATTCTGATTAATCTGAATAATTCACTTTTAACAGGAAGAAAGCAGGAAGACAGCAAAACCAGACTGCAAGCCTTTTTTATATGTTTATTTTGTTGAATAAATGCCGTCTAAGGATGTTTAAAAAAAAAAGTCAAGAGGAAAAAAATCATCATGTGTTTCTCTCCCATTTTTCACTCTCAGTGCTGCTTAACCTGAACAAGATATGACTCTGGCAACGCTAACCTTTGTGCCAGTAATCTCCTCCTTTTGATTACTGACCTAAAAATAGAGTCGAATCTAAACTATTTCTTCTTCATTCTACATGTCAGACCTCATTGTTTGTCTGGGATTTTTTTTTCCCCAAGCTTTCAAATATTTTCATTATTTCCAGGTTCACATTAAAACATGACACATATTTGATGCAGCCTCAGACTTCTGGACGTCACTGCATTGACACACTGGCTGTGAGGCAGCTGTGACTAATATTAGTCTGTTAAAGCACCGGCTTGCCGATTTCCCTCTCTTCTGTTCACTGCTCTGATTCGATTGATTCACCACAGAACGCAAGCTTACCTGAATGTTTTCAAACTTTGCGCCTGCCCTGCTATGACAAGTAGCATAAAAAGTACATTTGACATTTGCATAGGTAAAGAGAGATGGAGTCACAGTTTTTGTATACAATGAGGTTTATAAAACACAGCACATATATTTCAAGACATACTATCTTGCACTTGTTTCTTCAACATAGCTTTCAGTCAGGTAATACTTTCTACCTGTATCAAAGAGTGTAACTCTTTTTCCCCCATCTCCTTTTGTCCTTCAGTGACCATTTTGTTTCTTCAGCTCAAATCCCAGGAGATCAATCACTTCGAGAGCTTCCATCCTGATAAACACGTCTACTACAAACCTATAATACTGCACAATTAATTAAATTTGCCTTGGCACAAACTTGACCTGAGCACTGGAAGATATTTTACTTATATTAATGTTATGCTGTTGTTGACTGCCTTTTATTGTTTTATTGTGAACAATCTGTTTTAAATATGAACATTTGAAAAATAATATATTGATGTTTTCTTATTTTGCGTGTCCTTGATGCACCTGGAGTACTGCTGAAATATGACAATAAAACAAATAGGATAAATAATATTATAGTCAAATTGTTCCTGCGGTTGGTTAAAAATGCTGTGGATAATAAATGATTAAATCATTCTGCTGCATTTGATTTACTGGCTGATAAAAGTATTTATGAACTGCTTCCAAAACACAAAGTTTTCACACAAAAAGTTTTCAGGGAAAGTTTGTTTATTATATGTATTTACAGGCTTTTACTAATGAGACATATTCAGCCGGTGGACAGTTTACAGTCAATATGCTATAAACAGGCACTGTCAGGAACACATGCACACACACACACACACACACACAAACACACACACACACACACACACACACACACACACACACACACACACACACACCTCCGCATGTCCCCTGATAAGAGGAAGTAAATGAATGAATGGATGGATTTACAGACCAGTCTCTATAGCAACTGCATCCAGTTGTATATCTGGTTAAATCTAAGGCAACGCGGATGTACTACAGAGGCACTTTAGGCTGATCCATAGTAGTATTTAGGTGGATATTTAAATTAAAAAAAAAATCACAATAAGGAGAAATAATGTAAATATTGTATGTGTATGTTAAATTATCTGTTATAGTGATTTCCAAACACCCTGAAACTTGAAAATACCAAATAAATACAGGGCCAGTATTTTAAGCTTATGTCGGGGAGATCAGTGTGATTTTTGCTTCCCACCTTGTTTTGTTTTTTTCTTGAGACCTGGAACGTACGTAAAGTACTTTGAGTCAACTTCTATTGTTTAAATGTGCTACAGGATATAAATAAAATATATGTGACAATCAACACAAAAAGATTCAGACATTTTTCATAGTGCATATTTTTCATTTCCCCCCCAAAAAATGAAAACAAATGAGTGAACTACATACTGAACACAATAGTATTGATCCTATCGTGCTAGTATTGACCAGATGCCAATACAAGCATTGGTTTAGATACTATCGACATTTGAAACGATCCACCCACCCCCAGTGCTCATACTTTGAGGAGCTGGTTACATCACTCTGATCTAAGGGGACCCTCACATACTTGCGGACACCTTAAATACAACTTTTCTAAGTGGAGCATCGTCCCTCAGAAACAACATCTGGCCAAGTCACACTTTCAGTAGACAGCAGGAAAATCTTCCCTGCAGTCACACTGCTTCAGAAAAAACATGCTACATGAGGTGTTTATCTTTGGTATAAATGACAAGCTGCTAACAAAAGGTTTAACAAAAAAAGGAAAGTAACACCATTAGCACTGAACCTGTATTCTGCAAATGTATATTTGAATTCAATCAGTTGCACTCAAACACTTCATCCATTTTCTTCTTGGAAAGAAGAGCAGAAATGAGGAAATGTGTTATTTATGGCCCTTATAACCTTATCAAACATAATGCTCATGTGAACACCCAACATCCCAAATGCATCCTTCCTTCATATGAGATTGATTTACAGAAATTTCTTCACTTACAAAATTGTTCTAAATTCTTTTTTTTAATAATTTAAGAGTTGTAATGTTAAAAAAAAGCCCTGTCCAAGTCACTGAGTGGAAAAGACATTTTGGTTTAGCCACTTTGCAGCTGAAATCAAGACTAATTTATTCATATAAATAATCTACCATGCTATCATGCATATTTATAGGAAGGAAGTTGAGGAGGCTTCCCATCTGTCACATGTTCGCCTTTAAATATAATGGATACAGACTGGTATCAGAAGTGGAAGCCGTTCTATATAGAAGTGACAATTACTGGAATATTTAATCTTCCTTGGAGATCCCGCTGGGGTAATGCTGCACAGGTTCCTCCACCTCAATCACCTCCACCACCAGGTCACGGATCTCCTTGACGCAGTCCAGAGGCCGTGCTTGGGCAGGACTGGAAGGTGTCTCCTCTTGAACGGGTTCACTAGACGGAGATGCTGTCATGTTCTCCACCTCCTCTGCTTCCCCCTCTATAATGGCTCCAGTTTCAATTACAGTGCCACTCATCACCTCTGTCTGGACTGGCATTGGCACCTTGTCACTTGCTGTTATGTCCTCAGTAGCATCTCCTGAACCCACTGGTGACTTCCTGATGTTAGCTTCGCCCTCCAAAATGTCTGAGGATGTTGACACGTCATCTGTGGACTCAACATCTGAGGGATGAGACTCGCTTCCCACTGACACAGCCAGAGAGCTCGTCTCTGAGAAAGCAACTGGTTCTGCGTCCCCTACGTTCTCACTGAGGCCTATTCCTCCTAGTGCTTCACCACTAGGTGGAGCCTTCACCATGATTTCTGGGTTCTCACACTGTGTCTTTGCTTCAGTATTGACAGGCAAGGATTCAGTTCCTTCTGCTGAAAGGTTAGCAGCATTGAGAGATTCTGCCTGTTTTGGTGCTTCTGTTGTTGTTATACTTCCTACAGCAGTGGGAGGTTCTGCTTCTTGTGGAGCATCTGCGCTGTTCGTTTCAGGCTCAGCAGCTGTCTTAGTTTCTTCTGTTTTGACAGAAATCACATCTTCATGCATCACAATCGCTGGAACTGCTGCTGCTGTATCATTTGTGCAGCTCTCTGGCACGTTCTCTATTAAATCAGGGCTGTTGAGGTTACTATTGCTTCCTGCTTCTTCCGCAGCAGTTTGGATGACATCTTCTGCTTTAAGTGCTGGTAGGTCTGATTCCTGACTGCCAGAGGAACTAGCACCAACCCCTGTTTCAACCTTCCCCAGAGGTGTCTCACCCACTATCATGTCCTTTAAGGCCTCACTCTGAAGCTGGTCTTTCCCTTCCTCCTGCTGTTCTTGCTTCTGGGAGCTGGCGAAGACATCATTAGAAGCAAGTGGAGAAGGCTGGGGCTCTAAAGAAGGTTTATTGAGGGAAGCCAGTGTCATGGCTGGGCTGCCAGGAGTAGATGCTGGCAAGGAAGAGAGGCTAGACTGACTGGCCAGGTCTCGCTTGTCTGTGAACAAGTTGTACTTCTTTAGGTTGGCTGCCTCCTTCACCACTGCAGAATGACAGAACAAACAGGAGGACAGATTAGAGGTAACTCTTCACCTGTGTCTGGGGAAAGGCTGTGTGTTGCTAAGTTGCCATTATTAGTCTTTTTGTACCTTTAGTGACTTCCTTGTCCAGAATTTGCAGAAGGATGTTTTCATAAACATTGTCAACATGAATGAAGCTTGAATGGTCACTATAGATGGTCTGTTCAAGACCCTGAAGCTCCTGTATAGAGGGACAAAGACAAAAGTGTCAGGCTTTGTTGAGGGATATGTGTGTTACATAGTGTATACAAATATAAAATCCCATAGACCTGGCGTCCACATATGTGGACATCACATTTTGGGTTGTCTAGACCAAAATACTAAATGTTGCTTTACAAGGGCCTGATATCCACTTACGAGGACATTATACTGCCTTTATTCTATCAAAATTTAAAGCGAATGTTCTCCTAAGTATATCTCATTTTTCACAGAAACAAAAATCAGGTAGAAAATAATAATTTAAAAAAAAAATCACATAATTCTTTGTTTTAGCATTCATCAGGTCCCAATCAGCCCAAATAGCAAAGAGAAATTAAAAATGCATGCCATGGAAGAGTTTGGGTCTTAGGAGGTTAAATTTTCATTAAATCAAAATACAAGAGAACGTGATAAATTTCCTTGAAAATTTTATTTGAAAGACACATAAACTCTACAGGATATTCCCTATAAATTGCTAATGCTGCTCAGTCATATGCTAACTGTTAAGCCAATGTATGTCCCACCTGCCAATGGGACACAAATGTCAATATAAGAGCAGCAAATATGTGCTGGAATTTAATGTCCATAGAAAGACATCATGCTCTCAGTTGGTGATCTGAACTGCCAGAGAATATAGTTCAATCCTCCTACAGTGGTTGGTACAAGGTAAAATATGTGTGTGTGTGTGTGTGTGTGTGTGTGTTCCTGTCTAGCTATCTTTGTGAGGACCGAAATCTGCATTCTACTATACTTGTGAGAACCAGCAGTCACTTGTGAGGACACACAACCCGGTCCTCACATTTTTGAAGGCATTTAAAGGCATTTTTGAGGCTCAAAATGGGGTTTTAGTGTCAGGGTTACAATTAGGTTATGGTTAGGTTTAGGGTAAGGGTTAGGGTTAGGAATTCATTTTTAATGGTTAGGGTTAGGGTAAGGGGCTAGGGAAACCATTATGTCAATGAGGGTCCTCACTAAGATAGCTGAACGGGGTTGTGTGTGTGTGTGTGTGTGTGTGTGTGTGTGTGTGTGTGTGTGTGTGTGTGTGTGTGTGTGTGTGTGTGTGTGTGTGTGTGTGTACACATGTGTGAAAGACAGAGCCCTCACAGGTTTGCAGGTAGACACCAGGCTCTTCTTGATGAAGGGCAGAGTGATGGAAACCAGAGCTTCCTGGAAGATTCTCTTCCTCACCGTGCTGCTGTCATAGTCGTATTGCTGCAAGAAGATGGGATAAAACCAGTCAGTGCATCTGGAGGAGAGTTTATTAGTTTTAGATAAAAAGGACCTATTTTGATTGTTATCTCTTACAAGCATTTGGCCTACAGTTCTGATGACACTTCTGTATACAAGTGAAAATTTCATATTAGGAGGTAGATGTTAAACTCACCTGCACTTGGTTACAATTTTCTCATGTCTTAACTGGAAACTTGGGAACTTTAGTTTTGTTTTAGATGACAAACTGACCTTGAGCACTATGTGTTTGACCTTCTCAGTGGCAGAGCTGGCGTTGTCTGGGTTGTCCTGGATGGCTTTGTAGAGCAGCTGCTCGAAGGTAAAAGCTGCATTCTCAATCAGCTAAAATGAAGAAGCAGAGAATTAAATTGGACTTAACACTCACAATATGTTATGATATTTTTTTTTTGCTATCACTGTACACTATAAAAACTTAATCCAAATTTTCTGGAGGTAGTTTTCTGGCATCTTCTAGTTTAATCAAGAGTAAGTAGCAAAGTTAAAGCAATTTAAGAAACAACCTTTCTGCTTTTTGTTTCTACTTTGTTTACTGCCACTCAACAGGAGTGAACTCACATTTAGCTAATTATCCAGTTGATTTGACAAAACCAACAGTTTTTTTCTAATAAGAAAAGTGAAGCTCATATTACGAATCACCAGCAATCATAAACTACACTAAGTAAATAAACTATCACCAGTGTTTCATAAAATGCTGATTCACAAACGAGTTGTGAAATCCTTACACTCACTCCATCTCAGTAGAAATACCCTCTCAGAAGGAGGGAAAGGGAATTCAAATAAATCGCCATGTGAATGACAGCATGAAGCTGTACCTGCTGCAAATCGATCTGAGCACTGTGCATCACTCCTGTGGTGTCAGAGAATCCAAACCTCGCCTCCAAGTGCTGCAGTTTAACCTGCAGGGAGCCGATCTTCTCATAGCAGTTCAGCAGGTTCGGTTTTGCCATGGCGTCGAGAGACTGAGAGACGAAGAGACGAAGAGAGAAGACAGAGTAGAAATTAATGAGATTAATAGACAGGGTTTGTCTGTTCACTTTCACAAGGTATGAAAGTGAGTGCAAATGGTCACTTTGTGTTAGCCGTGCAACAGACTGGTGACCTGTCCAGCATGTACCCAGCTTAATATCTAATAGGTCACCAACAACTTATGTAGAGGTAAATTTGGCCTTGAGGAAACATCTAGTTTCTGAAAAAATTCCCTGTATTAAAGCAAAACTCTATTCCTAACCTTAGTTAACTCTTTCCTGTGAATGTTATAAAGTTGAAGGTTTAAAATGAGATGAATCAGCCCAACCAAAAGTAATTCTCCTCTGGAGTGTAACAGGTTTGTTCCGTTATATCAGAAAAAAACCAAACGAGTGAAATTCCAACCAACCTGTTTCAGCTGTTCGTTACCACATCCCTGCTTGATGTCCTGATACACTTGGTCCATCATGTTTTCACTTAGTTGGCGTCCTTCCTGGAACCCAGCGCTGATTGGCTCCATCAGCTCCTCCAGGACTGAGCCTAGGTACGGCTGGACAGATTCGGAACACAGCTTCTCAGCTGGCTCTGACACTTTGGCTGGAGAAAAAAAAAAATTACATTTGAGAAAACAGCCCAATTCCGTCACTCTGTATTCCCTATACAAAGCTGCACTTCATTAGATCATTACATGGAGAGGAATGCAACACATCATTCTGTTTCTGAATGTTCTAAGTAACAAGGCTATCAGATAGATGAGAATACCTCGGATTTTTTCCTCGAGCTGCCTTCTTGAGTTGAGGATCTGGTCCATGTCGGAGTGAATCAGCACCTCTTGCTGCCGAACAGACACCCGACATTCCTCCTTCAGTGCTGATAGCCCCTCAAACATGTCCTCCTGGACCAGGATATATACTGCCTCCACCATCTGAGAGAAGGTAGCAAATTCATGAAAAAGATGTTTTTTTTTCTTGTTTTTTCTTTTTTAAATGAATTTCAGCTCTTTTTTAAAAAAAGAAAAATGTTTGCTGCTTTCAAAATGATTTCCAAGAGTGCAGAAAAGAGCCTGGAGACTTCATGAATAATGTATTAGTGCACGAGTTTTTCAGATATAACCCTGAAAAACAGACTTCCATTCATTTTTCCTTTCAACAGCTGGGAAATGAAATCATATATTTCTTAGAAACTGCATCAGTTGCAAACAAATGACTCACAGCAAACCAAACTCTCTTCTTCTCAGTCTTTTTGGCTTTGAGGCCAGGCAGCATGTCTTTCTCCAGAGACGGCAGCAGCTGCTCCATCACCATGTTGGCCATCACCTAGAGTTAACAGACATAGAAAATATCTCAGGTTTGTCTCATCATCATCCAAAACCAGGCCAGAATAAACGTTTATAAACCCTCAGGTTTTACTAGTAAGACAGGATTTCAATATTTTTCAATATTTTAAAAAACAACAACAACAACAACAACAACAAAAAACATAGTGTCTGTTGATCTCTTCTGTTTTATAACAAAAATACACCATTTATATATCAATATATATACATAAAAAGAGTGTTCGCTGGAATGTTTCTCGAACCTATGTCAGGAAAATGTCCAACAAACCCTGAGTTTAGAAATTAATTCTGAGTTGATTAACTCTGAGAATATTAGCTAGTTACTTCAATCAACTCTGAGTATATTCAGAGTTCAGCACGTACATGAGTAGAGAAAGGAAGCATCATGAATTGACCTCCAATACCACACGTTGCTCCGTGGCAACAAGTAAATAAAGAGCAAAGCCTCCATTATAATCTGAGGGATGCTGATGCATGGGAGTGTGGACATTTTAATTAGCTTAATATATTTATTTATTTTCCTTTGGTCATCATTTACCCCATTGGTACTTTAATTTAATGAAGATAAACTGTATATAAACTGTATCAAGGCCTGATAGCCCCATGTCTTCGTGTGTAGACCCACTCAGACTGATTTAGCTGATTTTCAGTGGAAAAAATATTAATTTTCTGTGAATTTCAGACTCTGTGCCTTGTAAAATGCTGCTTGACAACATTTAAATTTACACTGTTCTTGAATATACTCCAGTGGCTCCAGTAAGTGTTTGTGTTTTACGCATGTTTAGTTTGTTGTTATAGCAGAGGACAAATTCTTTCTATAATGCTAAGAGGAAGACTCGCTTGGATTGGAGACTGTTACGAAAATGTCATGCGGGTAAAGGCATAGTTTATGTTCACTGCCCCAAATTATTATATCTTATTATTATATTATTATATATTATTATTTCTAATAGTCTGTGCTAGTGGCTTAATATATAATGGGAAAAGTCCGGGGACAAAGAATCATCATTGCCGGTAGCCTCTTTCAAGGTTCACATGGTGAGACAAATTGCCATTTATTTTAATTAGAGTAATAGGAGACTGACAGAATGATTTCACACCTGTGATTATACAGACATCAAAGCCAAAACAGTATTCCCAAAAGAACTGAATCAAAGCCCTTTTAAGTTTCAAGGCTTAAAATTATTGATCCTTCAGAGGAATTTTGCATGTGGTCAATGAGATTCCTAACATTAGCCAATGTGTGTGTTTTATAAGAAGCCTGTTTGAACTACATCTATAAGGTAGAATAGACAGATGCCTTTTGTTGCCACTATACACATGTACATGTCCAGGGGTGCGTTACACAGCTAATAAGTCAACCTAGCTATCCTAGCTTTCCTGTACTATCCTTTATCCATTTAATTTTCATTTTGTAAATGTATTTACATGTATTTATTATGTAGCCATTTCACTATTTATACTTAAGTAAATATTCATCCTCAGTATTACTATGTTGGGAGAAATAACGCTATGAAAAATAAAGAAAAGAGACATACCCTTGCATCACTTCCTATCAGCATGTCCCAGGCTTCGTATTTGCCTTTGTCCTGTCTGTAGAGCTGAATAGCTTTAAGGAAGGCCTGAACTTCACAAGTCTTTTTCTTCAGGAAGTCTGACAGAGGGAAGAGAAAAAAGTCAGACATGCAGGCAGCTTTGAGAAAATGAATTCACTGTCAAAACACTGGGCCATTGCGGTTTCTTGTTTTATCTTTATCATTTATTCATCAGCTGATTTTAACAGTACTTCACTGATCGCACACAGCAGATATTTATCTTTCATCTTGATGCTCAGACGACAAAATTGTCACACGACACAGTCTTTGTGGCACAACAGCCAGTCATAATCCTCTCAGTTTTTTGTAATCTGGCGGCATTGCGCCATGGCTGCCACAGCTGGGTAGAAAACACGAGTGTATGATCATGTTGGTTTTTACCACCATTTTAATGATCTTGCGTGGGTTCTCTCTGGGTACTCCGGCTTCCTTCCACAGTCCAAAGACATGCAGTTAGTGGGGATAGGTTAACTGGAAACTCTAAATTACCCATAGGTGTGAATGCAGCGGCTTCCTGCAGCTTAACTGCGGGTGTAAATACAAGCGACCGTGAGACGAGGTTGTGGGGCCGAGCGAAGCGACCATTGTGGCGGGTATACTGTGGCCACTCTGTCACCGCTCAATACTCCATCCACAACCCATTCAGCCTGCCATTATTATTCATCTTTTCTCTGACTGCAGCCCACAAGCTAATAGGTTAATGTTAACAGATGGCTCATGTGACTACCAGGGAACTACTAGTTTAATGGATAATGTTAACATGTGTACTGGCAGAATTAACATTTAAAATATATAATTAACACTTCAGTCTTGTTGAAACAGGAACTTTACTGATCTCTGAAAGTCTTCATACAGGGTTGTTCGGTGTTATGACATTAACTACTTACACTATTAGTAAGAGGAGGAACTGTGTGCCCGAGGAGGTAAAGACATCCTTTTCTGTAGCTTCTTACCTTGGTTCTGGTGTCTGATGCAGTCTGATAGGATGGAAATGAAGGTAGCCTGTGTGGCCTGTTGTTTGAAGCAGAAATAGGAGTCCCTTCTGTAGGGCAGACGCAGGTAGACTGGAAACTGTCCCGGCATCCCTGACATAGGTGGAGCAAAGTCCTCTTTTGCACCTGAAACAGAAATCAGTAGATGAAAGTCTACATGTGCTGCTAGTGAGCACCTGTCAAATGGCCAGAACCATTTATCCTTTAACTTTGTAGTGCACTAAAAATTAGATAATGGTAGCAGGCTAGACAAGATTACTTTGATTATAGAAACATGATGTAGGAGAAGGTAATGGATAATAGGTATTGACTTGGAGATGAATAACTTAGGCTTATTACTGTAAACAGTGTGATACTGCAATATATTTCTGACTAAGCAGCTCTTTCTATTTCTCTTGACAATACTTTCCTTAACAAATACCATGCATTTTGGGATCAACTTGAAAGAAAGGCAGATATGAAATGTAAAAGTGAGATCAGAGGTCAAATGTGAACGATATTAGAAAGCAATCTTTAATGTGATATTTATCATATCTTAGATGTTGCCATTACAAACAAAGGCAGAATCATTTTAAGCATAATTTTAAAGACAAACATTTTATGAAGGTTTGACCGTCTTAAACATTGAACCTTTGATCTCTTCTTAATGTGATATAATGTAATGTGATATTTAGAATCTTCTTATCATTCCCTACATGCCTACAGACAATATTGCCAAAAGCATTTGCCTGTTTGCCTTCTCATACATATGAACTTGAGAAACAGACCATTGTTAATCCAGAGGGTTTAATGTGATGTCGACACACCCTTTGCAGCTATAACAGCTTCAACTCTTCTGGGAAGCGCCTTCCACGAAGTTTAGGAGTGTGTTTATTTAATTTTTGATGATTCTTCTAGAGGCACATTTGTGAGATCAGACACTGGTGTTGGACAAGAAGCTCTAGGTCTCCGTTTCTACTCATCCCACAAGTGCTAAAGTTCTTTATGAACCTTGTTTTGTACACTGGAAAATAGTTGTATTGGAACAGGAAAGGGCCATCCCCCTTTCCACAAAGTTGGGCACCCTCCAAACCCAGATTCATCCCATGGATTACCAGACAGAAATGCGTGACTCTAGAAATATGTTGTTGATCATGAAGTAGTGTACAGGCAACATCCATTGAAAAATACAAATGAAACACATGCAAACAGAGAACATCACATTTACAGGGGGATGATGAAATGAACATAATATATAGGAAAATCATAAATATTGGGATTTATAATGAATCCTTTTTTAAAAGCATATAGATTTTAATAATCGCTGTGTGTGACACAATGTGGGTACAAGGTTTAGTTCAGATTGGCCCACCCTCTGAGGAGCTACGGTACATACGAACATATATACGCTACGATTATTGTTGATTATTATTATAAAAATAATAATTTATAAAATAACCACTTTCATTTAGACATTTAAATTCTCATGATTTCGTCTTTACCTGTGCTTCTTAAGAGGCTTGATGCTTTATGTATCCTTTTCCCATCTCTAACTGTTACCAGTTTGAAAATTTGAGCTTTTCATACATAGTAGTAAGGTGTAAGAGGCTGTTCTACTATTAAACCAAAAGCAACTGACTTTTTCCAGTTAAAGAAAGGTCTAAGATAAAGCCTATGATGTCATCACAAGCCAAAATTATGGTTTTATTACAGAAATGACGGCGAAAGGTAGATAAAAGCATTGGCTGTGAGTAGAGCAATGTGGAAAATGAACCCATCACACAGTTACATATTATTCTTCCTAAAATATAAAGCATAATATAAACTTTCATCATTCAGCTGGCTTTTTAAATATACTAACTAATTGCTATAACATTAACATTAATATTAACAGTGGAAGAAAGGGTATTATTTAATATTCTCCATTTGGTTTTTCCAAATTTGTCAAAGATTTTTAATAAAAATTCAGCTAACGTTACTAACACTGATATTACAGAATCTCCTAACAAGGTGGCTTTAAAGAGAGAGTAGCTAATACTAATGGCAGTTTAAGGTAAGGGTTATTTTGAACTGCCAGTTATCGGGAGTTAATTTAGAAGAAGAGTTTTGAAGACAGGAGACAGACACGACCATAATCCCCTTTATAGCACATATAAACGTATCGTGCAATGCCTACATATAGTTTAGACAATATTAAATTGAAAATGTGCTCTACTGGAATTCAATATCTTCTAAAATTACTGTCTGATGATTGCTTTGTTGTGTGATAGAGGAAATTTGCAAAGCTTTATTAAGAACCCAGTACCATAAGGCAATGTCATAAT
Source organism: Pelmatolapia mariae (assembly GCF_036321145.2). NCBI lineage: Eukaryota > Metazoa > Chordata > Actinopteri > Cichliformes > Cichlidae > Pelmatolapia > Pelmatolapia mariae. The sequence continues at coordinate 25,164,753 of NC_086242.1, read as the reverse complement.
AGTGTAAGTGAATCTAATAACTCGTAAACCATATGTTAATCTAAGTAAACCCTCCTGAAGAAATTTGCATGAAAACAAATCTCTAATTCAGTTTACAATTTTTAAAAATAGAACATATGCATTTAGAGGACAGGGGGGAACAGGGTAGTGTATGGATCCTGCAAAAACGGACAAGGCTAGGCTTTTTGGCTTTAAGGGAGAATATAAACTGTTGAAAATAAAAACAGTGATGATGGACGTATGTAATGTGTGATGTCTAGAAGCTGTAAGCTGGGGTTCACATTCAGCTATAGATCATAACAGGACAGGTTGGGACAAGCTGATTAACAGTAATTAAAAAGCATTTCAGAGATAAAAGTGCTACAACTTTCATATTCCACATGAACTAAGTAAAAATGTGATAGGTTGCGACACAAACTATCACACTTAGCATGGGAGATGAAAGACAGGCAAATGGACATAAATGCTTAAAAAAGAGACAATAAAAGCAAGCTATCCATACGATTGCACGAGCTCAGCCTAATCTATGTGCAAGAATTCCCGTTCATGTTGTGGACCATTGTACTACTGGTAAAATAAAAAAATTAAAAAAAACTACTGGATGATGATTAGAACAAATCATCTCAAAAAAAGAAAGAAAAATAGTTGTATCAGGTGTTTTACTCACAGCTTTCATCAGGAAAGCATTTATCCACAACAGCCATGTACGCCTCTTCTGCTGTCAGAACCTTGCCCCCTGTAGGCAGGAGCTTGTGGCATGGAGGAGCTCCTTTAACAAAGGACTGAAGAAAGAAGACACAGAATGAATAAGAGGGGCCAGTTATGTAGATGCCTTTGATTTGCTGACATCACTTTCACAGACTCACCTCAACGCTTTCGTGACACTCCAGGCAGTAGTTGGCTCTCACCACCACATACCTCTCCCGCCACTTCCTGGTGTCATCAAAGTAAAAGACACTTTCCTCATATAGCACTTCACCCTCCTCTGGAGCCGCCTGGTAAACACGAACATGTGCATGAAAATTTGTACCTGCTCGTCTATGAGTTGATTATAAACTCAGTTTGCATATCAGAACATATCGGAGTTGAGCCTCCAGGCTATTGTGGACTGCATGATAAACTCCAACTGTTTCTACTTTCATTCATTAAAATGTGTTTCTTACTTTGTTGTAGCCAGCTGTCAGGTCAATTTTAAAATGCAGGATGTGAACAGGTCAATCTTTTACAGTGAATGCTCTTTTTTTATACCTTCCTTATTTTAGTATAATTTTTCCAAAATGCAGCTATTCTACAATTATTAAATTGTTTAGAGGTTAGGTATCGTGTTGTATTCTCTGTTTATTAGTAGGTGTTGAAATATAGATTTACCTTGACAATCCTCTTTTCCAGTTTTATTGACAGAAGTGCTTAAAGCACACACTTTTAGTGCTCTATATAAAGAGTGCTTTTACCTCTCACACATATTGCAGTGTTACTTCAGTTTCTATTGTGTGTTTAACATCTTCATTTTTTCCCCGCAGTTTAGGGTTATCTTCTTTTGTAAAATCAGCTGCTCTGCTCCCAGCAGCCTACACTTCCCGGTATTTGTGTTTGTGATTGGCCAGATGCTGCAAGCACCACCCCTTTCATGTGAACACACAGGGGAAACCCTGTGTGTTTATTATTGATTCAGATTGGGTGAAAAGTTGCTAAGATAGGGTTTGTACGAAGCACTTGTATCATGGATCTTGGCTGTTACATTTCTCCAGTACATTTTAAAAGACATACCCTCTGTTTGAGCAGCTGTGTGATCTTCTGTTTGTGCTGTTCCACATCATCTTCTACCTGAGAGAACTGAGCCACAGAGAACTGTTTCCTGTAGTACGGGCTGAACTCTTCCAGCACAGCCTCGGCCTGGCCTGCAACAACACAGAAGAAAGGCCGCGTTTTTAATACAATGCTTTTGAAGTTTAGAAAAGCACATCTTATTGTTGGGGATGGGTGGTGAAAACTGAACACTGAAGCTGTGAATGGATGGTGGTCAGATTACAGACAGACTAACAAAGAGACTGAAATGCAAACCAGGAAGTTTAGACCAAGGGGAAAGCTGGAGAGCTGCATTTAGTGTGAATGGGCCAGAGTTATTTTGCAATACCAAAAATACAAAAATTAGTCTACAGCAGCGTGAAGACCAACTGTGAAGACCAAAGGAAATTAGATAAGAGAGCCACAATTTGTCAGTGTGAAACAAAATACTGTAAAACCCAAATGGACCCATAACCCGGTGTTTTAAAGATCTTTAAAGTTAAAGATCGCCTTTCCCTCTCCTGCATTTTATAAACTATTTTTTGTTTTTGTGTGAAAGTCTAGATAGATCAATATAGTTCGTTAAAAAAAAAAAAAAGAATAAGAAAAGAAAAAGTAAGTTATTTTTTTGCATGTCCTCAGTGTACTTATCTTCTAAAGGCTGCTTCCAACAGGATATTGTGCAATGCTATAAAGCTTAGGTCATCTCAAGCTGGTTTCTTAAACATAGTAATGAATTGATTCTACTGAAATAGAATATATGTCTTTTTATATCTATATATAAAAAGATATATATATTTATATATATATATATGTGTTCATAAACACATAGTTTTATGGTTAACGTACATACAGAAAACAGGCTAATGTTATGACTTTATTTTATTAGACTAAAAAGATTTAAAATCATGACTTGCCCTTCTGGAGCAGGAAAAAAATAACAGCATTAGAAGTAGGTCAATGTGTAAAACTACATTACTGGTAATAGATAACCTATAAATAATGAATAAATCTCTGGAATAGCTGTGAATATGAGGTTAGAATGCTCAGATAAATTATCATGAATTTTCTATTATTTAAGACCCACTTTAGTGTCTACTGGTCATGAAAAAATGTTAAAATAAGTAAAGAGAATGATGACGGCTTACAAGAAGTCAAGGAAAAGGTTAAATTCTAACGCTAATGACACTTGATCGATAAACTGCAGACACATTTATCCCTGCTTCACTACTACAAGCCAAATTAAAAACATCTTAACTGGTGAAACAGTTCAACCATGTCAGAAAACATTATGTAAAATGGGCCATGCTTGACTAACAAAACAAACACATGAAGTGCGAGTTGAAATTGCCATATCTGATTCAAACTTTTCCGGATGCCTTTTTGGAAATATTGAAGAAAAAATGGCTCTTCTTTCTGCTTACTTTCAGTGTCTTTCACTGTCCTCTAACATAGTATTCCAGTCTTAATGCATACCAGATGGTATCTCGCTGTACCTGATGTGACCTGTATAATTCTCCTATAATTAGGTGACTGAGGTTGTTGTTAGTAGCTCTCGAGACTATATGAGTCATCTCTATCCAGATTACAATTGGCACATCAGACTCCAAGACCTGTCACCAATAATCGTCAACCAGAACCCCTTTCTCTTTCTGCTTTTCTTAGTCCTTCCTGTTGTCAGCCGTACTGTTGCCAACACAGAGAGAAAAGAAAACCTCTCAGATTTCTCTCCATTCTTATTAAATCAGGTCAGACGCCTTGTGTGAAAGGATCCTGATTCCTAAGGGGGGGGAAGGAAATAAAATTGAGCTCACCAATTCTTTCCACTGTTGCTTGCCTTTGCAAACCAAATCATACCACCAGAGAGATGAGGAGGGGTGGGGATGCGTTAAATGTGTATTTATGCTCCCCCAAATGTTCAGTATCCCCAATTCCCAGTGATACATCATTCACTTAGTGGACGAGCAGGGACAAATATTTGGCTGCTGTTTATTGTGTCTCCCAGTATAGGTATGCTAATGTTGGGTTTAATGCCTCTGCCATTATGCCTGCATTCTGCCTTCAGACTAGTATGGAACTGGAGCTCTATTACACTGTATTAATGCACTGAAGAATAGAGCACTCACGGAGCAGAGTTGGGAAGTGAAGTATGTGTTTGTGTAGCATTGTCCAAGGCAAAAGCTTTTACTAATGTAGCTATTAATTTATGCATTTTTCTCAGACGCTTATTGGAATCATAATGGAAGATAATATAGTATAGTAGCCTTAATGGCCTTCATGTACAGGCTACAGCATATAAACTAATGGCTGTAATTTCATAATGGTTTATGGAACATTTCCATTCAACTCTTGTCAAATTATCTACTTGATACTGACTCACAATTTTATAATCAGCTAAAAGTTTGGATGTGCTAGCATCCAAACTGAGGGTTAAAAACCTTTAAGGGGACAACAAGACCTAACTGTGGATTGAGGAAGGAAAAGAGAAAAGGAAAAAGCGGCGTAGTAATAGTAGTAGTAGTTTGTCATAGTCATAGTCAGAAGTACTCGGAAGCTAGGAGAAAGGGGAAGAGAAAGGTGGAAAAGGTGGAGGCTATTGAGTTCTAAGGTAGGCTCGAAGGAAGAGTGGGCCAAAACTCCACCCAATGTGCACTAGGAGTGACAGGTGGGTTGGGATTACATCAAGTATCAGGCTTTGAGCCCATTCTTGCTTGCAGTGGTGATGGGCAGGTCTATATGGACGATTTGCAGTACACATTGTGATTTGAAATGAGAGCATGGAGCAGAATATGTGTGTGAATGACAGGAAGGCAGGTGTAAGGTAAACGTGTGGTCAACCATCCAAAGCAACAGACAGTCCGCAAGAAACATGCAGAAAAGAGTACAAGCAAGGTGAGGAGTGGTGGAAATGAATGTCACGGTCATTTATGACAGAAGAATACATCGAGAATGAAAGGGAATGTTTACTAGATGGTAGTGAGACCTGCTTTGTACAGTATGTTTGGATACAGTAGCACCTGAGCTGTTCAGCTTTTCATTTGGAGTGACCAGGATGGACAGGATTAGAAATGATTACATCAGAAGGACAGCTTGTGCAGTTTGGGGACAAAGTTTGAACATGTGCAGACAAAGGATAGTGGATATACTGGAAAAAGAGAGGAAGTTCACGTATGTTGTGAATAAAATAAAGGATAATGGAATGTGTTTTAATGGAATATTGTGTCACTAGGTACTGATAAGGAGGATGTAGTGGAGGAGGACATGGAAAACAGTTGGTGTGACAGAACAGGATGCTAGCAATATGGTGAGATTGAGGAAAATCATCCACTGTGGCAATGCCTAAAAGGAGCAGCCGAAAGATGAAGACAACAACTATGAAACATTTAAATACCCTTGATCTAAAGTTGAGTAAAATTCCTTTCTGTAAAACAGTTTACATGGCCAGACACTTTCCATCACGCCAAAGACAGACGATGATGTAATCATGTAAACTGCTGGCTGTTCTGCTTCAAGAGAACATAGAGGAAAAGGTGAAATGAGTTGGACATGTGCATACGAGGGATAGTGGATATACTGGACAAAATGTTGAAGATGGAAAACAGGAAGACCTCAGAGAAGTTCATGTATGTAGTGAATAAAACAAAGGTTAATGGTGTTTTAATGGATTATTGTGTCACTAAGTACTGATGAGGATCCATTAAAACATAAACTGTGAATCACTCAGTAGCTGGTTTCACCTTATTGATGCAGATGTGTGTGAGGCGGGGATCCTCTGCACTGCAGCTACAACCAAGGAAATACCCCTACTAACTTATATACACACTTAAAGGCACACTTATTCTGGCTGCCAGCTCTCTAAGCTTTCTGTTAGAATACATTTAACAATAAAAAATAAAAAGTTCTTTTCGTAGTCTCAGTGGAACCTCTTCACAAGGTTATCTCAAATCGTCTCTGACGAGACTGAGCTAAGTGTCTGTGATGTCAACCTTCAACTCAAATCTCTGCTGCTGTTTATGCAAAATGTCTGCAGCCACTATTTGGTTAATGTATTCTCTGTTTGAGGTTAAGTGATAATGCAAACACAGCACCTTTAGCACCTTTTCATAAATCACTGATTTAAAAAAATAAATACATGATAACAACTAAGGTCATGACTTGCTGTATGAAACATCCTTTCCAAGACAGGATGTATCTTTTTGTTTTGATTTCTCTTTTTGTTTAGGAAAATTCTGATTCTGATTCAGACGTGTGTCCATGTGCTACGCCTGCACAGTTTATGGATTCCGCTCATTAAGCAAGTTTGCTAGTGTTAGCATGTAGCTTAGCTGGGCTTCCTTTCAATCAAGTAACTTATCGCTCCAAAATACAAAACAAAACAAAATTATTGACACAGAGTGTTGCTAGCTGTCACAAAAATTCCCTTATGAAGTGAGACACACAGAGGAGCGAGTTCTAATGCGTTTATTTTCACTCACAGTGAACGTCTATGCGAGGGCTCGTCAGAGCGATCCTGTTGGGTCTTTTTATACATTTCTCCCAACGGTATCCTGGGAACAGATATGTGTGTGTCGCTCTTACAGAGGAACAATTCAGCCACATGGGCAGAAGAGTCAGAGGGAAAAGGACTTTGAGAAAGACTAATTAGCGGGACAGGGAAACTGACTGACTGAGAGAGAGAGAGAGATTCCTTTAGCTTACTGAATTTCATGTTTTAAGTCCATTATAGAGTCTGTTATTGTTAAGCTGTCCCTTAATTACTGATAAGTGCATTTCATTCAGTAAGTGATTTAGAAAATGATTAGAACATTTTTCTACTTTATTTCAGTCTACCGTTAAGTCTTTTACACTGCTGGAATTGTAGCTACTAGAACAAAGAACACACACCAAGAATACTTGTTCAACCATTTAATTAATTTAACCACAATCTACCTACAGATCTGCTTTTTATTCACTATTTTATTATCATCTGATAATGTCTCTGTTTGGAGTAGGTGGCACTCAGAGGAATCAATCTGCCTTAAAGAAGAGTCATGTGATCCACGAAACGCCCCTTTTAGATTGGCTAGATTCTGCCAACACAATCCTTTTTATGTGAACATGTAGGGGAAAACCTGGGTTTACCTTAACAAGCTGATAACCATCTTTAGGTGGACAATGTTAGGGTAAGTGAATCCTGACAACGACAACAAACCATGGGCGTGTATGTTGCACTTGCTTTGTAGTACAGAGCCAAAGATTTATAATAACTAATGATTCAATGCAGGATTCAGGGTCACCTGATCCAGCCCTGATAAAGAAAGTGTTTGACATTAGGGAGGAGCCAGCAAGCCATGTGATAAATAGAAGAGACAATGATAGTGAGTGACAAACAGAGGTAACTGCATGCCTGGAGATGCTGGGGCTAAAAATGTTATAACCATGGGCTGTCTACAACTGACAGGGAAAATGTTGGACTTTTAAACCAGATGCAAGATAACATTACTGAAATGTACCCAGAGCTAAAATTAGCATTTTTGCATTGTATTATACGTCAGACCTATCGAGAGCTAACTTGAATAGGGGCTTCAAGAAGGCCAAACACTGGTATAAGGGTATATGTTTTGATTAATATCATCTTATGTGTCGGTTTAATTCTTGCTATGTTTCTGGAGAATTTCTAGTTGGTTCCTGTGCGTCCTCTGTTCTCCATGTCTGTGCCTGTCATGTGCTTGTTTTGTTTTGACATTCCCTGTTCTGCGTTCAGTCTCTGTCCTCATGTTTTCTCTGTGCCCGTCCTGGTTCCACGTCTCCTGTCTAGTCATCCCCGTCTTTATGTTCCCTCAGTATCATGTCAGCTTGCGTCTCTGAGTCTGTGTCTGTAAGTTAAGTCGGTGTTTCCTGTTTTACTTTGAAGGTTCGTGTCTTATGTCAATGCATTCAGTTTTGCTTCCCTTGTCTCGTCCTGCCTGATTAGTCCCAGCTGTGTTTCCCTTCCGTTTCCCGCTTCCTGATTACTCCGCCGTGTATTTTAGTCCTCTGTCATCCCATGCTTGTTGTCAGAATACATTCAGAATGTATTTCTTTTAATACTGGCTCTGTTCTGTGTAGGGTTAACAGACCTAATTTATTAGTGTGAGCTAATTTAACTAATGTTTACTACTAACTCCCATGACTAGTTTCTTTTGCTTGTACAGGCAATCAAATGTTAACAAACTTTTGGGTGTAGTAACCCTTTAGGTTAGAGTACCTATATGTAGAGGAGGGGTTTAGGACTTATCCAACACCCAGAAAACTCTCCAAAATAGAAAAACAAACAAAAAAACTCCATCTACAATATAAGAATTACTATAAAGAATCAAAATGAACAGTTTCTGCATCCGCGAGAAAAGGAAAATTGTGGCAGTACCTCCTCTCACTGCCCTCCTAATGCAATACAGTACAAATACATGTTTAAATCACAATAAAAACCAAATGCACCTATATTTGGTCACTTGTGTCGACTCAAAACTCAACTTTGCAGTCTATGTATTCAGCCTGTATCAGTATCTTTGTATTCAGTAGTAATCCATCCATCTCAGTAATTGTTCCATGTCTCCAAGCCTGTGCTGGTTTCAGTTACGTGTTACAGCTTTCCAGCTTTATATTTTAAAGGTCTATGACTCCAGCCAATCCAACCATCTTCTCAATGAAGCCATTTCTTTTACTAATGACTCTTCTGTTTGCTGATGGAAAGACATTTTCGTTTTTGGTTTGTGCGTTTATTAAAGCTGACACACAAAAGCACAAATGTGCTTCTGTTGTCAGACTCAGTAGAAACTGATGACACTGCAATGAAATATGTGAATAGGTGCAGTTCAGTAGGTGTTGTGCGTTACACCACTTACACTTGTTGCATGTTAACAAGAATATGAAACCTAAAGGATCTCACCTAAGTCTATAATCTGGATTAGCCTATAAGTAAAACAACCATTATGAACAGAATAATCTTTAATTGTGTGCAAAGGAATTCACTTAGTAGCTCAAAAAAAAAAAAAAAAAACCATGAGGGAACACTACAACCCAAAAGGAATGTAGACAACAGTCACTGCAATGCAGTATAGGCAGGTGCCCAGTTTCTTACCTGAACAATATCTTGGTATGTGAACTATGAGTATGTGCACAGGAGTGTTGCAGGATTTCAACTGCAAGCCCTAGTTTCACAGGAGAGACCTGCTCTTCCACTTCCACTTTATGTCACAGGATAATCATGGACTAGATTATTCATTCAGTTTCATGCAGATGCTTCCAAGTTAATGCAACTGTTCAGAAATGTCCTCTCTTGAAATTCTTTGAATATTTTCTGAGTCTGTTTCTGCAGCAACAAGTAAACTCAAAACAAACAACTAAAAATGAGACATCCTGAGCCAGAGTAAAAACTTTTCCTACAGTCTTTTATGGCAAAAGTCTGTTTTATAAGTGAGGCAACATGAAAATAGTTTTGTAGCTCGCCAAAATAAACTGAAGGGCCCCTTTATGGTACAAACTTCGCAGTACCAGACCAGAAAACTGTCCATAGTCTGACTGCACAGAGGCAAGTGTTTGGTAGTAAGCACTTTTATATAAATTTTTTTTTAAAAAGTATTTTACAAAATATATGTTTTAACAATCATGAAAGCGAGATAATCAGACTAACACTTTCACTGTTTGTTTGTTTTTTCATTAATATTGCAAATACAGCATCAAAGAAAAAGTACTATTTTGATATACTTGTACACTTCCGTTCCAGTTGGGAATACCTCCAAGTTTTCTCTATTTTCCTTCTTTAGGAATGCCTCTTTGACAGCAACCCTTTGACTGATATCATTTCTGATGACATTTCGGCAAACAGAAGATAGATCGACTGAAGGGCCAAATGCATCTTTAAAGGCCTATGACTTTTCCTGTTACTTAAAGATATGGGTTAAGATACTATTCAACTGCTGTAGATATGTTTTAGGCCTTCCACTTGTTATTTTGTGAGGCATCGATAGGACGAGGCATAAAAACATTTATACAGTTTCTGTAGCAGCGACTGAATACATGTAAATTCCAATGACAATGCAACACATATTGTGCTGTAACTTTGCAGATGTGCTTTATTCTGTTTGGCACATAAAGCATTCCATCCTCAAAAGAGTCAGTGAAAACTTGTCTTTTTTTAAAAACCATGGTATCTGATCAGCAATCAGGGAATTCTACTGGTCATCCCTTGTACCAGTCCCTAGATTAGTACTCAGTATCACATATACACTCACAGCGAGGATATCCGTATGGCGTCCTAAGTGGAAAAAAAACTGATTGGTGCATCCCTAGATGTATGATTTTCTTTTTACATGTTTTTTTAAATGGTTTTTAGAACCCGGAACATGACCTCTGAGACCGATTACTGGGATTGTTATTATGATGACATGACAGTGTATAAGAGGAGAATGCCAGAAAGGTCTTTCAGAGGTAAAGTTGGAGAGAGGTTCATTTAGATACCAGGTTTACAGTTTACCGTCTAGTGGAAAAATCCCAAAGTTCTTCCAGGACAACAAATAACCCAAAAGCTGAAAACTAATGGAAAAAAACTGGAATGTGACTCTGTGTGTCTCTTTGACTGTCTGATGGTGGCTGTTTGAAACATTAACATGTCAGCTCATGTGATGCATGTTTTTACATGCATTCTAACATGTAAACCCACATGAGTAAATGGACAAGCATCAAGTTTGTAGTTACAACACATGGCTTTTACCAAGTCAGACTTCAGTAAACAAGTGCTTTACAAATATGCTTAAGAAACAAGTATAGTATATAGCAAATACTGGGAGCATTGTGCTAAGAGGAATAACACTAAATTGAAGTCCAGTGTCTACACTGAACGTTTTGCAAGTCAGGAAATACCTGAAACAGTAACTTGCTGAAAGGCAGAAAAAAAACAATGGCCCATAGAGACAAAGGCAGAGTGAGTGGAGAGGAAGACGGCACGAGCGCATGCGTGTGGGTGTCTTTGACAGAAATACAAGTATTGTGAGAACACACACAGAGAAATGAAAATACGCCACAGCAACAGAGTGCAGTACTGTACCAACTTGTACTGTACCTTTCACCACTGTATGTAGAGCTGTCAGAAGTATCATGCTATAATGGCTGAAATGTACAAATGTATAAATATAATTTATGAGCATAACTGGTTTGCTCATTGCCTGTTTTTGTAGAACAATGAAAAACATAAAAGCATTTGCATGTTTACAAAAGGTAATTAATTTAAATAAATTAATGATAGAAAATACTTCATTGATCATTTGTGGCTATAATGTTACTTGTGTTTAAGAAATAATAGTCTCCTTAGGAGCCACGTTAATAATATTTTCATGTGCAGCAGAGAAGCTTTGGAATCCCTACGGTTTAAGAATTATTTGAGAAATGTAGTCGTTCAAGTGCTGTCAAATAAAGTTACCAATAAAATTAAACATGGCAGCAACAGTTAATAATGACAAAGAGTTGCAAGTGCCAATGTTACTCCATTCCACCCATAGCTGAAAGGTTTTACTGCACTAAGAAATGCCACTCTCATTAAAGATGTTCTCTCTATCAGGCTTATATAACCTGAGAAATTGCTACAGTTGGCTGACACTCATCATAAGCTCTTCTTCAACAACTGCATTTCAGCAAGTTTTATGACTTGTAGAGCCAGTTTGACAGTTGCATGCCATCATGACTTGATTACGTAAAGTAAAAAATAAAGGTCTTGACAGCTCTTTTGCCCACAGTCCTTATGTTTACACTCACAACAGCCTTAAACAGATTTCCCTTGCAACTTCATATACAAAATACTAACTTCTGTCTGTGCTTCATCTTCCCTGATTGAAAAGTAATATATAAATATACATTGTCGCTGTTTAATATTACTATTATTAAGTATCACACATAAACTTGTGGAAAGAATAAACAAGTAGTTTATGAATGCAGGCCATTTAACAAGCTTGTTGGTGTTATCAGATAACCATCAGCTAACAAGCTTGTGTTGACCTCAGGCTCCAAAACCACAGAAGCTGCCAAAATGCTAATGTTGAGACGTCAGAATGTGGAGCTCAGAACCAATGGGTTGCACCTGTGCCATCGCCATCTTTCATGTACAGTGCTCATTTGAGATTTAAATGAGCAGAAGCAGCACCAATGCAAACTCTACACACATCTTCATCAGTAGATGCAGGGTGGATTCATGTTGAGGATCCTTACTCATGACTAAAGCTGAGTAAGTAACCAAGAGACAGTTTTTACAGTGAAAGACGTCACACCCTCGAAATCTAAAGAGTACAACCCAAAGAATGCTTCGACCTACACCCGTTTTCACACCTTGGCTCATGTGATTAAGTAGAGGATCAATAGGAGGTCCATTGTCCCTCTTGGAGGGATACTCCCACAGGGCTTAAATCTTGGACTCTCCACCATTTGACCCTAGAACTGAAGAAGCCACTCGGATGAGACGTGAAACGTCTTCAAGCAACTTAAAGAAGTCCAGATGCTTTTTTCTTTCCAAGCTCCTTAGACTTTGTGCTTTTAGTTTTTGTTCACTTGATGATCAGAGGGCTGTGTGTCAACCAGCAAATAATGTCAAATCGTATATAGTGTTCCAAGGTCATTTGGTGGAAACAATCCAAACTCTGAAAACAGTAGTTAGTTGTTGGTCAGTTGTTCGGAGTAAACAACAGGTGGGTTTCCAGCTGAGAGCCTGAGCAGCAGCAGTTTCCTCTCTTTGTACAGAGCAGTGCATTCAGATCCAAAGGGTGGAAAAGTCCCACAGTTTCTCTCAGCTCTCTGAATATCTGAGGGATTGTGTAATGGCAGCTGGAGGCAGAGTGACACAGCATGAAGGATGGCAGGCTTACAGCAAAAACAGACTCTCCACTACACTACAGCAATGCAAGCCCCCTTAACTGCCACAATAAACTTTTATTACAGCTAATATAAAGTCCCGAATTATTTGTTACATATATGATTATTCGCCAACATTTGGCCAAATGACATATTTTGCTGATTAAGCAAATACCGACACTTCAGAACACACAAATTAAAGTATGCATAGCATATCTTAATAACCTCCTAAGTAAGTGTGGGGAACTGCTGAAAACTGCTTGACCATTACTTACAAGTGAATACAAAATGTTGCAGTTACCTTAGTCTGTAACCTTCACACCACCAACACATGTTCAAGCCAAAAGAAGTAGATTTAAGAGGATAAAGGGAAATCTTTGACATTTAGACCACATGCATATAATCACCAACTAAAAAGAGGGAGAGTGTGTAAATTAAATACCTAAAAAATCTTTTAAAGTTTACTTAGGAATTAAGAGGGGAGAGTTTGTTTTCTTTAACAATGGCTCATTTTCTCTCTCAGATTTATGAGTTCATTCAAACACACATGCAGACACACCAGCTATTGTGCTCTCAGACACAGCAACACAGCCTCTCCTCTGGTGTAGTTCATATACAGGCAGTTCGATCATCACTGAGGACTATGTTTTTTAGAGTTTAGGTTTGTTGCTGAGGAAGGAACAACAACACACACACATACACAGCTACAGTATATGGACAAAAATATTGGGCCACCTACACATTACACCTCCAGGAGCTGCTTGGCAATAAAAACCCACACCATGAACCTACCGGTGCATGTGCCTCAGCACTCGACAGTCCTGCTCTGTCGAGCACAGTTACAGTTACAGTTACTCTGTCGAGCAGGACTGTAACATTACGTGGTCAGCAACTTCGTGAAAGAGTTGCTGTGGTTCCTAATTGCTTCCATTAGGCAGTAATGCCACTTACAGTGGACCGTGAAATGTCTAGGTGGGTATTACAGTACCGTGCTCTAATTTAGTGAGCTCTTCAGAATGATCCACTCTTTCAGAAACGCTAGGCAGACTGCATGTCTAGGTGCTCGATTGTATACATTTGTGGCAATGGGTCTGAAAACACCTGAATTCAAAGATTAACAGGTGCAGCCCACTACTTTTGTCCATATAGTTTATGTGTCAGAATGTGCAGAGAGCCTTGAAAATAAGCAGATATTTAACTGAAATATATCTCATTTGTTAAAGTGCAAAGATTATAAATATAGTTGAATTTATCAATTTATCAATCGGCATGAACAAGTGCCGATGAAAACTGTCACAATGAAAAGACACAAAAGCAGCCTGATATCAGACAGAACTGTCAAGTAAATATGCCTGCATGTCTCCTGACACAGCAGCAGTAATGTTAGATGTGAAAAGATCATTTTTTGAAAGCAATGCCAGCAATCAGAATGCAGGAAGCAAAGTTTCTGATGCTCAAAGTTTCTTGCAGACCCTCTGCCCTAAGCTCAAGTGAAGCATATGGTAGCCGATGACAATGTTAACCCTGAAATCTTTTACTATAGAGAAAATTACAGGTAAATTTACATCTAACCACTGTAATGCTTGGAAATATTAACGCTTGCAGTGTATTATGAAGTCCACAAAACTACCCCTCAGACTCCTAGTAGATGCAGTTTTCAGTTTTTAGTAGGCCCCTAATTAAATAAAAGCTTAAGTTCAGTGACTTTTCCCCAAAATGAGGTCTGGAGAGATTTTCTTCCATGCTGGTTACAATTACTATGCACAAAGTTACGCACCAATGTGACTGAATCAGAGAGCTGCAGACTATGCTTGTACATGAACGTAAGTAGGCGAGATATTTGATGAAATGGAATTTTCCTATACATTTGTATTCAGGATTTTTCAAGAGATTTGTCTCTGCCTTATAGTATAATGGCTCAAAATATTGGATGAAGCCTAGCAGACTCCTGGGACACCTGTGAATCAATGCAGCGCCTAGATGACCTATAATATTTGCCACTTCTGCATTTGCTTGTTTTTTCAGCTTTAGAGGTTGTATCTTGGTCAACTGTCAGAAAACACAAATTCAAAGGGAATCATTTCGTAAACACAAGACTAAGAAAAGCAGAATATCGTTAAAAATAACAGGCTGCAAGAGTGTGGAACGGGACACTACTTTTCTTCAAAAACAGATTCAGCTGCAGCTGATCAACTCATATTTTCAAGTCTGAATGCAATTAACACTACAAAAAAAAATAATGAAAGATTGCTGCCCCCCCACCTCCCAAAAAATTTAAATAAACATCATAAAACTGAATTCATTTATTGCTAAACATTTGATATTTCTAAGGCCACTGTAATAATTAAAGCTTAATATCCTGGAGAATAATGAAACCAAACCAAACTGGAACTGAATGACAACACACCATGAATCAAACATTCAAGCTCCCTTTATCCTGTGTGATTCTGGGGTATGTGAGATGTAAGGTCTGGGGTTTTTTTGAGGGGCGGGATGTGTCCCATAATGAGTGAGTGTTCCTTCTCTACTCCCCTTTTTATAACTCCAATGTGTTAACATGCAGCACCAAGCAACACAGCCCTCTGCTAACAGTTTAACAACAAGAACACATCGCTTTGGTGAATGATATAGTCAGAGTTAGAAATATGTTCAGACACCGTCAGAAAAAGGTCAAATTACATCAGTCAGAAAAACTGCTAGTGAGTGTCAAGGGACGGAGCTCCATCAAAACTGGACCTTTGTCAGCTCATGAATCATACACTATGTACTGCAGTAGGATCACTTCATCTAACCCAGCCTTGGAAACTACTCACCAAATTGCCATGCTCCACCCTGTATACACATTTCACTGCTACATAACGATAGACAAGAATGCTCTGGCCATGAGAAATAGATCTAGAGTGTCACTGATTTTGACTGTTTTAAGCCTCCCCTAAGTAGCAGCCAGGAAAATCTGACAAGGCAAACATGAAAGCACACGCTTCACCCCGAGTCTGAGTGTACAAACAGCTTGTACAGACCATAAGCATAAACTCCAGAAGATAGAAAGTTCCCAGGGGATGTCATTAAATGAAGGTCTGAACACTGGCTTCCTAACATACAGAGCATTTCCACTCTGATACTATTAAGAACGACAACAAAAATAAACACAGACTGCCCCAGCTGAACCCATTTCACAGCTGAGTACTGCAAACTGGTATCAGGTCCAAAATCAGTCCAAATTTTGTCACAGCATGGTGTCTTCTGGTATGCCTGTTAATCAGGAAATAGAGTGGGGCCGATTTAATAGCCGACTCCCCACATTGCATGTTGAAGTGGGCAAGAAAAGTCCAACTTGCCCTGAGTGCATTCATTTAAGTGTGTGTGAGACAAGGCACTTACTCATGGAATAAAGTGCTGTATGAATGTGTGTGTGACTAAGCGAACAAAGCTATTCTAAAAAGCACTCTAAAATTGCTCAGTTGGCTTTGAAAAGCACTATAAGTACCAGTCCCTCTGAAATTAGAAACAAATGAGGCTAAAATAAACCATATTCGTGGTTAAAAAACTTGAATTATGAAGCTCAGATTCGCTTTAATTAAAAAAAACTCCTTACAGCAGCCTGTATGATGAAGAAAGCATGAGGGAAAATGCTGCATGAAGGATTGCCTTCAAATCAGATTTCACTATTTATGCAACACACGGGAAGCACAGCTGTGGAGCACAGGTGAATCCTGGAACACTAACATCACCACATGTGCACCTGTCTGCTGTACACTCATACACACAATAAAAGACAGGTAACATTAGTCCACACCCCTGGACACGCCCAAAAGAAAGAGAGAAAAAAGAAAGAAAGATCGATCTCTCTGATTTTCCTTTTTCTTAGCAGTACTGGAAATACTGGAGTGACCTCCATAAGCCCCCCAGACTAACCAGGCGGAAGTAATAAATGCATGAACTAATGTTTTTGCCATGAGAAATACATGTAAAGTGTCATCACCCTCCCCCCCTCCAAAGAGCGTATTAGGAGAGGGACAAAATGCCTGGTTAAAGATAACCAGGCATAACCAGACGGACAGCTTTGTGAGTAGCCTGGCAGATACTCGGCTCTCTGGAAAATCGACGGGATCTGTTTCCCACTCTAACCTGACTCACATTTTCACGTAAAGAAAGCTCAAACTGACACTGCGATTCAAATTAAAATCGCGCTTCTTATATTTATGCGCAAACTAACAGTGATGCGAAACGTCGCCCTAAACCCGACAGAAACAGCCCACTCTTTTCATCGGTGCTCAATGAAACGCGCTGAGGAGTGCGTTGCGTCGCTCACTCAACGCATACCAAAATTTCAACCTCAAACTTTCTCGGTTATTTAATTTTTTTTTACCTTTAATGTACTTGGATTTGTTTTCATCCAACAGGCTGGACGCGGAACCCCCCATGATGCTTCTGACAGGAGACGATCCACAGGTAGTGTTCTGCACTCAGGTACTTACACCGTCACATCAGTTTGCAGGGCGTGCTCTCCTCCTCCTCCTGCCAGTGTGTCATTCAGTGAC
Source organism: Pelmatolapia mariae (assembly GCF_036321145.2). NCBI lineage: Eukaryota > Metazoa > Chordata > Actinopteri > Cichliformes > Cichlidae > Pelmatolapia > Pelmatolapia mariae. The sequence continues at coordinate 25,147,573 of NC_086242.1, read as the reverse complement.
GCTCCGCCACTTAGGCCAGCCCCGCCTGTGGTCTCCCTAATCATCCACCGTGACTTGTTGAATCACAGCTGTAAAAAGCTCTATTCAATTCGGTTCATCAAACGACAATTAAAATAAAATAATATTAATGTAACTGACCCTTTGGATTCAGGAGTGCTCTATCTAGACAAGGAGACAAGAGGGTAGAGTGCAAAATATTTACTTCAAACATCAAACTTAGAAAGGGGCAATCATATGATAGATTTATAAAAATACTAGAATTTTACCAACCCAAACTGAAGCAGAAACATTTTTTAAACATATATACTGTGCTGTCGGGCAGCTTGTGCAAACAGAATTGTGATCTGAATGCATTGTGGTGCCGAACACTATTGCTTTTGCAAGAACAGCTATATAAAATCTTGTATTTTTTTGTTTGTTTATTTATTGATTTTCTATTTCAGTTATTACATGTGTTATTAATCTCAGGCTCTCTTCCACAGCATGTCTTTTATCCTGTCTTCCTTCTCTCACCCCAACTGGTTGCAGCAGATGCCCCCCCTCCCTGAGTCTGGCCGCAGGTTTCTTCCTGTTAAAAGGGAGTTTTTCCTTCCCACTGTCACCAAAGTGCTTGCTCATAGGGGGTCATATGATTGTTGGGTTTTTCCTCTGTATGTATTATTGGAGGGTCTACCTTATAATATAAAGTGCCTTGAGGTGACTGTTGTTGTGATTTGACGCTGTACAAATAAAATTGAATTGAATAAGCTTGTGTGGAAGCACAAACATCTTGGTTGATCAAAGAAACAAATAAATCAATCATAGAAGCAATGCTAGTCTCGAGTGATTGAAAAGCAGGCAATTGAACTTGACATTTGACTTCTCATCCAAGATGCTTTTCACACACAGTAGCTAAGAAGAAACTACCCACAGAGACCGAAACCCTTTTCTGTATGACACTGTAAACCGGATTTTAAATGTTGAAAAGGTGGACATTTTAACACTGAAATCTGCAGTGACTGAGTTACTTTTGGAGCCAGGCATGGGAGGAATTGCAGTTTCTTAGTACTTCCATAGCTCTCAAGTTTGCGGTTACCGTTTTGCTGGTGACTAACAGACAAGCCCAATATTAGCATGTCCAGTGGAAAGAGCCAACGAAAACCAACTTATCCACAGAGCAACAGATTTGAAAAACAAAATCTTTTAATATGTTTCTATTCCCTGAATGCACTAAGGTTGTGTTCAACACTTTTTAGGCTGATAATATTTTCAGTGTCACTGTTCTATGGTTAAATGGGCTGTTTCTTATTCAGCGCCTTTTTACTCTGAGCACTGAAAGCACTTTATACAACGTGCCTCATTCACACAAGCACTTTTTTCCTATGCTCCTTCTATGGAAGTGTTTTCTGTCTAACATTCACACTTACACACACTACCTGAGTTAGTATATTGCCCAAGAATATTTGGCAGGCAGACTTGAGCAGATCAAACCACCAACCTTCTGATTAGTAGGTGACCTGGTCTACCTCCTGAGCTACAAACCATGCAAATATCTAATTACATGTCTGCTTTTGTATATCTCAGGCCTATTGCAGGTTACATTTTAAATATAGTAGTTCTTAGGTGTCTCTCTGCATATGTCACTGCTTAGTATTGACTCTGACCCTTCATTGTACATTTTGGGTAGCATGTGCGCCTGTTCCACACTGGACATAAAAAAAAAACAAAAAACAGAACAGTTTGAAGAATGAAATTAGAGCCCAATAAAGAATTACCAAGACAGCAAGAGAGGAGATTTTTATGATGCTTTTATAAAACAAGGGAAACAAAAAGCTAATAAAGAAATTTTCAGGAGAAATAAATAGAGATAAAATGAGCCATCTGTAACACTTGAATTTGTGTACAAATAGAAAAATATCTTTCCTTGGTTTATGTTTGATTAAAGTTTATTCAGAAAAACCACATGTTTTGACTGAAACTGACTGAGAATTTAGTTCAGGTGTAAAGAAGCAAAGAAATAAAGTTTCACTTCAGGTGTGGAGTAGTGAAGCCTTTTCTTAGCTCAGACTGTTTTCTCCATGCTCACGCTGGTCTGAGTGGCGCTAGCGTTGGTGCACGTAGGAACGCTGTACTTGGTGAGGACAGATTTAAACTGCAGCAGCGTGGCATCAGTTCGAACCCCCGTTGGATCAAAGTGAGTCCGACTCACTCTGAAGCCAGCTTCTGTCAGGTACTGAAGGAACTTGTTCAACCTGTGCACAGAACAAAGTATTTACAGCGAAGTACACTCAAACTGATCCTGACTAGTGTTTGGCCTGTTTTTGTACTTTGGTCATTAGTTTCCTATTTGTTGCAAAGTCACCAAAATGTGAAAATACCTGAATTCTGAGAGAGTTTAGTAAAGGTCACTCACTTGGGCATATTCATGCCACGAATGCTGTGGCGATGGATGCTGTAGTAGAATGGTGGGTGATCCAGAGCGGCATCAGACTTGAGCTTTTTCACAAAGTTCCCAGATTCATCTGCAATCTTCCTCTTTCCTACAGCAAAATTCAAAATTATACCCCAACAGAAAACTGGAAATGAAGAAGTCAAAAATCTTTTTCATGTAACGTCACATATGTTATACTGAATACTGAATATGTCTGAAATAATGCAGTAAAGGAAATTTTTTGGACAAAAAACTATATTGGTAACTGAAGACGATGCCTGTAAAAAGTGTCAAAATTAAGACCAAGTAGTTAATTTATTCATCATGAATCGCTTTAATGCAGAAAAGGCTTGCACTGCCCTCTAGAGGACACATGCATGCTTAGAGTATGGCCATCTGTGTACACAGTCCTCCTTTCCCTTGTCTGCTGCAGGTTTTCACTCAGTTGTCCATGTGTGTGAAAACATTTCGCACAAAGTAGGAGGCCTGAGTGAATAATGGAGGCTTAGAAAACTTTGACTCACCAGACTGATCAGCAGCACCCGACTCCTCTCCAGTGTTTAAGGTCTTAATGACAACGCCGCACTCCACTGCAGAAGAACAGAAGATCCTTTCAAGATTCAACCATGTCAACATCAGACCCATGTTACAGATGATAGATTGGTACCTTGGTTGGTGAGAGCAGACGGTCCGTGGACTAAAGACTTGAGGGTGGTGCACTCAGACTCATAGATCAGGGTTTTGACAAGCGGCTGGATATCATCCATGCTGTGCTTCACAGCTGCAGAAAGCATCCTTCTCAGAAAGCCTGTGTTAAATAGAGGACCAGACCTGCACATGCACACATACACAAACAGCTTGGTAAGTATTTGGACAATGACACTTTAACTCTTTGCTTGTGTACACAACTTCGTAGGATTTTAAATGAAAATCGTAGCACCATTTACATTTTGCATTACCATCTGTATGTATTATTGTAGGATCTACCTTACAATATAAACACTTTGAGGGAGCTGTTGTTGTGATTCGCTGATTTTTCATAAACATCCCCCCAGTTTCAGAGGCTCAAACGTAATTGGACTGACTAACAAAGTTTTAAATATAAGGAATGTAAAATGTAAACAAAGCATCCTTCAAACTAAAGAAGAGAGGGACGATCTGGCTCGTTACCAAGCACTGTTCACAAGCGTCTCAGATGGTTGTGTTCGTGGAATTGGCAGCTTGCACATCTGAAAAGACGTGCAAGCTCAGTTTGGAAAAACATACAGGTTTTCGAGCAGCATATTCTCCCATCCAGATGATATCTTTTTCAGGGAATACCTTGCATATTTAGACTTTAGATGGGTTATTTAGTCTAATTAAGGAAGGCATAAGAGGAATAGAGAACTAGAGCCAGGAGGAGCCACACAGTTTTAAAACCGTTCTTGATTGCTGGTTCTTGTGGTAATATCATGTTTTTATCTCTTTCTGGACTCTTTACAAGCTGGTTTTTATCATTAAACTATGCACCCAGTTTTTGTGGGTGTTAGATGCATCCTTCAATAACAAAAATGGTTGAAAGTATCAGGATTTTGGTAAAGCATTTTTCCAGTGGCCGTTAGGTAATTTAATTGCCACAAAAATGTTTTAAATTAAATGTTAGCACAAGGACAAGTGGAAGAGAATGGATGGATGGATGTTAACACCAAACTATTACAGCTACATGAGAACAGAGTAGTAGACTGGTGTTGCTATGTGCAGTTTACCATAGAGGTCCCAGCTGCACTGCTGTTTTTCCAGGCAGACTTCCATGACAGTTGCAGGGTAATGTGTCTGAAACAAACAGGCATTAGAACACAATGATGAGGCAACTTCAGCATCTTATTAAATTAAAATTATTTGCTACAGCTCACCAAATATGTGACAGATTCTTTAATTGCTTTAATGCTTCATGATTTAAAAGCTTGTAAAGAATCCTCTACAGTATATGATTTTTAGCCACTCACCATCCACCATGTTTCCCTGTTTGAGGAACACTCTCTCCTCACACCACTGGCAGTGCATCAGTTTTCGTAACTTCTTGGCTGACTCATCAGCTTGCACAGGACCTCTGAGGACTCTCACGACCACCAGCACAAAATGCTCTAATGCCACAGCTAGCAGCACCTCAATGCCCTTGTTGCAGCGTGCTGCCGCTCTGCAGCAGATGGAAGTTAAACAGTATAAAAAGCTGATTTAATTCTGCATCACATCCCACATTAAAATAAAAACAGCCTACCTGGCTACAGTCGCCACGACCATTCGTGCTGCCAACTCCTTGTAGTATTCGGTACGTACAATGTGGCAGCCATAGTGACGCAGGGTGACATTGGGTGACTTGGCATAAAGGGATCCCGTGTCTGTGGATGTCACAGAGATGATGCCCAGGTTTCGGACGTTTCTGAAGGCAGCATCCAAGTAGTTCACTGCCGTACCGAATGGATCTAGGTGACTGAAACATTCATGAAGAAAGTAGTAGAAATTTTTTAATTACATTTTGACAGAATTTGGACCTCCCATAAACCCATAACATAGACTGTATTTAGATTCATAACATGAAAACCCTACAAAGATGAAGCTATAATCAAAGATTATATTGAAATAGGGTCATAACCACTTTGAAAGGGAACCTGTTGTTTTGAAACTGGACAAGATGAGAAATAAATGTTTCCAATTCAACTAAGAAACTAAGAGACACTTAAAACTTATGTAGTTGTTCATCACAAGTTAGGCTCACCCTAAACGATCGCATTTTGACTAACTGGACCAAAATAAATGTCATGTTAAATGAAACTTGAAACTAGGGATTGAGTCTATAAACACTTCAGAGTTACAGTAACTGAGTAACTGAGGTTACAGTTCAAAGGACTAAGTGCTCCATAGATTTTTATGCAACTGGATTTCTTTTTGAAACAGAGGAGCTGTATCAGACTGGCCAAAAATGCAGGTACCTGCAATGGCTTCATATTTAGACCAAGAAGCTGCATCCTGCCTTGGTCTGCAGCTCAAATATCCAGGGTGCCTCCTAGAAGCTGAATGCAATAAGTCCAGCATCTATCCATCTATCTCTCTCTCTCTCGATAGATCGATTTTTTTTTTTTTTTTTTTAAACAGAAATCAATCAACTACACCTAAAAATGATCCAGATGTGGTTTCTTTGTAATGGAGTTTTGTTAGGGAGATTTATATAAAAGGGAGCCGTTTCTTGGGTTTTACTCTATCCACAATAGAACCAATATAAATAATGACCAAGCAGCATGATTCAAATCTATTGCATTATTACTTCCTTCTCCTGGATTGACCTACTTGATTAAACCCTAAAAGTTCAAGTGAGAGACTGCTGATCAACAGTCCTTCATTTATTACACAAGGAGACTCACAACACTAAGATCTTTTATGACTCAGTGTTACTAACTTGCCATGTAAAAGATACCCTGCACACTTACATGTAGTCAAAAGGTCGCAGGTGCATGATGACATTAGCATCCATGTTGACGACCTCAACAGTAGCAATGGGCACTCCTTCGACCTCACCGCTGGCCCCATCAGACCCCCGGGGAACTCGCATGCCTCCGTCCACTCGGATGTTGTTTAGCTTGCAGTTCTCTTTGATCATTTTGACACATGTCTCACTGATATCTGTTATAGTAACTCTCACGGCATTAAGAAGATGCTTCGCCCACTGCAGGCCCATGATGCCTGAAAGGTGGCGAAGAAGAAATGTTGTGGAATTTTATTGCCGATTAGCTAATACTGCTGAGACATGATGTAAATTTACTTTCTGTTCTCAGAAAATGTGTCACTGCAAAGAACATTCAGCCTTCCAGCCTCTTAATAACTGATTTGAACTAAACTAAGCTGAATGAATATAATTTTTGTAGGAAAAATAAACAAGATTATGCTAAAACTTCTGTTTTTTGAAGGTTTTGGTTTGAACTCCTGTCTAAAATGAAACTTTTCCGTGGAGTTCTGTACATTTCATACTCACCTGTGGCTCCAAAAGCATCCAGACACTCAACAGGGTTTCTCTCCTCGGCCAAAACAGCCAGCGAACAAAACACCAGCTGCCTGAAACAAAACCCCACAAATTCCACTTTAATTTCTCAACATCAGAGACATACTGGAGATATTTTAACAAGAGCTCATCGCCACCTGTTGGTCTTCATCTTGCGATTGAAGTAAGTGTCACTCTTCTGCGGAGTGGTGTGGTTTGGGAGGAGCTGAACATTTGTTCCGAGTTCTTTCATGATTTCGTAAGCTTGACCTGATGGACCTGTTTGCACAATAAAGCAGACGGAGAGATCAGTTTTTTATTACTAAAACCTTGTGATTTTGCATTTTTGGTGCAGATTGAAAACAAAAACAGGACCTTTAACAGCTGTGTTGCATTTAAAACCCTGAAATTAAGCTGCAGAAAAAGCTAAAATAAATAACAGACAATTTACATTCAAAAACAATTTGGAAAACTGACTCAATAAATAACTTTATGAGCCATTTTTAAGAACTGAAAGGTGGTCCAGTGGTCCCTGTGATGGCCAAACCCAGGGTCACACTCTAAAGTCAGTAACTCTTGTGTATTTTCATTTCTTTATTTGAACACAATAACACACTTCAGTTTCCAATAAGTTTATTGATTGGTTTGGATACATTTGTTCTATTTGTAAGCGCACACATTTAGATTACTTATGTATTCATACCAGTTCATTACTTTTATTTTTGACTAACCTTTTGTTTCTTTACTTCTTACTTGCTATGATCCGGGGAGTTGCAAAACAAAAGGTGATGGCCAGCGTTTGAAACCATTAAACAGAAAGAGAGATAATTGGACCGCACCACCACTTCCTGCTGAAGGGGGAGAGTGTGTGTTTTCTTTAATTAAAAACAAAGTATTTGTACTTAATTAAATATTTGAGTTTAGGGTTCAGTAGTTTCGATTTTCTTCTTTGGTGTTTAGTTTATTAACAAACGGGACGGTACTGCATTGCTTGTTGTTTACGATTGTGTTTTGTTTAGTTACCCCTCGTGTGTCATAGTGGTCTGATCAGCCATTATATAAACCCTTGTGTGTCATTTCATGTTTAGGTCAGCTGTTTCTGTTTAGGCAGTCGTTTGGTTTGTTAAGTTTGCAGTTCGGTGCCTGAGTTCAGTTTTGTTTCTTTGATCTTTTTTATGAGCTCAACATTTATGACTTTTGTAAATATAATTTTTGGAATTATATGAAATGAAAACCCTATTTTTCTAATAATTCCTGTGACGGCTCCTGCTTTTTTTCAACTAGCCAATCATAGGCCCAGCTGTCTTAAACAGTTTATTCAGTTGGCAGCTGTGATGCTGCTTCCCCAGCAGACCACAGCAAAGTACACTGTGCTCACCACAACTGATAGAAAATCTCCAGCAATGTTCAAAGTGTGGATACCTAGAAACTCATATTCCTCTACCACATCAACATCCTATGCCAAGATAGACAAAAGCTGTGTAGCAATCGCTGCTTCTCTGATCTTATTCACACTGCGAGTTTCTCACAGCCACAGCTGTGGACAAAGTCTGATGTGTTCAAAGAGTAATGCCCAAGTAGTCAGCAATCCATGAGACGGTGGACATGTTTACTGAGATTTTCTTTTATTTCTTGTAGTTGGAGCGAGATTGCATTGGAGAAATCAAAGATGAAATTCTTACTATCTAGACTGAAGTAAGCTCTCTGCAGCATCGAGATGATTGCATCAATATAGAATTATATTTGTGTCAAAAATCACAAACAATCATAATCTGAGACATTAGTTGTGTTTATTTTTGAATGGTACTCCTGATCCATCTCTGATTGTTTCTAAAATGTTAAAATTGTGTCCATTTCACTCATACTAGTACAAACACCCATTTGTTTTTCCAACACCTCCCTCCAGATGTTTGATTGGATGGAGATCTTGGAAATCTCAAGGCCAAGACAAAATCTTCATGTTGCTGAGATCTTTACTGAAGCATTTTTTGTGATGTGGCAGGAGACATGATTTTGCTGAGAGAGGCCACAGTCACCAGAGAACATGGTTAAGATGCAGTGGCTGCCTCTGTTAGATCACCGTCTTCCCAAAGTGCATTCTGCTTTGTTCTCTTCCCCGAGTAAATGATGCACGACCACGTACACTTCCACATAATGAAAAAGTTTTTTTATTTTATTTATTTATCTCTTTAATTTCAAATAGCTGTACAGCACTTTGTCTGAAAGCGCTTTATAAATAAAGTTATTATTATTATTATTAAAATTAAACATGACAGCTCATGGTCAACTTCTTCAAGTTGCCCTGGGTCCAGACCTGCCATAAAACACCTGTCATTTGGGAGATTTTCTGAAAGTCATTCGGCCCCCTCTGGAGTCACTCATGTTAACTTCACTTCACCTCTGAGGGGACTTTTATAATTTTTATCAATACTGCAAGTGTAAATGTCAGCTTAGCTCAGTGTTTCTTACTTGGCTCTTCAAACAAGACATCTGAGGTCCCGGAGTAGCTAGCCTCAGTCTCCCCTTTGTTTACGTGGCGTTTCAAGTGGCTAATCATGTCCGTCTTCCTGGCAATGGTAACAGAGCACACTACGCAGTGGTAGTGAGCGACATGTCTCCCAGATGCCTACAGGGAAAGAATACAAACAACAAAGTGATAAAATATAACCCCAGATCATTCTCTCACAAGAAAAAGGAATATGAAATATGCTGATAATATGAATTTAATCTTGCTGTAGTATCCTGTATTGTCACATTCTGTATTTTCCGCACTATGAGGCGCACTTAACCCTTGTGTTGTCCTCCCGATATACACCTGTGGTCCTCAGGGGTCAAAAATGACCCGACGTCATTTGAATGTTTTTTCAAGTACAAAGTACAAATTGTCAATCAATTCAGTGTTACACCTTAGTTTTACTTAAGATTAACACATTAACACAAAATTTACCTTTCATTTTGCAATTTAGGGCCACCAGACCTTGTTTACATAAAGTATTTGTATTTGTATATATGTATTTGTATTTATTTCTATTTGTATCTGTTTTTGAGCGAAAATAAAACGAGACAATAAAATATTTAAATGTTTAGATTATTTTGACTATCTGACTAACCACAGAGTGCTGTATGTTGAACTTTAGTGAGAATTGTTTTTTTGAATCATTTAACATTTTTAAATGGCAGCACATAATCACACCTGTTGTCCTCAGGGGTCAAAAATGACCCCATCTGGTTTGATTGATACTTAAATAATATGAAGTGGATTTTTCACCCACTTTTAATTAAAACTTAATTCAAACATTTTGACACTATTTCTTTATTCCACTTACAAATTTATGTCTGATAAAACCTCATTTAAATGAACTTTTTCTTTGTTTTTGGGTAAAAAATAAATTCAATGATCAGTTATTGTGATTATCAGATAACCAGAGTCGGTTGCTTTAACAGATTATCACAGACGGGTATATGTCAAAGTTAATTTAGAAAGCTGTTTTTAAACTACTTCAAGTTTTTTACTGGCAGCGAATAATCACATCTGTTGTCCTCTGGGCTCAAAAATGACCCCGTCTGGTTTGACTGTTTATAAAGGAAAGGTATAAAATATCATCCATCTCTGTGTTTCAAGGTTTTATTCAACTTTATTCCAACTCATTACCTGACATTTTTCTATGTTTTGGCATGGTAGGACACCAGGGCATGGGTATTAGTGAAGGCAAACTTTCATGAGAACAAAGGTGTGTCCATATTTGACACAAGTGCAGGAGGAAGTTCAGGTTTATTCCTCTGTACTGGTCCCATCATGGACAGCTGTCTTTTCTGCAGTTGCAGGCCAAGGGCCTATGAAGTAAACAAGTTGTTACAGGTGATTGTTTTCTATTGTAAACCTGTAATGTTAGGGACAACTCGCATGTCCTGACTGCAGGCCAGATAGTTTGCCATTGTACACTAGCATGTTCCATGTACAGCTGTACTTGACATCACATACTGCAAATGTTTTTATCTGATAGTTCCCCGGTTTACTTGGGATGTTCTGTTGAAATGGACAGAGTCCTCTGAAGGGTACTTGGTGCTCATACACAGTCACATCAGTACCAGGATCTTACATCACAGCAGGAGAAACACCCACTTGTTCCATACACCTCATGGGAGCACGTTTGTGTCTTTATCATGAAATGATATCACTTTTGGTATTCTATGATTAATCTTCTGTTAGACATGGTAGCATGAAAACTGCCCTACCAGACTCAGGATGTCATAAACTGGCCGTAGCGACTTTACTGGATAGATGCACAGCAGTAAGAATCAACATACCCACATATGCCTACAGCTGCATTCGATCCATTATTATTCATCTGTTGTTGTCCCTCCTTTTTTGTCATTGGCTGTAGAGCAGGTCATCTACTAATTGGATGGTTGTTGGTTCAATCTCTGTGCTCTAGTCTGGAGTTCTTACCAAGGTGTCCTTGGGCAAGTTACTGAACCCCAACTTGGTCTCTGATGCATCCATTGGCATGTGAAAGTTAAAGCATAATACAAGCAGAATACATGGTGTATAATGCTTTCAGTACACTAGCAGAAAAGCAATCGAAGGAGTATGGGACCTGGCATATGTGCTTGGACTGTGGTAGATTGTCTTTCTCTGTGGCACATGAGAGAGTCATGCATCGTCTGCCACTGGGAAGGATAGAAGACCAGATCAATGTTTCCTCACATTACTGCAAATATGTCTATGTCTCAGCTGACTTCTCTTTCTTTCTTGATTCTTTGTCTTCATCATAATTGAAATGGAAGATGTGTAGTCCTCTGACACATCTTCTATTTCAGTTTCACATTCTGAAAATTCAAGAAACTTCAAGAGGCCCAGTCACTTTCTTTCCAAGCTCCTTAGACTACCACGTCCTGGATGCCTGAGAACCTACTTGAACATATTTCAGATTCTTCCTTGTCATCATCTTCATCACTTTCCTTCACTTCATACCCTTCTTCCACTTCTGCAGGTGGGTGATATGGGGGCTTCTTCAGAGAAAGGGTAGCATGTGATCTAAATATTGGCTATATTTTCTTTATCTTGTAACCCTGGATCCTGATTCTTCCTCCTTATTATATTAGAGGACAATATATGCATTGTTCTACTGGTCATTCCTTTCCACAACATGGTAAAAAAAAAATAGTACTTTCTCCGTATGTATTATTGTAGGGTCTACCTTACAATATAAAGCGCCTTGAGGCGACTGTTGTTGTGATTTGGCGCTGTATAAATAAAATTGAATTGAATTGAATGTGGAGCACCTGCCTCCTCATTGTGGTTTTGTGTTTTGTTGTTGTTGTTATGACCATTGCTTGACCCCACACATCAATGATCCAAGATCATCTTTGAAAGCAGTATAGGGTGAGTAGGTGGCCCTTTGCAACACTTTGTACTTTGGGGTCATTTTTGACCCGCGAGGACCACAGGTGTTATAAAACCCAATAAAAAACCCATAAATAAATCAAATTACTTAAAACTTATTCCAATCATGCATAGCATAGTAATTAATAACTTCTGTTATTTTCAGACCAATTGATGAAGAAAAAAAACACGTTTGATGGCAAAAGATTTCTTTTTAGGTCAAAAATGACCCAAGGACAACACAAGGGTTAAAATCCTTTAATTTTCTCAAAAATCGACAGTGCGCCTTATAATCTGGTGCGCCTTATGTATGAATTCTGGTTGTGCTTACTGACCTTTTATATGGTACATGGTGCTCAAAAGTCTGTCAAAAAATGTTTTACTACGACTTTGGTAAGCTATGAAGCCGCACCGCTTGATGTATTGTTGTAGCATTACGGCTGCCGTAGTCAGGAGCCTTGCGGAGTAATCTGGGTCCAAAACTTCGTCTGCTTCAGGTCCCAAAGTCAAATGAACACTGTGGCATCACTGAGCGCTAAAAACTGTCTAAATTCTTTCATCTTTAATAAAATGATCAGCGTTGCTGCTTTATCGGGTGTAACAATTAAGTTTAACATCCAGGCATCCATGAAAACAGAAATTATTAAATTTAACGGAGTTAGAAGTTAGCAGGAAATTAGCTCACTAGTTTCCACCTAAACATGATATACCATGTTCTGACTGAGAGATTTCTGAAAGAATTAAAAGGTATAGCTCTGCCATCACTTCCAACATAAATGAAGACAGAAAACTAAACAGCAGTGGCAGTAAAATACATGAATAATTATCAAATACATTGATTTTTAAATGTCTGCCAATCTGTCCATCCATTTCCTTCCACTTATCCATGGCCGGGTTGCATTGGCAGCAGCCTAAGCAAGGATGCCGAGACCTTCCTATCCATAGCTACCTCCTCGAGCTTATCCAGGGAACACCGAGGTATTATTTTCTCTTTGTTGGCTCCCTGTTAAATCCAGAAACTAATTTAAAATCCTTCTCCTCACATACAAGGTCTTAAATAATCAGACCCAACTTATCTTAATGACCTTATAGTATCATATCATATCATATCATCCCAACAGAGCAGTTTGCTCTCAGCTCCTAGTTTGGATTTGAAAGCCAGACATCCTCTCTAGTTTTACGATCAGGCTTCAAACTTTCCTTTTTGATAAAGCATATAGTTAGGGCTGGATCAGGTGACCCCGAATCTTCCTTTAGCTGTGCTGCAACAGGTGAAGGCTGCTGGGGGATCCCCACGATGAGTATTTTTTCTTTCACTCACCTTTTTTGCTCACTGTGTGGTTATACACCACTCTGCATTTAATTATTATTCATCTCTGGCTCTCTTCCACAGAGTGTCTTTTGTCCTGTCCCCCCTCCCATTAGCTCCAACCGGCAGCAGCAGCTGGCCGCCCCTCCTTGAGCCTAGGTCTGCTGGAGGTTTCTTCCTGTTAAAACTTTTCCTTTTAAAAAAAGTTTAAAAGTTTTTCCTTCTCACTGTCACCAAGAGTTTGGTGGTCATTTGATTGTTGGGGTTTTCAACAACCACTGTATGAATAAAATTTCACTGAACTAAATACGTTAAGCATAAGGAAGGAGGCCGAGGACTAGTGAGCGTCAGAACCACTATTGAAGATGAAACAACAAAAATCTGTAAGTACAACAAGAAGATGCCCACAATTGCTCATGTCCTTAATGAGTACCTCAGGCACCAGAAAGAGCAGCAAGAACAGGGAGCAGCAAGAACAGGAACCATCATGGAAAGAGTCCCCTGCATGGCATGCATCACCAGCAGATAGAAAAGGTGTCTCATAGAACAAAATCCTACCAACGCCTGCACAAAGCTTTGCTGACACACAGCACAGAGGCAGACTGCAATGTGCAATCTACTCTTACACACTGTAACGTTAAAGATCCATTTATTTATTTCATTTCAGCACTTTAGCCCTGCACACTCAGGAAGTCTTAAAACTTGTTAATTGTGACCTGTTTTTTTATGTTTATCTTATTAGCATTTTATTGTTTACAAAAACCTAAATGATGTGTGTATGTGTTTTGTGTCTCACATGATCTCCGCTGAGGCTGGGCTTAACATTTCTGCAGGGCAAGTGGCAGATGCACATCCTGTAGCCTGTTCAAAGAAACAGTTTTCACATTTTGATATAGAAGAAGATCCCTGGAGTACAAACAGTGACCACACCCTTATCCAGGACAAATTTAAACACAAAATATGATCCAGCATCAGTCACACAGAAAAAACAACTCCTTGCTGCTGCAGATTTTAGTTGAAACCAGATGACTGCTGGTTATTGTTGTATGTGTGTCGATTTTTATTGTTCCTACCTTCAAACTCTGCATACACTTTCCAGTGGAGGTTCTGCAGGTGTCGGCGGAGTTTGTGGCTGTAACAGGCCTTAAATTTCTCCTCAGGACACAGAGGACACGATTTCCGCCCAGCTTTTGAGCGAAAAAGGCAAAAATCAGCACAACACCAATCAACTGCTTTATTGATTAAAATTCATTGGTTGGTGTGTGACCTATCACGTAACTGTATTTCAAATGTAAAAAAATAAAATAAAATACAGGGCTGAATCAATAATTGCTTTGTCCATAAATGTCCGAATGGTAGAAGCTAGCATCCTGATACAACGTCTGAAACTGTGAAATTTTTCAATCATGTAAAATCTGACACATCTGATCACATTTGACAGGACTGGATCAAAAAATTACTGAAGTACTTATTAGAGTATCAATAATTACTGATTCATTGTCAACTAACCTCTTAAACACATACTAATTTCAACCTTGTGCATTTACTATCAATGTGCTTTAATGTGTAATTTAACCTCAAACCAATACTATCGGCTGATATTAACTATTTGCCAGCCGATCAGTATCAATATTTATAATGGCCAATAAATGAACATTTTAAAAGTAAAGAAGAAACACCCTTCAACCATGTGTTGCTGTTGCACAGTTTTTTCCAGGAAATGCCACTCTGTATATCCCCGTTGGCAACACACGATGAGCTAGCACCAGCAGAATTGATCAAAGTGTAAATGATTAAATAAATAGCTCCACATAACTAATGTTAGGGAAATCTGTTTGTGTATCATGTGTCTGAAAGAAAAAGAAACACAGCCAACCTATCACAATATTGGATTTTTAAATTACCAAATATCAGTATCAGTCTTAAAGAATTCTCTATCGGTTGTGATCTAGAAGTAATGGTATTTGTTACTTGCTGTTTTGTTTATCTCTCCTGTAGTTTGTGTTTTGTCCCATCTTTACTGGTCTCTCTATATTCTTATTTTTTTCATTTTACCCTCTGACCAGGATGTGCCTGAGCCTGGTTCTGCGAGAGGTCTCTTCCTGTTATAAGAGAATGTTTCCTTCCCACTTTCCCCACGTACTCGTTTACAAGGGATCATGAGATCATTGAGGTGCACTGTACAGAAGTGTTTTTGCCTTTTTAAACTTAACCAGAATTGTTGCACATTTGTACAGCTGTTTGTATTTTCAGTCAAATATCTGTCAATTTAAATGTCTATCGTTGTCCTTTAAAGTTGACTAAAATGTATCACACTGCACTATAAAAACAAAGAGTGATTAACAAGTATGAAATGGATTCCTTAAGAAATGATTGTCAAATACACACTGAAGGTGAGGGATTGTTATTGAGTCATTTAGCTAATTGATTGGTATTAGCTAAATGATTACATAATCAATAAGCTAACATACAGATGAGGACAATGAAAATCTCTTCTTTTTAAAAAGATGATATTTCATAATACTCCCACCACAGTGTTTCTATTTGACGACAGTATTCTCTGAGTGTTATGCATCTCTCTTCTTTCCCCAAACCTAAGCAGCATTCTCTAAAATCAAAGAGTCTAGAGCCATTTCATCTCATCTGACCAAAGGACATATCCGTATGTATAATCTTTCTCTAGGTTATCCTTAACATACTTCAGTCTGGCTTGAAGGCATCTCTTCTGCAGAAATAAAGTTTTTCACGACCTGCAACATCGTAGTCCCTTCCTGTGCATAGTTGTTGTGAGTCTCCTCACTATAGTTCCCGGCTTGGCTAGGTTATTCACTAGTGTCTTGGTAGTTTTACTGGAGTCTTTAGACACATCTCTCACTATTCATTTTTTTATTTTTCACTTGCCTGTTCTTTACTGTGTGCCTCTCTTTGAATTTCTTGATTACTTTTCCCTCCAGTTCTTGACACTTGGAATATCTGTGATAACTTTGTATATCCATCGTTTTTTATTGTTGTTGTTTTTCTTAAATTATTTACTCTGTAATATAATAATAATTAATTCTAAGGAAAACTTTCTAAGGAAGTTTTGTAAGGAAAACTAGTATGTTTAGAAATGCCATGTTGAAAATCTCACCGGAGGGGGGGCTATCAATTTTATTCTAATATGTAATTGTTCAATAACAAATCAACAAGTCTTTAAGTCTGCCTGTCTGTCACTGACTATCTAATAAAAACTGAAGAAGTGAATTTACCACCGCTGAGGTCAACCAGCATCTCAAGGCCCTCCAGTTTAGTTTGAATGGAGAGGTGTCTCTCTATTTGGAGAAAAACAGAACACTTGTTATATTATCACAAGATCAGTAAAAGTTTAGTCATGAATGCTACCTGATTCAATTCTGATGAGCATAGGAATGCAGCTGTTATGCAAATCCTAACAAAAATCGAGTTGTATTTAATTACCAGCAGTTGTGATGGATGGTTTGGCATCATCATCTGTGGCAGTTTCACTCTTCAGTGTCTCCTCAGCAACAAATGGTCCATCTCCCCCATCCCCACCTTCAGAGATGAAGAGAGAGAAAAGAAAAATACTTCCTTAACTATTTTAAATGAGTTCAATGGCTCAAAGTTTTTCTTCTTCTTCTTCTTCTTATTATTATTATTATTATTATTATTATTATTATTATCATCATCGGTAGTAGTAGTAGTAGTATTATTATATTTACCTCTATAACCAACATCTCCAAAACTAGACAACTAATACCAAATTAATCACTACAGGTCAGAGGAAAATGATGGAAATTTGATTTTATGATTTTATGATTTTATTCCAATAAAAAGAAAAAATATTTGACATTGTTTCACAAAACCTGATTACAATAAAGTTAAGAGTTGCCACTGAAGTTTACTCCCCACTTAAATTTGAATACACTTAAAGAAAAAAAACCCCAGCTCATTAAAAGAACATTTGGATTTTTCTCTAACACACACACAACTGTTAAGTATGTCAGGCATAAGCATTTCAAATAAATGTCAGCAGAATCCACTTTTTAAAAAATTACTAACAGACTTCTTTGAACAGAAAGAAAAGCTTAACTTAAAAACAACATTTAAAAAGGAAGAAAAGCTCAGAACAAGAATAACATCACATCATGTTTCCAAACAGAGTTTCTTTAAGTTTTACCAATTTGTGCTTCATCTGGCTTTATCTGGGGTTCTGATACACTTTTAAGGAAGAAGTGATCAACGCAAGGCCCTCACTAATCGTCTCAGGCACTTGGGTTAGGCCTTGGTGAATCTTGAGACCCTTCTCCAATGTTATCCTTTTTCCAGGTATAAATGTAGGTATACAGTTTGTCCTTCAAGTGTTGTTGTTCCATCCACTGCCAAGCTTATCATTTTAGTCATTTCCATTTTTGTTCCATGGTCTAATGCCATGTGGTCCACAATTAAGTCTTCTTGCACTTCTTGTAGCCATAAATGGGTGGATCCAAACCACTATGTAGAGACTTGTCAAGACCCAAATACAGAGAACAGCAGTAATGCAATCTAGAGGTCATGACGGCATGAATAAGTTTTTCAATGTCTTTTGGAGGACGACAGGATTTTGCTTTAGTAATTTCATGTAATGGCAAAAACTAGTCTCAATAATCGTGGTCAACTGCTTGTATAATTTTAAATAAATATTTAGAAACATTAAAGATTTCTAACAGTAGAAGAACAATAGTAAGGAAGGGGGCAAAGTGAACTCATCCAGAGTGGTATTATTCTGTAATACAATTATTTCAGCCTTGTTTTCATTAAGGGTAAGAAAATTTTGTGTTTACTGATCTTTGGCATCTTGTAGTCAGTTATATAGTAAAACTTAATTTGTTAGAGAGTCAGCAAAAATAAGTCACTCACTATGCGCTCACAGCAAAACAAAAACAGTGTTATTGTGGGGCTCAGTGTGAGGACTGAGCGAAGAGTTTCAGGACAGAGCCAATGTTTTGGCACTGCAATAACAACTTGAGCCATCCACTTGAAGTGCAGATGACTCACTCGCCTGATAACTTAACTGGTTTAAATATTCTCCTCCTGAAAGTGAAACTCTTACAAATCCATATTTCAGCCACAAAACTCCTGTTCACAACTTTCAATCACAAAACAACACTGAGACTCTTTAAAGCCATGAGCTTTTTAAGTTCAAAAGGCAGCTTTCAGCCAGTGTAGACATTAGTAAATATGGCCCTAAAAGTTCCTCTATCTTTAAAATTCCAACCTTTGGAACAAAGGGATATTTTACCACAGGCTGACCTCATTTATATGACTTCCATAAATCAATGATATGAGAACACGTGTTGGCAAATGTGCATCTTGTAGTCCATCTTCTGCCCATTGTAGTTTCAATCCATCTCTCCTTAACAATGTGACATCCAGGATTACATTTTTAAGGACAATAGAGTAAGGTCATTACAATTGACAACACAAGGCTCTTGTCTTTACCCAAGTTCTTAGCAATTCTCCTAACCACTTTTCCTTTCCTTGAAAAGAGTTACAGTCGAAATGTGGAGATTACTCTTGTTGTTTCAAGACAAACTGCCATAATTGCGATACCCTCTGAGGGTCGAGGAGCTGTAATTTGCACTTTTTGATGTTTTCCAAAAAAACAGAATTTTGACTTTTATCTCAAAATATTATTTTGACTTTTTTCTCAAAATAGAATTACAACTTTAGTCTGAAATAATATTTTTTTCTTAATATGGCCCTAACACTCCTTCGTAAAAAGCTGCCCTGTATTTTTTTGTTAAATATGAAACAGTGAATGTTAGGAAGCCAACATCTATCAGGTTAATATTAGACCAAATGATGAATGCTTACACTGGCAACATTAAAGCAAAGTTTTTCTGTCTTTAAGCATTTTTATCCAATAAAAGGTAGAAATAATGGAATTCTTTATCATTACTGGAGTTATAGCAGAAACTGTTTTTATTGAAGGTTAAACTAAACTGTGGGTGAATGCATCTGGACTCTTTGCTATCTGGGTCCATCAGTAAACTGTGTCTGATCAGTCTCTCTGCATTTGATCTTCACTTTCTCTCTGTAGCATTTTGACCTTTCAGGTTTCAGCTGAATCATTAGATCTAAAATCAAACGTAGAATTAGGATTCAAATTCATCTAATGAAAGTTCAAGCTGGCTAAATGATGAGCATGGATATTAAATTAAAATGATACATTTTGTATCAAACGCGGATAACTCAGGGTGAACTTACTCAGAGTTGACTGAACTTACTCTGATCAGCTGTTCTGGAGCAACCCGGAGTTGCCGATCACAAAGTTGACCAACTCATATTTAATTTTTAAACTAAGGTTTGCTGGACATGCTTCCTGGAATAGGGCCCTGAATTTAGGTCCACAGTTGAAATGTTGACAAACATCACCAATGAAAACCAAAACCAGTTAAGCTGAACACCGGTTAAAATAAATGAACAGTTTTAAGCGGTATGAAGTGAGCGGCTCTGCGGTCCTGTAGTGCAGCTCCGTGATGAGACCAGGTTAACTGAAAATGCAACTCAAACCACATTAAAATCAGCAGCTGTTCAAGGCCAGCTGCGCTATCTCATGCAACAGGAAGCAATAGCGGAGTACTATTAACGCCACCCTTTTTGTCGTTGATGTTGTTGACTATTAGGTCCTATGGCGGAGCTCCATGGTGAGGCCCTCGTTTAGTTCCGCAGTTATAAACTCAAACTCCCGCTAAATAGGCTGCGTAGCATTAATAATGTCTATAGTATGATTTATGCTGCATTGTATGTTTGCAGATTTAGCGACCAAACATGCAGGTGCTACAGTTTACCCACGTTTGTTATCGACGTCCTCCTGGTGTAGCTGAGCAGCGTCCGCCTCTTTAAGCTCCGCCATTACGAACTACAGCAGCACACACAGGAAATGTTCTATTCTACGTTCTTTACGTAAAGCGCGTTGTTTTTAAACGCAATTTGGCATTTTACGGAAGCGCATCGCATTCACGACAGAAGCGTGATTAATATACATTTTATAATCTAAAATGAGTTACTGTTGCAAATAAAATAATACCACACGACTCAGAATACCTGACAACGTGCTGAGGATAACCAGATACCTTCAGTGTCAAATTATGCAAGTAGCCTATACAAAGTGAAGAAGAACTCCTACTGGTTCATTTCAAAAATGTTAACAAAAATGAGAATTACAAGATCAGAATATTTGTATTATGTATTTATTATTTGTATTATAATTATGACATATCTAATTATAATTATAAGATAATGTCTCCAAACAGGTTTTCCGTTTTTGTTGCAATATTTTGTCATGGAATTTTATTATTAAACTGAATTTTTTTTAAAAAAATAAAATGATTAATGTAATGGCTAAAGGAATGAATCACCCATCCATATGGCAAACCAGTTTTGAGATAATTCCTTGAAAAAAAAGTAATTCCTAATTTTCCTAAGCAAACATGTGATACGCATGTAATTAATCCACAAAGAATGTAAGCTGTTACACAAATTGTTTCTGCAATGACTTATACATTGCTTTTGCATTAGGGTCACTACTGAGAACAGGAAGGCTGCGCAGAGCGTAATTAACACTATCCAAAAAGTCACTGGCTGCGCTCTGCCACCCCTGCAGGCCATCGCCAGCTCCTCCTGTCTTGCATCCCACCACCTGTTTGACCCACTACACTCTGGCTGACTCCTCAGGTCAATCAGGTCCCACACTTCCACAAACAGCTTCTTCCCCTATTCGGACTGTTATTGTGGATTAAGGTTTTGGCCTGTCTTAGCAATGCAAAGACCCAAGCATATAAGTATACATAATATATAAGTAAGT
This sequence comes from Pelmatolapia mariae, assembly GCF_036321145.2. NCBI lineage: Eukaryota > Metazoa > Chordata > Actinopteri > Cichliformes > Cichlidae > Pelmatolapia > Pelmatolapia mariae. The sequence goes on along the minus strand of NC_086242.1, from coordinate 25,126,610 downwards.
ATATCAGTATCAAGGAGAAGAAGGCACTCATACCGCTTAGTAATATCATCATCATCCTTCCGGCAGACAAGGTAGGTGCACAGTTTTGCTAAACCAGGACAGACTATCATGAGAAAACTTTGTCACTGTCATTTAGTGACAAAAATACACTGCATCTGGAAAGTATTTACAGCACTGCACTTGTTGCACATTTTCTCATGTTACAGCCTTATTGCAAAATAGAGTCATTTTGTTTTTCACCTCAAAAATTCTGTACACAATGCTCCATAATTGCAAAGTGAAAACAAATTCGCTTAAAATTCTTGTAAATTTATTGAAAACAAAAATATTATATTTACAGTATTCACAGCCTTTAACATTACACTAAAAAACGAGCTTTGATACATCCTGTTTCCAGTAATCATCTATCAGATGTTTCTACAATTTGATTGGAGTCCATCTGTGGTAAAGTCTCTTGACTGGACATGATTTGAAAAAGCACACACCTGTCTACTTAAAATCAGTCAGAGCAGAAACCAAACTGAAGTCAAAGGAATTATCTGTAGATCTCCTTGACAAGACTGTATAACAGATCAGGAGAAGGGTCTTCCAAGAGAAAGCGGCGTCTGGATTGGTACTTCGAGCTGGATTTCAATATCCTGTTCATTTCCGCAAATGCTGACTGATACCATGCATGGAAAAGTGTTGGACTCATTTCAGGCCAGTGAGCCCTTCTAATGCTTGGTTCAGTGCCATTAGGTGCAGTGTTGTTAGGGATAAACGTTCAACAGCACGTTCCGAACATCCTGCATGCCCTGCTGTATGCAAAAATGCAGAAAGAAATACAGGTTACACTTGGGGGCAGCGAAGGACTTCTAAACATCTGCAGCATACGTGCTAGGCTGGCTGGACAATTACCTGATGGTAGTTGAAATGGTGATGTGGCCAGTGTTGGCGTAGCAGGTGCACAAGCTACACACCAAGAAATATTAGTTTCAAAGGCAGTCTAAAACATCCAATTATCCATTACAATTACTCCATTGTAGGTGTGGGATTCATTATGTGTTACAGTGAGTTCGATGTAACCAGGTATTTTGCTCAGCTATTTTAACAGCAGTAGGTGTGGACAGCAGTGTCTGATATCATACCTCCTACCTGGGTTGTTGACCATGTTTTTCTTTTATCACCTTGACAAACACCCAGTCTCCAGGCTTCACCAGCTCTTCTCCTCTGTGCTCCGGTAGCTTCTACAGTCATTATTACTGTCAAGGCCGGACAGGCTAGACTCAAACGCAGGCCTCCGGGGGAATCGAGGGAAAGTCCAGGGCCACACTCCTCTTCACACAGTCTGTGGCTCACTTGCAAAAACACTCCATGCTGGAATCCACTCACGCTCAGTGGTGCACAGGTGTGACAATAATCAGGCCTCACTGTGCCTAGAGAAACTGTGCTGAGCTTTTCAAACCATCACTTTTTTACCCAGGGTCATGGGGGGAAAACTGGGGAAAACTTTTCCCCAGTGTGTGTACCACACACGACAATATTTACAATGGCCATGTGAATACAGCTCCATTACCAGTTCCCTCAGCCCTCGTCTCATTTACAAATTTGAAACTTCCCTCATTTGCCTATCAGTTAATAATAATAATAATAACAACAACAATAACAACTATTACTATTACTACTAATTCTATTACAACAACAACATCCTTGAAACATCCGAAGAGTCACAATTTAGGGGCCTTTATTTTTGAAATGTCAGATCAAATCAGATTATGAAACACATTCTAAGCACAATGAACATGTTTACATGAAATATTTTATATATTTATACTCCCCCCCCACAAAAAAACAACAAGGGAAAAGAAAACAAATACACAGGAATTAGAAAGCAGATTTCTGAAAGTTTGGTATAAAAACAAAAAGAAAAAAAAAAATCACTCGTTTCCTCTTCGACTCTTCTTGTGACTCTTTTTTGAACTCCTGTAACGTGAAACAAAACAAAACCAAGTTAAATAAACAATGAATATTCTAATACCACTACACTGGAGTTGGTGAATACAAATATGCACACAGAGGGAAACTCTTTCTTCTCTTTTTCTGTCTTGTTATTTTTAACCTGGAGCTTAAAAATACACATTTCTTTTTCTTTCTCCTTCTTCTTTTCTGTCTTTAGCCCATATCAAATTACGGCACAGTATAGTGTGCCTGTGCTATTTCTTGTTAGTTACTTAATTTAGTTACTTGTTTATAGACAAAATCCTGAAAGTATAATGGAGAAACTGCTCTCACGGCTAGAGATTGGCAAGGAACAACACAAATGCAACACAAGGGGGAGCCAAGACGACAAGTCAGGGGGAGATACCCAAGATTGGGTGGGAATGAAGCCCCAAGTATCATGAAAGTATCGTTAAGTGCGAGAGGAATTGACCTGAAAGACAGGATCCTGGACCCTCTGTAGCCGGTTACCAAGATTACATAAATTACCCTCTGAAGGTCTACTAGATGATGTGAATGCAGCACTACGGACAAAACGTACTGCAAACATTACCGAGACTAACCAGCTGATCTATGGCAGCAGTGATCATGAGATGTTTGGCTACAAGATGAACAGCCCCAAGGAGCAGTATGCGAGGAGTCAGCTGAATGGTAAGAACAAGATCTGGGCTATCAACACCTATGCCTGTGATCAGGTACCCTGCTGGGATAATAAGCTGGTCACAGGAGGAGATAGAAGCCACTGACATCAAGACCAGGAAGCGCAGTGCCCACTAATCAAATAACGTGACCCAGATATGCATTAATAATAATACTCACCTCTCTGGGGACTTGGAATGGCTGCGATGTCTGTGGCTTCTGTGGTGACCTGGATCACAACAATGACACCAAGTCATTTTTAGTTATAGACAAAAGTTTTCCAAACTTATGTAACTATGGAAATAACTTGAACATTTCCAGTGTTAAAAACTTAAAACACAGTTGCAAAACAGATGGCAGAAGAAAAACATGAATTTCTATGATTGCTGGCTTCATTTCAGTGGTTTAAAACCCACTGATATTGTGGCACAAATCTTTGCAAAAAATAAATAGATGAAAACAAATTTGAATCCAAGTCATCCTGTGGACCACTGGCCCTGATCCTGAGTGTCCCACAAAAATGTCTGGGCCAGGTGTTTTATGGTTTGCATGCATTTTTTAACAAACCCTGCTGGAGGTAAGAATGTCCAATATATATTCAACCATATATTATCTCGCACATATATATATCTATATGGCTACTTCACAGATTTCACCTATTGTGGGTTATTATTAGAATGTAACTACCACGATAAACTTGTCACCACTGTACATATATGTATATACATAACAAAAATAACAGTAACAAGCCAATCGATTAATTTTGGTTGATTAACTGTAAACAAAGTGCTTTGTTCATTAGTAAGTGAGCAGTTAAAGATATAATGGTTTAAATGCTTTGGAACTCCAAGTTGATGGAGAACATATATGTTCTAAATCATATGAATGATATATTTGGTTGCTTGTTTAACTTAAATTTCTGCAGACTCTTTAATAACCCATATTTTTCCCCCATTCTCTGCTGTCTGTTATTGTGGTTATACCATATGGCCACAGAACACTGATCTCCCCTTTACTTACCTGGGGATTTGGAGCGGTGGCGTCTCTCTCTGGACCTGCTGCGGTGGCGCCGGGGGCTCTTGCTGCGATGGCGATCTCTCCTTGGTGAGGGGCTGTTTATGTACAATAAAAAACACAGATATTCCTGTAAGACACACATACTAGCAGTGCAGTTTTAAAAAGATTAAAGTGAATGCAAAAAGCAGTCATACCTTCTCCTCTTTGGAGACCTGCTCCTCCTGAAGAAGAAATAATGGAGTTTACCATAATGAAAGCAACTGTATACACTCAGTGTGGGAAAAGGTTGCTCTGCAAGTCTACTTGTCTTATTCACAAACATATGAAGACTAAAGAAAATGTAAGGATGAGCACAATGAGTACCGTCTGGGAGAACGGCTGCGTCTGTAACGTGGTGATGGGGAGCGGCGAGGTCTGTCATTGTCACGGTAACCACGTCTATGTGGCTCAGGAGTCTGAATTCTCTCCATCTGCAACCAAATTCATTCATGTTTTTATTTTTCAGTTAACCCAATAACAGACAACATTTTCAGTGGACATAGAAGCCATTTTATGCAGACATCTCTATATAACTGAGCTGAGCAACCTAAACCAGTCATTTTATTGCAAAGGAACTAATTTACACTATGTAATACTATCTGTATTACAAGTGTTTGCAGCTTTTACATATTCGGCGCCATCTTGTTGCAGTACAGAACGTAACGTCACCAGGTTGGTTGCAGCTAATAGGCTTACATTAGTTTATGTCGGCTAAGTAGTAGCAGAACTGATAAATCACTGAAAAACAGGGGGACTAAAAGTAAATAGCAGCCCAAGGGGGGCAGTTTTGTGCTACACCTGGCTGCAACAATCTGTCTCTTAAACAGTCAGTGGTTCCTTGTTGTTTGGTAACTGCACTGACATGGAAAATCCACTTGTTAGTTTTAAAGTTAGGTTTTGTAGAATAGTATACAAATGAGAACAGTGTGGAGGAGAGCCTGTTTCAGTCACCAGATCGAAGGCCAACACCCCAGTTTTCCTAGCCACGCTGGATGTACCGAGTCTTTTATAAGGCATTTTACAAACTTGAACATTACTGCTATTACAGCTGGATTTTAATGTTTCAGTGAAGCTGAACATATGCTAACTGTGCAGTTAAACAAAAGCTGATAGTTGAACATATTGTGTTTTGTTATAGCGAGGGCTCTTTAAACATTAGAAATATATTTGGAAAATGAACGTGTCAATCAGAAACCACCAATTTATTGCATCAGTTTTATATGGTAGATTTTTACTGATAATTTTCTTTTTAACCTTATCTTCTTCCTCATCTTCTTCTTCACTGCTTTCTACTTCATCCAAGTCCTCCTCCAAAGCGCTAATCCTTGGGTCCAGCATCTCAGCCTCCTCCAGCACTTGCCTCTTCTGTAATACACGCATAAAAAAAAGAAAAGTCAATGACATTGGCACGTCAAACAGGTCAGATATACAAAAATGACACTAACACACCTGAAGCCGAGGAAGGATGACGTCACACATTCTCTCTGCGTGAAGAAGCCCGTCGATGAACTCGTCCACATGCATCACCTCAAACTCTGTAATAATTTACAAATAAAAAATAAAAAATTACGCATTTTTCCTGGTTCGAACACATCCACTTTGAAGACAAAATGTTTACTTGCTACCTCACATATCCCACCCACTAACAAGTGTCTCAATGACGAAAAAAATCAGTCTCATTGTATGATCGGTGCCTGATTGGTGTACATATACATGCACAGCGCCTACAAATATAAACAACCACCCAATGTAAGGTTTTTGCCAAAGCTGTCCTAAATTGCAATGTTTAATCCACTAGTATGTGCAAGTGCTTTGTACGGAAGATGATTAGGGCCACTGGGGGAAAAAAAAGTGGGCATGTCCTTTTTTTTCTTCTTCTTTTCCAGAATTTTGAGAAAAAAGTCAGAATTTTTTCAGACAGAATTTTGACTTTTTTCTCAGAATTTTGGCTTTTTTCTCACAATTCTGACTTTTTTCTGAGAATTTTGAGGAAAAAGTCAAAATTCTGACCTTTTTTCTCAAATTTCCAACTTTAATCTCAGAATTTTGAGAAAAAAAAGTCAGAATTCTTTAATTGCAATCGTAAAATAGAATCAATACTGTCAATGAATTTAAAAAATTACTGTTTTAACAAAAAGAAGAGAAAAACAATAGTCAAGTAAAACAGATATTTTTTTATTAAGATGTCAAATTACATTTTACTGTAATTTATTTATTTATATTCTTAAGTGGTTGAAAGTTATGCTTGATGAATTCCTCACTTCTCTGGACTGTGCTGTCTCAAGTTTTGGTATAAAATAACATAAATTGAATAAATGTATAAAAAATATAAAAATTGAGTTAGAAAAACACAATTCAGGTTTATTATATTACAATACTGTACAAGCTCTTGACAAGTTACAAGGTTAAATTACTTTAATTATTGTTAAACTAAAATGTTAACCAGTAGTTTCATACTTAAACACTAGAGAGAACACTTAGCCTATGCCACTTTTGTGCTCACCTTTGACTTATGCTGTCAGTACTGCTACACTGTAATGCTCCTAGTGCTGGGGCCTTGTTTCAATAAGATTCACACTTCAAATTAGTAAGTTTATTAGTGACATTAGCTCATGTGAAAAGATGGTTGGAGAATGCATTTCATGCACTTACATTGTACATTGCAAGTACTGCTGATTGCAAGCAGCGCGCAAATAATAAAATGTTTAGTATTTTTCTTTTGTATGTCAGAAATATCATTATTGCAAATTTTCTTGAAATATTGCGATATCATTCACCTCCCTCCAACAACAGTTAGAGTCCAGTCATTTATAGATTAACTTGTCAAACTCACCTCCATTTCTGTTCTGGCTCTTAATCTTTCTGTAGTCATTGTACAAAGGCTCCAAGTATTTGTAGCAATCCACTGCAGTTCCAGTTAACCTCATGTACATCGCTCCAAGTAAACGCACATATCTAAAAAAATTTAAAAAATTAAAAAAAAGAGGGGGAAAAAAATGAGCACGAACATGTCATACCTCTTCTATGTGTTACATATATAAAAATATATTCTTAATCAATCCAGCATGAAATGTGCTACACACGCTGCTGAGTGCCGACTACAGTTTACCAAACTGCTGTGCAACATTATAATCAGCAAGATCACATTCAGGCACAAAGACATTTAAAAACACATAAAACTATAAAACAGTACTTAAACAATTTACAGAGCTTTTTATTAATAACAATTTTACAAAATAGCAGAAACATATTTTCCTAACCTAATCATTATCAATAAAGTATTCAGCGAATGCACTGCCATGTGACAGCAGCAAAGTAAACCGAGGAAAATAGGTTTCACTCATACAAATTAACTGAACAAAAGTACAAATATGTGATTCATCACATTTTTGTTTGAGTTCATCATCCGATTTGTAAACACAATAGCTTAAAAAGTTTTGAATAAATTCAGATAAAACTCAAGGGTCATAATAATCAATTAGAATTTGGCTTACATCCACCAAGGTCTTCAATGTCAACTGAACAACATGTTAAGTTATGATTCTTACAAGTGTGTATTCTGAACATTAAAAAAAAAAGTACCAGATAAAGGTTAAAAATCTTCTCACATTTGACCTCTGACCTCTCCTTCAAGGTCAATAGACTGATCTGAAGTTCCGAGTGATAATGCTGCTATAAAGAGCAATTTAAAATGCCATTCTCAATGCCATTGTTTGCACTGATAACATATAGCCATATAAGAAATCATATATGGGTATTCTAAATATCATGCAACTTTTTCTTAAGGTCAAATGTTCATAAAGGTCTTTTATCTTTACAACAATGCTACAACCTTAGCTAAGCAAAATAGTGGGAATGTGTCTGAAAGTCTCACGAGTTTGAGTGAATTCTATACGTTATGAACTTGGTTGAGAAAATTAACACAACATAAGTGTTTACTCCTTTTCTCTCTGCAGAAAACTCACTTGAAATCCTCGTTTTTTATGAATTCGACAATGATGTCTTTTTCAGGTTGAATCTGCAACATCTTCAGTGTGAGACAAAGGAAAGGAGTGGGTTTGATATTTCCACCAAAAACTCCACCAACATACTTAAGTTCCATGGCTTTGTCGACAACCAGCTCGGCTGAGGATGAAACAACATACAAAAGCATTGTTAACAAAAAACTACAAATACAAATTACACTGTATACAATTGCTGCCTGCAAATGCACCTGCATACATGTTTCCAATTAGACAATGAACAGAGGTATACAGACTTGTACAGATTAGAAGTTTAGAGTTTTACTACTATTTTACTAACACTACCATTTCAGAACTGGGGAGTGATGTCCCTCCCATATTAGCATATTAGCACTCTGAGTCAATTACTGTGGTATCCAACTATCAGAGAAGGAGATGAAGAAAGGAATGCCTAAGTAGTACAACAAGCTGTGTCCTGGATTGTTGATTGCCTGACAGAAAGACCACAATATATGTGTTTCAACATTGTGTGTTTGACAAGATCATCAGCAACACTGAGGCACCAGAAGGGACTGTCCCCATGCGGTGCAAGCAGAAACCTCTGCAGCTCAACGTGACAAAGACCAAGGAATTGACTGTGGACTTTAGGAGAACCTGGAAACCACTGACTTGGTTAAAAACACTGTACAGGAAGGGCCAGAACAGTCTCTAATGTCTGAGGTAGATGAGGTCTTTTAACATTTATTCCTTTTGCTGGAATGCGCCAACTTGGGAGTGACATCACTTTTTCAATATTAATGCAATTTAATTAACACAAGATTTTACACCATTTCAATTGCAATCTGAAAAATGTTACGAAAGCCTTAAAATAAATATGGTCTAGAACACTCCATGTCTCCCTTTAGACCCCTGTTTGCTGCAGGTATGGCTGTAAAATAGAATGGCTGCCATTAGCCTTCAGCAAGCTGTGTAATATAAACATGGTATGAAACCAAGTTAACAGTTCATCTGCATGTTTTAATACTACTCTCGGATGCTTACTGCAGATTTTTCTCTGTGTAAAACAAATTTTGGTGTTTGTTGATCAGGTGCTTTGATGAAGGGCTCCTGCCACCTTTTTCCCAGTAAAGGTTTTAATGGTGGTTACAGGAACAACTGCTGTTTTTGGGCTCTAGAAACACGTTTTCTTTCCTCAGCGTCTCTGTAACAGCTAAGCCTCTTTGCTCTTCCCGGTGCATGTGTAAGTGTAAACAGAGTCCATCTCCATGTGAAACTATGCCAGTGTTATCATCACTGCTGCTATTGTGTTATCATTGCTTTTGTATAAAACTGGGAGCCACGTGGACTTAATGTTGTCAAACTAAATATGTTTGGATTTCAGGTCTGTTTTTAGTCACAAATGTGGGTGAAACATTCGCATTTACATTGTTTAACACAACGGCATGTTACAGAACCATGTGCTAAATTTGTTTCTTTTTTCTATAGCCTTTCTTCAGTAACAAACTGTTTCAACTTCTGCAATCAGGCAGGTTTCACACTATCAGGACAAAAACAGAGATACTCAAGAGGAGCTTCTATCCTCAGGCCAGCCAAGTCCTAAATCAGAACACGCCCCCACTCCCCTCATAGCATCACCATAAGGGTCTGGAACAGGACCTTATATTATATTCTTGTCACATTTCAGAATTCTCACTGTCATATTTCATATCGTATCTGATTTATTATTACGGCACACGCTGCTACAGTGATCATGCTGCTTCACTACTGCTTATATTACTCTGGTCACTGTTGTACTCCAGTCACTCTGTTTACATTACACTACATAACTCTAGTCACTCAGTTCAATTACTGTGTTTACGTTACTTAATTTTGTTTATTCTACTTGCATTGCACGGTCAGGACATTGCTGTGCTAATATGGTACAAAACACTTTAATATTCCATTTGCAAAATGTACATTTTTTAATTTAGTTTTTTAATTTAAAATTTCCAATTTTTAATTTAAACTTACTTATTGTTTATAATGTTTTGCACAGTCAAGGAGGGTTTCAGGACCGATTTCAATGTGTGTTGTACTTGTTTGACTATGCATGTCACAAATAAAGAATCTTGAATCTTTCAGAAGTCTATATATTTTACCTAAAAATATATATCTATCTACCCTCTCCAAGAATGTAACTGAGCCCGCTTAACGTAAACAGTCGATAGTAACCCGCTTGCTAAAAGGAGCCCTCATGAAGCTAACGTTAGCTCACTGGTGACACTACTAACCGGTGAGACCGAAGCATTCCTCCTTCCAGTACTTAGACTCGTAGATTCGTGTGCGGATAATTTTCTCCACCAGATACTGCGGGTTAGTCCCGTGTATACTGTTAGCGTCTTTAACGGTTCTGTTTGCCATGATACTGCTACTCTGGCATGGAGAAAATGAACAAAAAAAAACTTAGACACCAAACCGGAAAGGGTAAATATTATTTCCGGTTCGACCGCTTCTTCTTCTTCTTCTTCTTCCTGCTTCCGCTACTTCTTGTTGGCAAACAGCGAAACGGTGCATTACCGCCACCAACTGGTATGGCGTGTGGATAAAAATGACACACACACACACACACACACACACACACACACACACACACACACACACACAAAGAAAAAACGACCCTCAAATTCATCCATCCATTCGCTTCCGCTTGTCCTTTTCAGGGGGTGCTGGCAACACTGTTGAGGATTTATTCAAAACTGAAGGGCCACTGAGCCAGAGCTAACACAGCATCCTGCAGCGACATGCCATCCCATCCGGTTTGCGTTTAGTTGGACCATCATTTATTTTTCAACAGGACAATGACCCCAAACACACCTCCACGCTGTGTAAGGGCTATTAGACCAAGAAGTAAAGTGATGGAGTGCTGCGCCAGATGGCCTGGCCTCCTCAGTCACCTGACCTAAACCCAATCGAGATGTTTTAGGATGAGATGGCAGAGTGAAGGGAAAGGGGTCAACAAGTGCTCAGCATCTCTGTGAACTCCTTCAAGACTGTTGGAAAACCATTTCAAGTGACTTCCTCATGAAGCTCATCCAGACAATTCCAAGAGTGTGTAAAGCAGTAATCAAAGCAAAGGGTAGCTATTTTGAAGAATCTAACTATAAAAAATATAAAATATAAAACATGTTTTGAGTTATTTCACACTTTCATTCAAGTATGTGTCATTTCAAGTATATTGGCTTGTTTTGTGACACTGTTGACTTAATGCGATTAAATTATAAATATATCGTGTTAAACAGCTGAGAGCACCTTGAGCACAGCATAGAAAAAGTTGTGCATTGAAGATGATTCTGAACCATGAAGTGTTCATCAGAACAAGCACTTCTAATTGTACTTTGGTCCTCATTGTCTTTGAAAAGCTAGAGCTGACAAAACAAACCCAGTAAACACATTTTTATCTGTAGGTTTGGTATAGTAATCTGTCTTAATTACATTTTCATTTTTATGTTTTATTTATTCATTATATGGGGGAAAAGTCCTGTCAGCCTTGTGCTCAGAGGGCTGCAGTCACCCATCTGTCCTGTTCTAATAAACACCTTCTTTAGATCTGTTCAGTTTTATTCATATGGCACTACTTAACAGTCAATAAATCTTGTCTTAAGTCACTTTATACTGTAAAGTGTTCATTTAGGACAAAGTATACTGCAAATCTACAGAATTGTCCGTTTTGCCATTTACGGAAAAGTCAGTGAACTTCCGTAAAAAACAAAACAAAAAACCCCCATAAAATGTTCAGGCATGAATTTACCAGGACATTTGAAGAGCAAATGAAGAGCAAAGCAGAAAGTTACAGCAAGTTTATGCCTGGTGTCCTGACGCAACTCCGAAGGGCTGGAGTAATCAGCAGGGGGCAGCATGACGCCAGTGTTGGATCCTCAAGACACGAAAAAGAAAACCGGAAACTACGCATTTTTCGCGCGAAATCTCGTTGCTGTCCTGTGTGTTGTAGTTTCAGTAGATTAAATCAGAGAAGCGGGCAGATCGGCTTCGCGGTGGGGAGAAGGTTACTTTGTTTTTTGTTGTTGTAATTTTGTCCTCTGTGTGAGCTGAAAGAGACGAAACAGGATGAAATATTTCACTCGAATGAAAATCAGACGAGTATATGAGTGGAGTGGAAAGCCACGAAGCTTCAACAGGAGGCTAAAAACCTACGACTATGAGTGAGTAATTCTTTTTCCACCTTAAAAAAAGCCTTTTTATACTCCGTCTTTTCATATTTGATAGTTAAAAGTGTTTCTGTTGGAATAATTAAGGGAGATAAGAGTCCTGCGGATGAATTAAGTAGAATGACAAACTATCAAACAACAACTATGTGATACTCATTTAAGGCAGTGGTGGGCCGCGTGATTGTGCTCTTTTGTTGTCCCTAGCCCTCGGTCCCTGGGGCTGGGGACAACAATTGTCTGCTTATTTTAAAGAAGGGAAAGTCTAGCGCTCGTTGATCTTATTCTTCACTTTATGTTGTCGGCTTTGCCTTTGATGTGGTTACAAAAATGTCAAAGTTACCAAAGTCGACACTCATACGAAGTTAACATATAATTTACTGTCATAGTTTGTTTTATTGACTTGTTGCTACCAGTTTGTCCACAGTATTGAACTCTCCCAGGTACAAAGATGGTAACTGTGTTGTGGACATCACAACTCTAATCTGGGCTCATGGGTGGAGTCAGTTTTAATGCAGTCTACCATGTTACTGTTTGCCTGGAGAGGGGCACAGTTTTAGTGATGGGTTGATGACGCCTCGTGGAATGTGTGCCACGTTGGCTTTACTGTGTGTTTTTACTGTTTGTGGACTTTAAATCCACACCGGTGTTATGACCAGATGAAAGTACTGTACCCTTTTTTCCATCTCTGGGAACTCCTTCAAGAGTGTTTGAAAAACCATTGTGCAGAGTGTGCAAAGCAGTAATCAAAGCAAAGGGTGGCTATTTGGAAGGATCTAAAACATGTTTTTTGTACTACATAATTCCACAGGTGTTCATTTATAGTTTTGATGCCTTCTGTGAGAATCCACAGTGTAAATAGTCACACATTTATTATTATGTCCATGTTGTAGCACATAGAGTGACGTGTCTGTCTCAAAATCTTTACTAAACATTTCCAACTTTTGTTAAAAATGTGATTTATGTAATGCTGACCAGGTCATTTCAAGTATGTGGCTTGTTTTGTGGACTTTAAATCCACACCGGTGTTATGACCAGATGGAAGTACTCTACCCTTTTTTCCATAGAAATCTAGAAGAACTGTTAAAGTGTATTTTCAGAAGTTTGTTAGTTATGTTTTGGTGCTTTGAAATGACCCATTTTGAAATTTTAACCCTAAACCAGAAATCAAATATCTGCAAGATGACAAAGCATTTTGACACCATTGATCAATGTGGCTGTATTTTGAGATTCCAGTTCTTGCTCCCATAATCAGTAGTTTTTGATTATGTTTCTTTTCTTTCGTTTGTTTCAGCTCTTTTGTGATCAGTGTGGAGGGTCTCTCAAAAATCATCGTCAACAAAGGCCAACACATCCTCATAGAGGGGTGTGATGAAGACAACCCATATGTGGCCAAAGTTACCAGGCTGTATGGTGATGGTGAGTCATATTCACACAAGCTTGGAGCTGGCTCAGCTAACCAAGGACCTGACGTGTACTTTTCTCAACTGATGACAAATAACTTAGGCTCTGATTTGGGACTTAACTCAAGACAGATTTGGTTCTGGCCCTCAAGCTGACATGGACGTGTCTCAAGTTTGACAAACAGCTTTTTAAAATTAATTAATTGTTTTTATGAATTGACATCGACTTTGGCAAATTGATTCCTGAGTTAGACTTGCCTTAAACGATGATACATTATTTTAGACTTGAATAACCCAAGAAACGATCAAGTCCAACACAATCAATCATTGAATGTCTCTTGGCTATCTTAAGTCTGAGATCATATTAGTGGACACTTGAAATGGTCTTGTTTCAAATAGTAATGGATTTAGAATAATTTAGAACTCGACTTGGGACTTTCTTGGACTTCAGTTGGACTAAAACAACTCGAAATTAATCTCAAATGAACTAACTTGATATTTACTCTGTTCCACTTTGAGACACTGACTTTCTTGTCTTGTGCCTGTCTCTTCCAGAGAATGGGCAACAGATGAAGGCGGTAGTTCAGTGGTTCATGCGTGTGTCTGAATTGCCTGTCAACAAACTGAAATTGCTTGGCAGAGAGCCTCATCCGCAGGAGATCTTCTACTATGAATGTCGTAATTGTGATAATGAGGTCAACGTCGAGTCCATCCTCAGGCCTGTGAAGGTGAGCTTCATTTAAATCACAAATGCTTTAAAGTCAAATGCGAAAATGTTTAATTTCCTTCCTTTATCTCCAAGGTGAAGCACCTCGACAGCAATGACCCGTTCCCTGACTCCACTGACAAAGATACCCTGTATGTGAAGTTGTCCTGGGACTCCAAGGTCTTCGGGGTGGTGAACTCGACCGTGGTGGAGTCTCCCGCTGAGCCAGCACCTGCTTCTTCACCTCCTTCCTGTCTTAAACCCTCCCTCCCAATGTCACCTTCTTGCTCCCAATCTGCAGCCACCCCCAGAGGACCCTCTCGGCGTGTCCTACCCACACCGGACCACGCCATAATGCAGAAGGCGTCATTAGGGGAAGTTGGCTGCAGCAGTGTAGGTACACCTGCCAATGTCGAGGCTGAGTCACTTCACTCGGCCACTAAACTGTCAGCGTCAAAATGCCTCAGTGCCAAGAGGAGGAATGCGACGGCCAGGACACCTGGTGTCCGAAAGAGACTGGAGCTCAGCAGTGAGTGTTCGCACAAGGATTTTAAAATGCAACCACTTTGTCGTACCAGAGAACAACAGGGCTCTTTATATATCTCTAATACCAAAAGTCGTGAAGTTTGATTAAAACCAGAATGCAAGAGTTTGCAAGTCTGCATAAATCCATTTTTTATTCACAATCGAGCATAGAATACCTGAGAAAATGTACGATTTTAAGAACAAAAAAAGTCAAATTAAGAAGAAAAGGTTATTTATTATTTATTTATTTGTAGCATAACCTCTTCTTCTTTTCTTTTTTTTTCTTCCAGAAAGGAATTTTCTCCCTTCTTATCTTATTTAAGATTCTAGCTCCTCAACAGAACTGGATCATTGTCATATTTATAGTTTCATGATCCAGTAAATGTTTTCAATCGGCCAATGGCCTGGACCAGGCCAGTTCAGCACCTGGACCCTTCTACAAAACCAATATGCGGTTTGACAGGAGCAAGTTTCTCTAAATCCCGTAGATGCCTTTCAGCATTGTTGGTGCCTTTCCAGGTGTGCTAAGTCAGTTCCATAAATACTAATGTACCTCCATATTATCAGAGATTTAGACTCACTGATAACAAGCTGGATGGCCCCTCTTCCTGTTTGTCCCGAGGATGCAGCATTCTTGTCTCCCAAATTTCTAGTTTCAATTTATTTGACCAAGCAACAGTTTTCAACTTTGTCTCAGTCCATTTTAAATGACCTACGGCCCAAAGAAGACAAAGTATTTCTGGATCACGTTCATGAAGAAGCTTTCTGGAAGCTTCCTAGCCCACGCAATGATTTCCATGACAGATCTGAGTCCTGTGCCGCTTGAAAGCCCACAGATTACAGGAATCCAAGACTGATTTTTGGCCGTGTCCATGATGATAAGATATTCAAAGTCTTGGCTTTTATGTTGAGAAACATTTTTCTGAATTTATTCCACAATTTGTAGACGTATTTGCAGATTTAGTGACAATGCCCATCTTTACGTTTGAGAAAATCTGTGTCTCTGACCTTTTTAATCCAATCCTGCTGCAGTTGATGTTCATTTTAGATGTATTTAAAAGCACTTTTTTAGCCCTTTGATTTGTTCTATTGTGAATAAAATATGGGTTAGAGATTTGCAGTTCATTGCATTTTCTTATTTATTGACATTGTAAACAGAATCCCAAGTTTTGGGGCCAATACCTTACAATATGAAGCGCCTTGAGGTGGCTGTTGTGATTTGGCACTATATAAATAAAACTGCATTAAGTGAATAAAACTCTGTTGTCCATCTTTGTCCTGTCAGGTCCAGACAAGTCAGTGACAGGTGAAGAAGTCCTGAGTCAGCTGCTAAATGAAGAGTTGGAATCAAAGGTGACACTGACTCGCAGGCTTCCTCCCTCTGCCGCTCATCCTCTGCCCGTCACCCACAGCCTCACACCCCTGAGGAAGGCCCACAGACCCACCGGTGCTCAGTGTGGTGTCCCCTTAAAGTCTGTCTTCCTCAACAAACTCTCTGATTCGGATAGCCCTCTGTCACCAGCCAAGGATGACTCCACAAGGTCAGCGCCGTCTGGCACACAGACGCAGTGGTTTTCTTAAAAAAAAAAAAAACACACTGTAACCCAGTCATTTAATTATGTAAATTCAACCGTCACACAGTTTACAATATGCAGTAGAAACTCTAAGCTAGGTTTAGGATTAGGGATTTTCAAGTTAAGATTGAAAAATTAAGAGATTTTCATTGACACTCACAGCTTCCTACTTTCAGCTTAAGGGCCGTTTAGGTTTTGCTTGTTTTAAACTTTTCAAACGCAAAGATAAACGGGTTGAAACCGGAAAGCTTCTATGTTTAGTTTTTTAAAATGACTTAAACTCGATGTAAACATACATACTTGTAGTGAAAGGGGTTGGTAGCTCAGGAGGTGGAGCCTGATTTCCTACTGGTCAAAACAGGTACAACAGTTCAAAGGAATGTGAGCATAATCGTACCCGAGCTAAATTAGGTTATTGGTTTAAAACCTGAGATAACTGCTATAAAACCAAGCACACTGGTGCCACTTTCAGTCCTTGGGAGGGTGATGAAATGGTGACTGGTTCAACAAAGAACTTGGTTAGGACACAGAGGATAAGCGATGCCACTCCAAGGAGAGTATACAGTGGTGTAAAAAAGCGTTTGGTGCTCTGAAACATTTGACAAAGACAACAAACATGCACTTTGTCAATAAAGGTGTTTATTATTAAAGAGGGGGATCCAAACCTACATAGCCCTGTGTGGGGGGGAAAAAAGTGACCCCCTCCCCTTCTTATGGTGACTCTACCATAAGAAAGAGATTAGGCAAGAAACGGCTGGCATGGCAAGAATATCCTAAAAATTTGTGCAAAATATTGTGTGGATGAAGAGACAAAAGTTGAACCTTTTGTAAGGTGTGTTTCACATTACATCTCATGATAGTAACAGCGTTTCAGAAAAGGAAGATCATACTAACAGCTGGATGTGATGGTGGTAGTGTGATGGTCTGGGGCAGGTTAGGACCTGGAAGACTTGCTGTGGTAAATGAACCATGAATGCTGCTGTCTGCCAAAACATCCTGAAGGACAAAGTCCAGCCATCTGTTTGTGACCTCAAGCTGAAGCGCACCTCAGGTCTGCAGCAGGACATTGATCCAAAATACACCTTTGAATAGCTTAAGAAAAACAAAATGAAGACTTTGGAGGGGCCTGGTTGAAACCCTGACCTGAATCCAACTGAGATGCTGTGGCATGACCTTAAAAGGGTGGTTCATGCTGGAAAACCCTCCAATGTGGCTGAATTATAACAATTCTGCAAAGATGAGTGGGTCAGAATCCCTCCACCCCTCACTACCAGTTATCACAAATGCTTAATTGCAGTTGTTGCTGCTAAGGGAGGCCCAACCAGTTATTAGCCATGTAGGTTTGGATAGCCATATTAAAGTGATTAGCCTTTCAGTGTCTAGAGAGATTTTCAAATGTTGTAACAAGTCCTGTGTGTTTTCAAACAGAGCTACAACTGTGTCACAAAAGGAGCTGAAAACCATTAAAGAGCCAGTCCTCAGTGTTCTGTGAGTAAACTCATCCATACATTTACCCATCATAATCTTTCACTCTGCACACAGACACAGCAACACGTGATGCTAATGTGACCTGTTTATCATTGGTGCTTCAACATGTTTGGCTTGCTACAGTTTGTATCCAGTTCTACTTTCCTCTGAGAAGTATCAACTGATACAAAAATTTTGAAATTGATACAATAGCTGCATCTACTAAAAATTCCAAAATTTTGAATTTGATTCTAAGTGACCTTGACTTCAAGATTAGAGGTCAGAGTTTTCTGAAAATCTTGCGAATGTGATAATTTGAGAACGATTCAATGCGTGATTTTAAAGTTTATAAATAAAAATGTACCAGGTTCACCTGACTACTATATTCACATACAAGTCACACACACTGTGCATTTGATATATGCGTTGGATTTAAGATGTGGTTTTCCTTATGTAGACTAAACCAAAAACTACAGGCTGTTCCTCTTATACCCGTCCATGTGTTGTGTGTGTAGAGCGGAGGTGGAGAATGAAAAGTCTCCAATGGTCACTGAAACACCGAGGAGCTCTAAGAGGAAGTCGGCCATGCTGGTGTCATCACGCATCAAGAAACAGCTGTGAGTGTAAAAGTGGATCCATGGGATCTCTCTTATTTTTACATACAGTGGTGTGAAAGAGTGCATGTTTATGCCTGTTCGTATGTGCATTTATGCAAAACGTCCCTGCAGGCAGTCTTGAAACTTGGATCGTGGCTCAAGAGTTGGCAGTTCGTCTTGTAATCCGAAGGTTGCTGGTTCGAGCCCCGGCTCGGACAGTCTCGGTCGTTGTGTCCTTGGGCAAGACACTTCACCTACTGCCTACTGCTGTTGGCCAGAGGGGCCGATGGTGCGATATGGCAGCCTCGCTTCTGTCAGTCTGCCCCAGGGCAGCTGTGGCTACAACTGTAGCTTGCCTCCACCAGTGTGTGAATGTGAGAGTGAATGAATAGTGGAATTGTAAAGCGCTTTGAGAGTCTCGAAAAGCGCTATATAAATGCAATCCATTATTATTTATTATTATTATCCTCTGCCAGAGGCCTAGGAGTGTGAGGTCCTGTGCAGTACCTTTGCTATTCCTAGGATCACGCTCTTCTGGACAAAGATCTTGGATGTCATTCCTGGAATCTGCTGGAGCCACTTGGCTGGTTTGGGGGAAGCTTCACTGTCCCAAGTGCACTTCTTTAGCTCCTCTGTTAGCCCTAGGTATTTCTCCAGCTTCTCCTGTTCCTTCTTTCTGATGTTGCTGTCACTTGGCACAGTTGGCTCTATCACCACAGCCTTCTTCCTCTACTTATTCAGCACTAGTATGATCGGTTGGTTAGCCATCACCAATTTGTCCATCTGTGTCTACAAGACCCACAGGATCTTAGCTCGGTCATTCTCAGCCACCCTAGGGGCATATCTTCCAGGCCATACTCGGCACAGATGTTTCTGTATACGATGCCGGCCACTTGGTTATGGCGTTCCATGTATGCCTTGCCTGCTAGCATCTTGCACCCTGCTGTTATGTGCTGGATTGTCTCAGTGGCATCTTTACACAGCCTGCACCTGGGGTCTTGTCTGGTGTGATAGACCCCAGCCTCTATGGATCTTGTACTCAGAGCTTGTTCCTGTGCTGCCATGATTAGTGTCTCTGTGCTGTCTTTCGGTCCAGCTTTGTCCAGCCACTGGTAGGATTTCTGGATGTCAGCCACCTCCACTATCTGCCGGTGGTACATACCGTGCAGGGGCCTGTCCTTCCATGATGGTTCCTGTTCTTTCTCAAGTTTCTGCTGCCCATTTCGTAGTCGGATAATGCACACATCATCTTCTTGATGATCACGGATGTTTGTCTCATCCTGGTTATTGGTTCTGACACCCACTAGTACTCACCCTTGCTCCTTTCACTTAGCATACATTCTCAGGATGCTGGAGTTTGGGTGAAACCCTCCATGCATGATAAGGAGCTTTCTTGTCTTGTTGTCAGTGGCTTCTGTCTCCTTCTTTGGCCAGCTTATTATCTCAGCAGGATATCTTGTGACTGGCAGGGCATAGATGTTGATTGCCCGGATCTTGTTCTTGGTTGCAGCCCTAGCGGCCCTTTCATGATTCCCATTTGGTGTGGTATTCCAAGGTACTTGTAGCTGTCTGCAATGTTGCCTTCTGGTAGTTCTGACTGCCTTCCCTATCCTTGTTACCATGTGACTACACTCCAGTGTTGTTGGTGTAGTATCCACTGGTGTGGATCAGTTAACTGATGTGTCATTCACTCTTGGCATACAGCTCTGTGTCACCCATGTGGCCGAGGTGGCTGACGATTGCTCCATTTCGTAGTCTGTATCCTTAGCTAGTCTTGTTGATGATTCGGTTGAGGCGGTTCAGGTCTTTGCGAAACAGCAGCAATGACAGAGCATCTCACTGGTAAATCCCACACTTAATGGCAACTTGTGCAACTGGCTTATAGTTTGCCATTGACTTTCTGATGGCGAATTTGTTTGTGTCCATATGCGTGCAGCGTGATGGTTAGCACTGTTTCTCCTCACATGCAAGGCCTTGAATAGTCAGGCCCCATCTTATCTTAATGACCTTAAAGTACCATATCAGCCCATTAGAGCACTTCTCTGTCGGACTGCAGGCTTACTTGGGGTTCCTAGGATATTTAAAAGTAGAAGAGCATTAGGCTGTATAAATAAACCTGAATTGAATGGAAAGTTGAACAACAAGAACGTTCTGAGTTCGAATCATAACCAACTAGTCGAGGTGGAGTTTGCATGTTCTCTCCAGGTACACCGGCTTCCTCTGAAGTTGATTACATCTAAATTGTGCATAGGTATGAATGTGAATGTGAAGGATTGTCTTTGTGCATCAGGCTGCCGGCCTGTACAGGGTGTACCCCACCTCTTGTCCAGTGATTGCCTCATCATAAAGTCACGCATGAATATGTGGAGCAAAATTAAGTATAATTAGTGAGTGTTCTTTGAAACCACACAGTGTGCATAATTTATTTATAAGGGCCAGTAAGCTTCCAGGCCTTAAAACATTTCAAGCAATAAGAAAAACCTTGATTAAAGGTGTGAGGGCACCATTGCTGCTGCTTGAAGCTTGAATTAACACGATTTGTTTCAAATGATCATTTTAACGTTCACACCCTTTCTGTTGTTTTATTTTTTTATTTTTTAACTTGTGTCACTCTTATGTAGTCTGTGTTTTGGCTTCATAGCACCACCACAATCAAACATTAACAAAGTGAAAAACGACTTGTAAATCTTAAGGGTGTCTGAGCTGCCTTATGTGTTCCATCAGGAATCTTCTGGAAAACCATCAGGACCTAAACTCATCCGGAGAGGATGAGGATGAGTTTGTTCCATCTAAGAATGACTTGCTGAGCAGTAGCGAAGAGGAGGGTCAAGATGAGGATGGGCCGAATATTGATGATCAAGTGTCAGCGAAGAAGTTCCGATATGTTGCAACGGGTTCTCGCAATTCTCGTTCAAGACAGAAATCTTACTCCTCAGCGAGAACGCAACGAAGAACTCCCGCAAAGAAGGTGATGAAGACCAGACGCACACTGATATTCAGACATGAGATCACCACTTTCTCACCGTCTCTCTAATATTTCTACAGATCTCACCGGGAACGCCACAAACCCCCCGTCATGCCACGCCCAGCATCCCCATCAGGTCCCTGCAGACTCAACAGCCGGCTAACATCCTGGAGGAAGCCAGAGCCAGGTGAGCTCATGGTAGACACAAGTGAAAGGACTCAGAAAACTAAACTTTCTTTGTTGCAGTGCAGACACTTCAGATGGTGAGCATGACGCTTCATGCGAATCCATGTTGTATGATAAAGATACATCCGTGGACCTTTTTTCTTTTCTTTTTTTGTTTGAACCACAGTGCAGCAACAATGCATGAACCCTTCAGGTGGACTTCGAGTGTCCTTGACAGTCAAACAAGAACAACTGTGTTCATTGTATCTGCAGCTGACCTTTTAGTCGTGTATGTGTGAAAGAGAGGGCTGTAGTAAAGCACGTTGCAGTCACAAAATAGAAGATGGCGAGTTGGTGCAGTAAAAGTTTACTTGCGGATCGACTGAAATTTAAACCTGTTGTATTTTAATGAGTTCCTCCTCTTTTATCAGGCTGCATGTGTCATCGGTGCCAGAGTCTCTGCCCTGCAGGGAGCAGGAGTTTCAGGACATCTACAGCTTTGTGGAAAGCAAGATCATTGACAACACAGGAGGGTGAGAGAAAGCTTTTAGCAGTCTTACTGGAGTCGCATCTGCACACTTCAGGGTCCACATGTCTCGAGGCTATTGTTTTTTTGTTGTTTTTTTTAAACTGTGGTCTTTAATGGGATTTTGTTTTATTACAGGTGCATGTACATCTCTGGTGTGCCAGGAACTGGAAAGACAGCGACAGTTCATGAGGTGATTCGCTGTCTGCAGCACGCAGCTGACATGGATGAAATCCCTTCATTCCACTTCATCGAGATCAATGGGATGAAAATGACAGACCCACACCAGGCCTACGTCCAAATCCTACAGGTGGGAATGAAGCTTTTTCACAGCCGCTGCAGGCTTTAGTCAGGACTGTAATAATCATTTTGCTTTATCACTTCACCAACTTACTCTACAGAGCTTATAAACAGGGATGCTCGTGTGTGTGTACAGTGTATAGTGCTGTCTATCCCTATGTGCTTTTATCCAACATTCACAGACTTGTGATTAATGCATGGGGGCAGCTCGGGGTTCAGTGTGCTGGCCAAGGATACTTTGACACATGGGCTATCTGCTGACCTGCCGTACTAACGTCTCTCATTTATTTATCTCAACCCTGCAGAAACTGACTGGTCAGAAAGCCACACCTGACCACGCAGCAGTTCTGCTGGAAAAGAGATTCAGCAACCTAGCGCCCAGGAAGGAGACTATTGTGCTGCTTGTGGATGAAGTAAGAACAGTTTTTTTTTTTTTTTTAAAGAGGAAATTTTTTCCGCTTATCCTTATCATAGTCACGGGGGCCCGGAGCTTATCCCAGCTACAATAGAGCAAAAGGCAGGGGACACCCTCAGTATATCAACAGTGTGCCGCAGGGCTAACACAGAGATGGATAACTATGTGCACTTACATTGACAAATATGTGCAATTTAGAGTCACCAATTAACCCAGCCCTAGTAACTGCATGTCTGTGGACTGTGGAGGAAGCCGGAGTACCCGGAGAGAACCCACAGAGACACATGAGGAACATGCAAACTCCACACAGAAAGTTTACTCAGGACCTTCTCCCTGTGAGGCAACATTGCTAACCACCATGCCACCGTGTGGAATAAGAACAATTTTAGCATTCTTAAATTAAATTCTGTGCGCAAAGCCCCTGACTTCACATACCCTTGTTGACCATTTATCACAAGGTAACTGGTATTCTGCCTAATAGTCTGAGAAATGTAGGTTGCTCTCAGGAGCTATGAATTTCATACTCTGATACGATGCCATCTGCACAACAAGTACAGTTGTGAAGTTTCCTTGATATTAAATATTCCACAGTCAGCTGTTTGTGGTATTATGACAACTCAGGCACAAAGTGGAAAGCCACATAAAATCACTAAGTAGGGTCAGCGAATGCTGAGTTGCGTGGCGTGCAGAGGTCAGCAACTTTCTGTAGAGTCAGTCGCTGTAGACCTCTAAACTTATGTGATCTTCAGATTAGCTCGAGAACCATGTGTAGACAGCTTTCCATTGAAAACCATTCTTTTCCATGGCCAAGCAGCTGCATACAATCCTTAAATCATGAAGCACAATGCAAAGCAATGAATGCAGTGGTGTAAAGCATGTCAGCACTGGACTGTAGAGCAGTGGAGGTGTGTTTCCTGGAGGGACAAATCATGCTTCTCTGTCTGGCAACCTGATGGACAAGTCTGGGTTTGGTGGTCGCCAGGTTGCCTGTCTGCCTGCATTGTGCCAAGTTTGATGGTGTGGGGGGGCGTATTACGGAGTTGGGTTATTTTCAAGGGCCTGGTTTGTACCGCTTAGTTCCAGTGAAAGGAACTCTTAATGCTTCAGCAGAACGAGACATTTTGAACGATTTCATGCTCCCAACTACGCTGGAACAGTTTGGGGGTGGCTCCTTCCTGCACACCACAAGTCCATGTCTGGTTGGGATATGTGCATCGCCCACAGAGGCCGATATTACTCTAATTAGTAATATAAATCATACTGGATAACAGTTTGTTCTGTCTCTCTGTGTTAGCCCTGTGTTAGGTTGGTGACCTATCCAGGGTGTGCCCCGCCTCTCACCCTATGATAGCTGGGATAGGCTCCATTCCCCTCCTACCTGTAAGGATGAGCGGGAAGAGGATGGATAGATAATTTTTGCTAAACATGTTGAAGAACCCCAGGTTCCTCAGGAAATGGTGCCTGCTCACACCATGTATAGAGCCTGTGTGCTTGTCTGTCACTTTTAACTAAGAATTGTGACGGCAGAATAACGATCCTGTACTATACTTTTTGTTTTGGCCCGCTGTAGTTAGACCTGCTGTGGACGAGGAAGCAGAACGTGATGTACAACCTGTTCGAATGGCCGACACGGCGTCATGCTCGCCTGGTGGTGCTGACCATCGCCAACACAATGGATCT
Organism: Pelmatolapia mariae; assembly: GCF_036321145.2. Classification (NCBI taxonomy): domain Eukaryota; kingdom Metazoa; phylum Chordata; class Actinopteri; order Cichliformes; family Cichlidae; genus Pelmatolapia; species Pelmatolapia mariae. Next base: position 25,102,452 of record NC_086242.1, on the reverse strand, counting down.
GCCCGAGAGAATCATGATCAACAGAGTGGCCAGTCGACTGGTGAGACTGTGATTAAACACTGCTATTTTTTACGTTCCCTGACAGCAATACTATGAATGATGGTTTAAAGGTCACTGCTGTGTGGCAAAAAGATTTGAGCATGAAGCCAAAGCTGCAATTTACTGGCTGATTTATGTTCCTACCCTCACATGGACACAAGCTGAAGCTACTGTGAGAAAGTAGTAGTAACAGAAATGCACTTGTGTAATTCTCATTCAAGTGTCAGACTGTGTTAAACAATTTGACATCACTTTACTTCCTGTCTTTTCGAGATAATTTCTTCTCCTACTTATTTTGCTTTTCAGCCCTTTGAATATCTGAATATTAATAATATTAATACAACAACTAAATATCTCATTCAGATGACTTGTAGGAAAAAACATAAACTAAAAGCCACTGATCATTTGCATTGCTGCTTCCAGGGTTTGACCAGGATGTCATTCCAGCCGTACAGCTTCAAGCAGTTGCAGGAGATCATCATGTCCAGGCTGAACAAGTTGAAGGCCTTTGAGGAGGACGCTCTGCAGTTGGTGTCCAGGAAGGTTGGCAACCAGATTGTCTTTAATGCAGTCTCACCTGCTCTGTTGTGTACTCACCTGCCCACCGTCAAGTCACGTCTGTGTCCCTCATATCTGGCAGGTGGCTGCTCTGTCCGGTGATGCTCGCCGATGTTTGGACATCTGTCGGCGGGCAACGGAGATCTGTGAGCACTCAGCTGCTGACCCTTCCTCCACAGGATTGGTGGGAATGAGTCACATGATGGAAGCACTGAATGAGATGTTTTCCTCTGCCTACATCACTGCCATCAGGTGAGACCAAACCTTTGGTCACATTAGTAATGCATGCTGTAGAGATGTGCATTGGCAGCTGTAAGGAGAAGTGACTGATGTGGTTTGGTTTTTTTCAGGTGTGCGTCAACACAGGAGCAGCTCTTCCTCAGAGCTGTTATTGCAGAGTTTAGGCGGCTGGGATTGGAAGAGGCGACTTTCCAACAGGTGAGAAATATAAAACAACTAAAGTTACTAAAACAAAACCAACAAGCCTCTATAGACTGTATATGAAACTATTCAAGAAGTTGATTTACTTTTTTAAAGGCTTCAATAAATACACATTTAAAGAATAAAACACAGACCTTAAATCTAACATGAATGCAGATATTCATTCATAATATTCTATAAATCATGTTTCGCTGGCTGTTCTGTGAGGAATTAGATGAGCTCAGAAACACAGGCCTACATCTTTGTTTAAATTACAGTCTATACAGTCTATCTCTACATCACACATGTTGACCGAGGTGGTGCAAGAGAAAACTCATCTGTTATGATAATAAATCACTGGCCTGTCAGCTTACCCAGCTCCAGTCGTCGTTAACTGGAGGTGAATGGGAGCGAGCTCTACAGTGTCCTAAAGAATGAAATGCGTGTAGATTTCAGTGACAATGGCAGTAATGCTTGCATAATATCCAGAGGATGTTGCATTGGAATAATTTCCTTCATCATCCAGGAACTTCCTGTATATTCTTTCTAAATAAGCCTTGGTACTGCCTCATTTTAGAGTCTGACAATGGGTCCAATGATTTCATCCCAAAACCTAGTGGCCCTCAGGGCTGTTGCCTATCCTGTAGCGGTCTGTGCATCCCTCCATGCCTATGTTTTACCAGACCATCACTGGTCCACCTCAGCATGACCCTTCAGTCATGCTGAACGATGTAACAGGCAGCATAATTTTCTGTACAGATTCTTCACAGTCTTTTTATGTTTGTCACGTGTGTTTAGAATGAGCCTGCTGTATTCTGTAAAAAGCATCGATGTACCTGCCAGTTCTGGTTCTCTATGGCAAAGGCCAGTCTTGCTCCATGGCACTGAGCATAGGGACCACTAGAGGGTGTCATGCAACCAAGTAGTACACTGGTCAGAAAAGATAAGGAGGGAAAAATTTCAGTTTCCGCTTCCTGCAAAACCATCCCTGTTTTGGGGTTTCTCATTGTTACCCCTCTAGTGCACTTGTTAATTTAATTTAAACCAAAGCTGCTGAAATGAATTAATCCTCTCAGCTACTTAACTGACCTGATACCCTCTTAATTAGGGTTGTATTAGCACAGAAATCGTTAAAAGTAGTACCTTTGTTAAAAATGGGGATTTAAAACTTGTAATAGGCAGCTTTACCTCTCTTTGCCTGTGTGCCAATTCCATTAATGTTCCAACTTATAAACCTTTTTTCCCTCAAACAAAATGTGTGATGATTGACACATAACACAAAAAACATCAATAGTTTACTCTATTACTACAATAATTGATAGATGCAGCCCAAATTTTCTACAGTTATAAGCTTAAAAGGCTATACATAAAGATAACAATTGTAGCTGATTGTTTAATTTTAACACAGTCCACAGCAATTTTACCCACTTTCACATTGCACTGTGAAATTGGAGTCCTGTGTCTCAACTTGAAATGCAACATAAGGTCCCCTTGTGTTTTGTATGCCAGGTGTTCGTGCAGCACCAAGCTCTCTGTCGGATTGAAGGTCTTCGGCCCATCAGTGTCTCGGAGGGTCTGGCTGTTTGTCAGCGTCTGGGAGCCTGCAGGTTGCTGCTGCTGGAACCAAGTCACCTGGGAGTCCTGCAGCGCATCCGACTCAACGTCAGCCAGGATGACATCTTTTATGCCTTGAAAGCTGACTGAAGGAGGAGTCTTTCACACAAACTGAACAATGACAGAAAAGTGAACCCTCGTCCACAGATTTCAGTTATGAGCTTAAATTTTTTGTCAAGCCCCCAATTTTACTGGAAAATTTTCTTCGGTCTGTGGATTTTATTTTTTATGTTTCAGTCTTAAATGTACAATAAAACTCTTTAATAATCCCTCTGTTGCTTTTTTGGAGTAATATTAAAACCTCTGTGATGATAGTTTCCTTCTTAGAGTTTTAGCTGCAGTTTAGGGATCAGAGTTTGATCAGAGTTTTTAATATGGAAAAACACATCACCATCATGACTGTGGACCATGTTGCCGATTCACTGAAGCACAACTCTTTTCTCTATGAACCAAGGAATACTTTTTTTGGTAATCATTACGTAGCATATCTACATTTTGTACATTAAACAAGTTGTTCATTAACACAAACCCATGTTTGTTTAATGTCAATGACCTGCAGCTACAAACAAATGAATTTAAGTGTTGTGCTTCTGCTGTAGGTTTTGTGACCTACATGTTTATTTTTTGTTTTTGACCTATGTGGTATATGTGATTTAAGATATTATGTGGTTTTCGAGAAGAAATAAAACTCATTTGACGAAGGATATTTGGCATGCAGACTGCAATAGTCAGGGATCAAGCCATCAACCTTCCAATTAGTAGATGAACTGCTCTACCTCGTGAGCTACACCCCTGAACCAGCAGTATGTACAAACACCATAGCCAAAGTGTAGCAGCCTCACTGCATGCCAACAGAGATCAAAACTATTTTCCTGTGTGGAATAGGAAAATGAGACCAACATGGACTAAAGTGCCTAATAAAGCATGGATAGATGCTCCCAAGTTGCAAAATGAGAAGTTGGCAAGATCACTTTGTGAAAGCGCTGAGACCTGAGTACAAACATATATACAAAAATCCACAACTGGACCTTTTGAATCAGTGATCAGTCAATAAACTCGTGGTTGATATATCAAAACTGTAAGATCATTTGTAATGATTGAACAGCACATGGGATTAACAGTGTGAAAACACTGAATAGTGATCTTTTAAACAGCATTTCTGTTGTCGTCTTGTTGGCCTGTCAATTTGGGTTGAGGTCTGACATGAAAACTCATCACTGTGTCAGGGAAACACGGAGAGAAAGCCCGAGTGAACAGAATGCTGGAGTTTGATAAATAGAAGTCGGATACTCTGCTGGATGCATATGAATGAAAACTCAGACTACTCTGCTATTGGTCTAGGCTGCTGGGGAATTCCCATGATGCACTGAGTGTCTCCCCTTCACTCACCTTTTTCACTCCTCACGTGTTTGTACACCACTCTGGATTTGATCATTAGTTGTTATTAATCTCTGGCTCTCTTCCACAGTGTTTTTGTCCTGTCTTCCTCCCCTTACTTCCAACCGGTCACGCAGACCTGCCTGAGCCTGATTCTGTCGGAGGTTTCTTCCTGTTAAAGGGGACTTTTTCCTTCCCATTGCAAACAGGGGGTCATATGATTGTTGTGGGTTTCTCTGTGTTATTGTAGGGTCTTTACCTTACAATATAAAGAGCTTTAGGCAACTGTTGTTGTGATTTGATGTTATATTAATAAAACTTAACTTAATTAATGGTGCATATGTTTGAGAAAGCTTATGAGCAGTTTGAGAAAAAGTGGTACAGGAAGAGGCAGGAAACTAAAAATGTTTATTTATTTTTGTTCATTTAGGTATGGATAGTGTAAATTTGAAAAAAGACAAATGGTTAGCCCCCAAAAGTTGATTCTGTTCATCTGGACGAAATGCTTCATCACTCATCCAAGTGACTTCTTCAATCTCAGCTTAATGCAGGTTTCCCCAACATAATAAATAGTACATTTGCATAATGACTGAAACTAGCACTGCTGGCTACGCTCAGTGTTTGTGCTCTTGGAATTGTGTCTTCATTCTACATATTTTACATACAAGGGTCAGTAATACAGGCATAAACATAGGTGTGCCGTGGCTTAAAAGTTCCTTTTTTCTAAATTAAAGAAATATTTTATGCACTTTTCTAACAACCATTTCTTCTTAGATCTAACAAATGCACCTCTAGCTTTATTCTCATATATTTTGTCCTGATCCAACTGTAACAGTGAGTATTCCTTAGATTCTTGGTCAGCCAAATTAAATTTTGGAGATTATCTCATTATTTTGGCTATTATTTTGATTTATCTCTTTTTTTCTTTAGAGCAACCCTTTTCCCTATTCATATGGCCAAATTTGTGATGTCTGGGGCCTGGATCTCCTCCGTGCCTGCTTCATGCCCTGGGGGACGGGGCTATGGTTCCCACACCCTCTAGCAGATCGTTACATGGAGAAACCTTTTGAATACAAGCGCGTTCACACACACAGGTGTACACACAGGTGTGCACACTATATATTTTTTGGCTGCTACCTCAAAGCACATTGTGTGCTGTCGGTCTTGCGTGCTGCACAATGACATTCAATATTTAGTATTTACTATTACTTATACTTATCTAGGTTATTGCTGCGGTGATGTGTTCATTGTGTTGCTCTCTTTTGCTTGTTTTCTCTTTTTTTTTCTTCTAACAGGTCACCCAGCTGATTTTCTTCTCTCACTGTGCCTCTTCCCCTCTGTTTTTCTTTCCCTAACTTTCAATCTTTCTTTCTCCCTTCCTGTCCCCCAGTAATGTCTGTCCTGTCTGTAACAAAATAAAATAAAATAAAATAAAATAATGATGATCCACCTCACAAAGTAAATCCGTTGAGCATCTTTCTTGGCATTCAGACATAAATTCTGATTACTAAAGAACCAAACGGAACAGGCGAAAAAACAAACAACCTCATATTGCCAAATTTGTGACCTCAGATGTAATGAATTCCCAGCACTTTCCAAAACTGTTAAATAGTTTTGCTCTGTGTCCAGTCTTTGCTGATAAGTAGTATTTGTTAAGAAGTCTCAAGATTTCGCATTGGAATTCCACATTTTATAACAAACCAATTGTGACTGCTTTATGGTCTGTCAGGATTGTTGGTTTTTATTAATATATCCATCATTTTATCTTTGATAGTAAACTGATGGCAAAGTTCCCAGCTAGCAACTTTGCCAGTTACTGTCTGGGAACACTGCACTATAACCAACGTTCGTTACCTTATGAAATTAAGTAAATTCAATCTTTTCAGCTTATCAAAGGAATAATAGGGCATTCACGGTATAGTATCTTATCATCATATTTTTTTTTTTTTGCCTGTCCCATTTGGTTCTTTAGCCGTCAGAATTGTTGTCTGAAGACCAACAAGGATACCCAATGGATTTACTTTGCCAAATGGATCATCACGGCCTTGCCGTATTGGTCCATTTGATCAACCTTTGTTGTTATTATTTATTTTCTTTTATTTTCAGTTGTTACAGACAGGACAGACATGACTGAGGGATAGGAAAGGGAGAAAGAAAGATGAAGGAAAAGAAAAACAGAAGGGAAGAGGGACAGTGAGAAAGAGCACTTAAAAAGAGAAAAAAAAATCTCCTGGATCACCTGTTGAGAGAAAAAGAATAGAAAACAAGCAAAAAAAACAAACAGAGCAACATACTAAACACAACACCACTACGTTAATCTAGCTAAGTGTAAACAGCAGTAAATATTAAATATTGAATGTTGTTGTGTAGCAAGCAGGACCAACAGCGCACAATGTGCTTGGAAATAGCAGCCAATAAAGGTGTAGTTTATGTCTATGAACAGTGAACACCCGTGTGCACACCTGTGTGGATCAGCACGCTTGTATTCAAAGGTTTCCCCATGTAACGGTCTGCTAGAGGATGTAGAGAGCCATAGCCCTGTCCCCCAGGGCATGAAGCAGGCATGGAGGAGATCCAGGCTCCAGACATCCAGAGGCCTCAGAGTGCGAGAGCCCAAGGAGGACCACCGGGGGGGCATCCGTGCCACCCTCCTGGGAAGAGCTGAGGAGAGCCCCAGATGATGGGTCACCCAGTAGCCACGGAGCAGAAGCCAGAGGGGGCTGCACTGGCGTGCCCGCTGGCTCTCATCATATTTTGATCTCGTTCCCATTGATATAAGCTGTATTCCCCATGTAATAGGCCTTATTTCCTCTATTCCTTGCCTCCTTCACAGCCAGCCACAGCTTGCTACGGGTTTGTCTATCATCAACTGCCAGATCCTCTTTTTAAAGTTGAGCCGGACGTTCTTCGAGTACCTGCACTTGTTTGATCCCCTGCATAGGTATCCATGCTGTTCTGGACAGGAATCTAATGATTACTCGGTATGCCATTTGGTCGTACCCTACGTCTTCGGGGTAGCCGATCCTGTGGATGACATCTATTGGCGTCACAATTATGCCAGCCTCCATGTCTGTTAACGCTCTCCTCCTGTTATCCCACCAAAAACTCATTCCTTACAGACTGTGTGTGCTCCCAAAGTACATAAATTAATAATTGATCAGCAAATTCATGTATGCTGCCTTACAGAAACCTGGTTACAGTAAAATGATTTTGTTAGTCTAAATGAATCAAACCCTTGAGATATACTAATTTGTCAGAAGCCCCAAATATGGCATTTAATGTATTTTTGGACTCAACTGACTTCTTTCAAATGTAAAAGAACCCACTCACCGCTCTAATCACACTCTAGATCTGACATATGGCATAGAAACCGGACATTTAACTGTGTTTTCTGAAAACCCTCATTTGTCTGATCACTTCCTAATAACATCAAAAGAAAGGCTTTTCTCCAGGTTATTTCCAGAAAGAGAAACTGAGCACAGTGGCAAAAATGTTATCTTCATTAAAATGGATCTTTATTAAAATGACAAATAGTTTTTAAAAACCAGAAGTAACCCTGAAAGATAGAATCAAACATGCAAACTTGACACAAAGTCAGAAAGGTAAACAAGACAGAGTTGACACATGAGGACAAAACACTGAGATGAAACTAGGACGGAAAAGACACAGAAGGTAAGTGAGATTATCTGAAAAAGAAGTGAGAACTAGAAGCAAAGGAAACAAAACTCAAAAGCAGTGGGAAATAAAATAAACTGGAGACCAAAACCAAACGGGAACTAGAATGTAATACCACTTGAAGTCCAAAGGAAACCAAAAAGACACAAAACTCTAAACTCTGGATGAAAGACCAAGGACCATGACTGTCAATATATTTAAGGTCTGTAGTTTTACACATTATGAAGCAGAAACCTGTCTCCATATTGCACAATATAGTTCAATTAAAAGCATTTCATAAAGTTTAAAGAGTTGGAAACAGAACATAACATCACTGCGAAGGTTTCTTTAAAGTTGGAGAATGGCCTAAGGGCTGAACTCTTACCTTGGATGCAAGCCAGTTTCATTATTTTGACAGAGAAACATGCCTATAGCTCTAAAAACAAAACCAAAAACCAAAAACATATAAGAACTGGTGGTTGCCTGCTAGACCCTGAGCAGCTGGCTCCTTAGAGCAATGACCCAGCTACCTCTGAACTCCTAATCCATCCAAATAAGCTGTATGTGTGAAGTAGAAATAAAGTGTACATGTGAAGTATGACCTCACATTGTGGACCTTCAAACTTTATGAACAAGCCATTGTTAATAAGGAACCTGATCTGTTTTGCCCAAAGGCAAACTGTGTACATTGCAGTATCACGCTAACACCTTCATTTGCATAGTTCCAATAAAAATACATGGATATCAACATCAGTCCAAATGTCTGTCAATCTGTTCTTCTCACTTTACTTTATTATTTTGTTATCATTGATTGATTTCCATTTATATGCTTATTTCTGCTGTGTTATTGTTAATAGTAAAATTCCATCCATCCATCTTCTTCCGCTTATCAGGGGCCGGGTCGCGGGGGCAGCAGCCATCCTTCTCCTTTGCCACCTCCTCCAGCTTGACACCAAGGCGTTCTCAAGCCAGCCGAGAGATATAATCTCTCCAGCGTGTCCTGGGTCTGCTCCAGGGCCTCCTCCTGGTGGGACATGCTCGGAACACCTCACCCAGGAGGCGCCCAGGAGGCGTCCTTGTCAGATGCCCGAACCACCTCAACTGGCTCCTTTCGATGTTCCGCCATTCCTCCCGGATGGCGGAACTTCTCACCCTACTTCTAAGTAAGAGGCCAGCCACCCTTTGGAGGAAGCCCATTTCCGCCGCTTGTATACTATACACACTATACACAGTGCAGGTAGAACACCGCTTTCCCCTCCTGAATTGCCTGACAGTTTGCCAGAATCTCTTCAAGGCAGTCCGGAAGTCTTTTTCCATGGCCTCTCCGAACTCCTCCCACACCCGAGTTTTGCTTCAGCCACTGCTGCGTGCTGCTTGGTCTGTCGGTACCTATCAGCTGCCTCCAAAGTCCCACAGGCTAACCAAACCCGAAAGGACTCCTTCTTCAGATTGGTGGCTCCCCTCACCTCTGGTGTCTATCATTTGGTTCGGGGGTTACCACCATGGCAAGCACCAACTACCTTGCGGCCGCAGCTCAGTGCAGTGGCTTCGGCAATGGAGATGCTGAACATGGTTCATTCGGACTCAATGTCCCCAGTCTCCCTCAGAATGCTGTTGAAGCTCTGCTGGAGGTGTGAGTTAAAGATCTCGCAGACTGGGACCTCTGCTAGGCGCTCCCAGCACAACCTCACTGTACGTTTAGGCAGGCCAGGTCTGTCCACCGTCCTCCTCCACCACCTGATCCAACTCACCACCAGGTGGTGACCAGTTGACAGCTCAGCCCCTTTATTTACCCAAGTGTCCAGAACATATGTCCTTAGGTCTGGGGATACGATTAAAAAATCGATCATTGACCTGCGGCCTAGAGCATCCTGGTGCCACGTGCACTTATGGGCACTCTTATGTTCAAATATGGTGTTCGTTATGGCCAAACTGTGGTTTGCACAGAAGTCCAATAACAAAACACCGCTCGGGTTCAGATCTGGGAGGCCGTTCCACCCAATCACACCCCTCCAGGTCTCGCTGTTATTGTCGTTAACAGTAAAATTATTCATGAAAATTCAAAGACCTGAAGTGTGTGTGTGTGTCTGTGTGAACAGTTGTTATGCCACTGATCTTGGCCTCTCTAATTGGCTGTGCTGACATAAGTGTACACAGTTTTTGACTGATAGTGAAAATTGTTTTTAAAGACCTTATTTTAACATTTCACTCAACAACAAACAAACCCTCCCTAACAAAAAAAGGAACTTCAAGGGCCAAATTAAAATATATTTCTTCACGTCGATATACGGGCTGCAAGTAGGGGTGATGAGGGGTACAGGTGGCCTCTCGGGCTGTGAGTTTGAGACTCCTGCTCTAGACACTTGCGGTTCTCAGACATGGCAATCAAATATGTGATAAATTGCAGGATTTAGGTTATAAATACATGTTCATATTTATTTTACAATCAGAAAGAAAGAACAAGAGAAGGGAAAAGTGCAGGACAGACAGAAAGGTGACTGGCTCAGGTTGTATACACTACTACAAAATTGGCATTATATTTCCTGTTTGTGTTATTATTTGTTGTAATAGGGGTACTAAGTAAGATGAGAGCTAAATTTAACCACAGTGTGGTTAAGTTAGCACACTGGCCAAATGTGTGGCTCATGTGCAGTGGCGGTCCTAGCTTGTTTGGCTATTTTTACCATTTCTTTTTGGAGCAACTGTAACCCACATAATTTCCTTAGGGATTAATAAAGTATTCTGATTCTGATTGTTTCAGGATGACCTGCCATTATCCAATGACACATCTGCTTACCTGTATCTTTTGCTCGTTTCTCCTCCTCTTCTTTTCTCTTTTTTCTAAACTGAGCACCTGATGGTTTTGAACTTTTCTTGTCCATCTTCCATTGATTTTAATTTTGCACTCCAGTATGAACACAAATCCCCCAACTCGAGGATCACCACAACATAACCTAATAGACCTACACCTTAGTTCACAGATTCACTTTGTCTAGGGTTTATTTCTGGGATTTCACACAACCCAGGATTCAAAACATGAATACATAATGGGCTTGGATTTACAACATTATGATTGAAATGTGCTCTATTTGGAAGCAGCCGGCCCTCTTCCCCTTTCGACGGGTTATGTGTGTGAGACTTTAAATCATCAAACTATAAATTATAAATTTTAAATTGTTATTGATCCCTTTACCCCTGGTCCTAAAGTGTATATTTATTTTCTTACTCTTCTTATATTTATTGTTTGTTTACTTGCACTGCTGTAACTGGAGCCTCGTCGTCTCGTCTCTCTATATACTGTACTGTATATAGCGCAGATGACAATAAAGTTTACTTTGACTTCAGCAGCGAGCAGGCGCACCGAGGGCTCTCGCGCTCACTTTTCGCGTATAGAATTTCGAAAAAACATCGGTGCAAATTATAAGTCTATATCATGATGTCTGGTGTTTTCGTGTTTGTTGGTTTGTTTTTATTTTGTTTTATTTTGTGAGTTGGTTATTAGATGCTGCTCCAGCCAACCAGAGAATCCCCCGCCGCCCCGCCCTCTCCTCCCTGTGCCGCACCTCGCAAACGGAGGGCGCCCTTACTCCCAGCAAATGGGCGATAGAAAACCGATCGGTGCCTATGCCATTCCCAATATGCGCTGGCATGATGTCGGGACGAGCAATTTTTTTATTTTTTATTTTTTGCCCGTGATGCCGCCCCGGGCAACCGGCCGTGTCGCCCGTATCAAAAACCGCTACTGCTCATGTGAATAAAATACCATTATGTAACTTAATGAGTGAACTGTCTGCACGTTTCTTCTTAAGACAGGGTTGTGGGAACTCCAGGCCTAAAGGGCTGGTGTATTGTAGGTTTTAGATGTGTTCTTGATCCATCACAGCTGATTCAAATGGCTAAATGACCTCCTCAACATGTCTTGAAGTTCTCCAGAGGCCTGGTAATTAACTAATCATTTGATTCAAGTGTGTTGACCCAGGGTGAGATCTAAAACCTGCATAAACCTGATACATCTAACCTGCATCCTCTCTTTTCACAAGCTAGAAACAGAGTTTACCCCTCATGTGAAAGAGAAAGTAAAAAGTGAGCTGTTAGAGCTACTATCCATGATGTAAAGACCCATCAGGACATCCAAGATGATGGCCCCAAGTGATCAGCTACTTATTATATAGCTAAGGCAACAAGAGAAAAAGAGGAAGAGGTTGAGCAGGAGCATCATGGAAGGACAAACCCTTGTAGGATAAAGCCTTGATATCAGCCACTTGAAGAAGTGGCTGTCCTACCAATGGCTGGACAAAGCTGGACTGAAACACAGAGCAGAGGCACTAATCACGGCTTTAGCTACAAGTTTAGTAGAGGTTGGGGTCTGCCCCACCAGGCAGGATGAAAATAGCCCAACATCTCTCAGCACCGAGTGAGATGTTAGCAGCCCAACTGGTCCCAGCAGATGGCCGCTCCTCCCTGAGCCTTGTTCTGCTGGAGGTTTTTTCCTGTCAAATTGTCGCCAAAGCGCTTGCTCATAGGGGTTCATATGATTAGTGGGGCTTTCTCTGTTTACTCTGTATTATTGTAGGGTCTTGACCTTATAATATAAAAAACACCTTGAGGCAACTATTGTTGTCATTTGGTGCTATATAAAATTGAATTGAATTGAACTGAATAAACAGCTCTTAAACAGTCTGTCTAATGTGCGGTTTGGTGTACCTTGTAATTTCCCTTTCATGTATCTTTCTCTCCCTGCTAAAGTATTCTGTTCACTCAAATGTGAAACCCACCTCTCGTGGTTTTCAGAACGCCCTTCTCTCCTTCTCTGCTGTCTGTCTGTCTTGGCTTCCTGCCTGTCCTCTTACAAACCCTACTTAGGAAATACCTCCCCAGATCTCAAGCAATGCTTCTAAACTCACAACCCACAATAACTAATTTCAGCTCCACATAAACTATGCCTCACACTTTCCACAGACCCTCCCTGACTATATGTTTTAAGTTTAGTGCCAGGTCAGATTATACTTCTCTGTTTATATATTTTATTATTGTAAATGAACCGAGTGAACACCAGCTCAGTGAAGCCGTAGAGAGCAGGCAGACAAGTAATCATGTGGAGTGTAAGAGTCCTTTTCAGGGAAGGTTTTGAGAAAGTGGGCACTGCAGAACTCAGGTGACATCAACGTGAGCTTCCTGGCACACTTAATGAATGAGGTAAATGAGGTATGTACAATTCAATTTATGTATACAATGCCATATGTTACCTCAATGTGCTATATATTGTCAAGAGAGAGAGAGAGCTCTAACAATCAAATGACCCACTATGGGCAACCGCTTTGCAGTGGGAAGGAAAAACTCTCCTTTTAACAGGAACAAACCTCTGGCAGAACCAGATACAGAACCAGAACCAGATACATTAAAATGGTAAATGGCCTGCATTTGTATAGCGCCTTTACACTACATTCAGTCATTCACCCATTCACACACATTCACACCCTGGCTACATTGTAGCCACAGCTGCCCTGGGGCGCACTGACAGAGGCGAGGCTGCCAGACACTGGTGCCACCGGGCCCTCTGACCACCACCAGTAGGCAAACATGGGGTTAGTATCTTGCCCAAGGATATTTGGCATGCAGCCAGGAGGCAGCCTGGGATCGAACCACCGACCTTCTGAGTAGTGGCTGACCTGCTCTGCCACCTGAGCTACAGCCACCCCATACATTAATACAGCAATACAGAGTGGTGTATTAATGCATCATGGTAGGCCCCCGGCAGCCAAGGGCTATGTAGCATAACTAAGGGAGGGTTCAGGGTCACCTGATCCAACCCTAACTATGTACTCTATCAAAAACAAAAGTTTTAAGCTTATATTAAAAGTAGAGAGGATGTCTGTCTCTCAAATCTAAACTGGGATTCAGGAGACAGGGTTCTCTCCAAGGAAAGGTTTTGCTCCAAAGCTGGAGAGGTTATTTCCAGAAAGAGGAACTGGTTGAGTTCAAGAGCAGTGGCAAAAATGTTATCTTCATTAAAATGAATCCTTATTAAAATCACAAATACTTTTTAAAAACCAGAAGTAACCCTGAAACATAGAATCAAAAATGCAAACTTGACACAAAGTCAGGAAGGTAAACAAGACAGAGTTGACACATGAGGACAAAACACTGAGATGAAACTAGGATGGAAAAGACACAGAAGGTAAGTGAGATCGTCTGAAATAGAAGTAAGAACTAGAAGCAAAGGAAACAAAACTCAAAAGCAGTGGGAAATAAAATAAACTAAAGACCAAAACCAAACGGGAACTAGAATGTAATACCACTTGAAGTCTAAAAGAAACCAAAAAGACAGAAAAATCAAAACTCTGGATGAAAGACCAAGGACCATGACTGTCAATATATTTAAGGTCTGTAGTTTTACACATTATGAAGCAGAAACCTGTCTCCATCTTGCACAATATAGTTCAATTAAAAGCATTTCATAAAGTTTAAAGAGTTGGCAACAGAACATAACATCACTGCGAAGGTTTCTTTAAAGTTGGAGAATGGCCTAAGGGCTGAACTCTTACCTTGGATGCAAGCCAGTTTCATTATTTTGACAGAGAAACATGCCTATAGCTCTAAAAACAAAAAACAAAACCAAAAACCAAAAACATATAAGAACTGGTGGTTGCCTGCTAGACCCTGAGCAGCTGGCTCCTTAGAGCAATGACCCAGCTCCCTCTGAACTCCTAATCCATCCAAATAAGCTGTATGTGTGAAGTAGAAATAAAGTGTACATGTGAAGTATGACCTCACATTGTGGACCTTCAAACTTTATGAACAAGCCATTGTTAATAAGGAACCTGATCTGTTTTGCCCAAAGGCAAACTGTGTACATTGCAGTATCACGCTAACACCTTCATTTGCATAGTTCCAATAAAAATACATGGATATCAACATCAGTCCAAATGTCTGTCAATCTGTTCTTCTCACTTTACTTTATTATTTTGTTATCATTGATTGATTTCCATTTATATGCTTATTTCTGCTGTGTTATTGTTAATAGTAAAAATATTCTTGAGAATACAAAGTCCCAGCAATTTACCAATGTGCACATTTTAAGTGTGTGTGTGTGTGTGTGTGTGTGTGTGTGTGTGTGTGTGTGTGTGTGTGTGTGTATGAACAGTTGTTACGCTACCTATCTTGACCTCTCAAACTCGTTGAAAGATATGCCACTGAAAGTATGTCAGAGCGTTCTTGTCAGCACCTGCATGTAAAAATAAGAGTCTTAAACCAGTAGTATGCTGATTTTATCTTTTTGCCTAAGGCTATAACAGTATTACTGAAAAGGACTAGCATTTTTATTTAACACATTGCGCATTGACGATAGCGTCACTGGAGTCATTCGACTTGATTTATTTATTTTGCTTTATTTTGGAAAACGCCTTAAAGTGCCCAAAGGCAAACTGTGTGCACTGCATTGTCACGCTAACACCGTCATTTGCATCATTCCAATAAAAATTTATGGATATCAACATCAGTCTAAATGTTGATCCATGATTGAAATGGAGTATTTCACAGTATGTGTGTAGGCACCAGTCATTTGATCAAAATACGAGGTTCCACCAATGATATAAGTGAATGAATTAATTTGAAATGAAAATGAATTAATTTTCAGATGACTTGCAGATTTACAGATGACTGTCCAACAACAAACTACAGAGATTACAAATTAAGTATAAAAGACTACAGTGTGAAATGGTGACATCATAAGCGCCATGGTTGATGGACTGAAAACCCCTGTACATGAAACAGTCCCTCATCTGATATTGCAGTTTTCTTTTATGAATGTTCTAGATTGATGATTTGGCCACTCACAAAGTCTAAAGTCTCTGTCTCTGATAGTTTTAGTTTTTCAGCCCAGTTATGATCTCCTTTACTTGAATGTTAAATGGTAACAAGTATATAGTGGAAGGTCAACATCTGGAATAAAACAAGCCTAACACACACTTGTGTTCTCAGGATATCAGGGTTGAAAATTGGCAGAATTAATTTTCCATAAACTGCACAAAGACAGTCAGGAAAACTCAAAATTCATTTTGCCAGACTCTCTTCCCAAAATCAAAGAACTTATTTAAATTTTACCATGGAAAACACTGAAAAAAGCTAAAAAAAAAAAAAAAAAAGAAGAAAAAAAGAAAAAAAAAGCTAAATTCATTTATTTTTTTGAAAAGTAGCCTCTTCTCACGGAATGCCTTTGAAGTGTGCTTTAGGTGTGGATTACCTTTAAAATTATTGTGCTGATAAGACACACCTTTAACTCTCAAAAGTACATGCTGTACATGCTTGTGTTAAATAAGGACACTAAATAGAAAGGGTCTGCACATCACAGAGTGTGTTCGCAGCACATTGTGAGGTAACATCATGTTGCCAAGCCCTATAGAGGGACGGACTTAAACGTGATGTGGGTGTGTCTTTACATTATTAGATTACATACAGCCCATCGGTTTGTTCTTTTTTGAAAACCTGACTCAACACATCCCAACGCTTCTCTGCACTCATGGCGGAGTTGAGACTACTGCTTCTATTTTTACTGGCCTTAGTGAGTATTCAGTCTTAAACTACTATCATATTAACATGCTAGGGCGTCCTTCTTCTTATTTAAAGTGACAAAACAGCACCATGAAGTGGTGCGGTCAGGTATTATTTATTTTACTGCCTAACACAGATTATTATTTATATGCTACAATCAAAGTTGGCGGTTCGCAGATAACACAGTGTAAGGAAAATAAGAAAGCCTAGCCCAGCGTTTTGTTGTGGACTGAGGGATTTAACTGTACTACTGCCATTACAGATGATGAGTTCTGAGGCCAAAGAGAAGAAGGTAAAGAAACTGAGGAGGAATCGGAGAGAGTGGATTCTTCCTCCTACAAAGCTGATGGAGAACATTGACTACACCCATTTGGAACACATTGCAAAGGTCTTCAGCTCACTGAAATCTTTATAACATATACACATGTTATATGCACATTATATTTTTAAGCAGTGGCTGAGTGGCTTCTATCACATCATTTGGTGATCTTCCGCTACTTTAGGATTGCATGTCATGAACATTCCTTTAAAAAAGTCCAGTTGTACACACAGTTGAACACTTGAAAACAATCACAAGTCCTAGGTTTGCTAATTATAGTTTAAAAACACACATTGACCAGTGAAACAGCTGTCAGTGCAGATTTCCTATTAAAAACTAATTGTTAAAGGATTTGCAAATCCAATATGATCACAGTGATACATTTCAGGTGCATATACTCTTTCTTTTCAATAGTAAAATTAAAAGTTTAGACATCATTTATGTCTGTGCAGTATCTGTTGTACTGGCAGTGCTTTGGCATAGTTTTTGTATTATTACAAAAACAATTCCAGTAGAGAGTGAAAAACAGTTGTTGAAGACATACTTGCGCTTGCTAAAAAGTATAACAAGGAATATTTAAGAAGCACCCCAACCTGACATCACTGTCTGAGACTTAAGTTCAACTTTAATACTAGAACAATTTTTAAAGCATGACTAGATGTTGTGAAAAGACCATGTGATCATAATAATTACATGTTTACCATCTATTTTACCAAGTCTTACTATGTAATTTACAGTAATTTTTTCCCCTGTTTTATTTCAGATACGCTCTGATAAAGACAAATTTGAGAAGGTTCAATATTTCCTTTCTGGAGAAGGGGCGGATAAAAAACCATTAAACCTCTTTGTGGTGGACCGAGAGACTGGTTTTGTACGTATCACTGATATACTGGATCGGGAAAACTGCCCACACTACAATGTAAGTTTGTTTTGATGTTTGTTTCTTTCTTTTTTCTTTTCTGTTTTTTACTCTGCACAGTTTTCTTTCACCATTTTCTCTATTATGTAACACCAAACAATATCATGGAATTCCATTCCTGGTCTCAGCTCCACTTCTGTTAGATACAGACCTCAGGGAACGTATCCACAGCAATCACAGAAAAATAGAGTTAGCATTTTTGTATGGTTGAAAGAATGTACATTAGCTGCTAACATTAGCTACTAGCAGCTAAAATATATATTATGAATGTCAAACAGAAGTACAATCATTGCATTTATTTCTGGCCTTTGTATTTCACCAAAACTACTGGAGTCAATCATTGCCATCCATTAGCTAGGTGGCCAGGACTGCTGGTCATGCTGCTGTTGGATGACAGGCAGCTCCAACTGATTTGTCATTCTTACAATTGTAAGTCAGTCCCTTCTTCATGGCTTATCTTAAGCTTACACAATTTCTGATTGCTAATAGCTGGTGATAGCTCACTGATGCCAATTTGCAAACTTGCTTTGCAGCTTGTTTTATGAAGTAGGCCACAAAACCAACAGTTTCCAGTCCAGTCTTTTATCACAAGTCCACATAAATCCAATCTAAAATCAATCCTCCTTCTGATAAAATGTAATTATTTTTAAAAGCAAAACTATTCAGGCCAGGTTAAAAGTGTTTTCCTTTAAAATGTCCTTTTCTCTCACCGGAGTCTTCAATTTCAACCATCTTTAACCTGCTACAACTGTGTCCAATAGCCTCCTTCCTTCCTGTTTTTCTCCCTAAACTCCTTCTTTCTCTCCCCTTTATAGAGAAGGGCCCTATCGCACCAGATTACTATCAGATTGCAATTTACTCAAGAAAAGAAATTACTTTTCTTGAGTAAAAGTTGAACTTTAAAGTTGAACTTGAAGGTTCATTTTTAATCTTAGGCCGTAGAACTCCAGGTACAATCTGAAATTCCGAAGTCATTAATATAGCTTCTATATATAATTGTATTACGTATTAAAAGATACATTTTAAAACGATCTCAGTCTGTCATTCACAATTTACACAGCTAACAGGGATCGCTAGATACAGGAATGGGACCACAGCAGAGGATAACATCCCAATGACTGTAACAGTCCTGGACCAAAATGACAATCCTCCTTCTTTTGAGCTGCATACTGGAAACATTAATGAGGCAAGCAAAAAAGGTAATGATGGATTTTAAACACAGTTTTCTATATGTGATGGCATACAAATTGCATTTTAGCTTTTATGGAGTTCTTGTGAGAAAATCCCTGAAATCTGTCCTCTTCTGAAGATATTTCTTCAGCCTAGTAAGACTCGGAGTAGTGAGATGATATTGCAAGAGCAGTAGAGAGAGGGGGAGTCATGACAGACAGGGGAAAAGAAGAACAGAAGAACTCTGGGCTAGAAGCTTAACATTTCACAGATGACCCTCGACTTGCTTAGTCACAGCCATCCACATTATATTTACATCTTAAAAACTGTTGAAATATATCTGCGTTCTATAAGATCCAGTTGAAATTCATTTTGAGAATCAGCCTCTAACCTTTCTTTTTGTCACATATACAGTCTGCATATATTATGTATGTGAAAGTTGTTTGTCAAATGATCATGTTGAGCTGTTGTGCTCCACTGCAGGAACCTTTGTCATGCAGCTTGAGGGTAAAGACATTGATCAAGCTGGAACAATTAATGCAGAGATCTCCTACAGAATCATCAGTCAGAAGCCAGAAGGCACAGGTCACATGTTCCATTTAGATGAAAAGACTGGAAAACTGTATGTCAAAGAGCCCACGCTGGACAGAGAGGTGAGGCTAGCAGTCACTGCACATACAGCAAGACACATATATGCTTCTGCATTTTTGCACGAATTTCTTTTTTTAATTTCTTAATATATTTCTTAAATATATGCATTTTGATTCAGGCAACCTTTGTCAGGTACAATAAAACAATGTTCCTGGACCGAAAATGTAATTTAATTAAGATATTGGTAAGCGAAACTGTGCAGATGTCATACCTCCTAAACATGCAAAGGTGATTTTCTCATCTTGGAAGGAAAATAGGACCGACTGGACCGACTCATCTTAGCTTAGTATGATTACAATTCTTCTGTGGAAGTATCTGGATATAAGTCATGCGTTTTCACCTCCTTTTCACAGACTTATGACTTCTACAGACTGGTTATAAAACTAACTGATATGGGAGGAGCAGCAAGTGGACTAACAGGAACTGGAACTGTAGAGATCAAGATCCTGGACATCAATGATAACATGCCTACTCTGGAAAAATCTGAGGTAATGAATATGACCTTTACTTGTTCTTGAGGCATCCAAATGTATTCTTATATTATTAATCACTTTCAAAACAACTGTACGTAGCTGTGTCTGTCTCATTATTTATGGATGGCTTAAGTTATGAACTTTACGTTAGTGGTATCAAATGTGCTTTTCTTAAAAGCAGTGTGAATGGTGGCCCAAGCTGCAGGGAGTTTAGGAATATCCAGTAGCAGTTAAAGGCTGTTACTTCTGTATTCATTTCCATCTTCGTAGTATGAAAGTATTCATCTGCGTGTCAGACAAACTGTGGCAAAATGGTGTTTAAAAAATTCTTAAACTGTGTTGGCCCATTTTGGAAAGCTCTGGAGTTTGCTCTTTTGGACTGTCTATGTAATTTAGACATAGCTTATGGATTTGAAAAGTAATACAGGAATAAAGTTACCCTGCATTCTTTCTAATTGCCAAGGGGTAAGTCCCTTGGTAGCAAAAAAAAAGTTTCAGTTGTTGATTTATTACTTCAGAAAATATTTCTGTCACAGTCTGTCTGAGGCAGACTGCATGTATTGTCAAAAGAACTCAAACGCAGACCAAAACAGAACGTGAAAAGTGACGTGGATTAACAAAAACAAGCCGTTTATTAAGGCAAAGGGTATGGGTGAAACTAAACAAACTAAAAACATGACACTTGTCATGCAAGTTGTTCATGTTGTTCCAGGTTACTGTTATAAACAGATTTTAAGTCAGCTCTACCTTATTACTTATTATCCCTATTACTTACTCAGTATTATAGTGTACTAAATATGTAACGATGTCTGCTGTTCAGTTTTTATAGAGCATGCATCTTGTTTTAACAGTTAACCAAAACTAGTCAAGTCAAGTCAAGTCATCTTTATTTATATAGCACATTTAAAAGACATCAAGTGTCGGCCAAAGTGCTGAACAGAGGGATAATATAATGAAAGAATTAAAGTAGAAAGAAAACATTTTTAAAAAAGAATTGTAGGACATGTAAGAGTATATAGCATATAATGTACATGCAAATATGCACATACATATACAAAACTGTACACATTCACCCACAAGCACACATATGTGAACATAATGTATATGCACATACAACATCATCCAATAAGATAAGAGACCAAGTAGACAGAATAAAAAAGGATATCAAAGAGATCCGAAAGCCTTGGAAAATAGGTAGGTCTTGAGATTCGATTTAAAGACTTCCAAGGATGAAGAGGATTTTATGAAGGGGGGAAGACTATTCCAGAGTCTCGAGGCGGCAATGGAGAAAGCCCTGTCACCTCTAGATTTGAGCTGGGAGCGTGGAACTGATAAAACCATCTGACTGGAGGAGCGCAGAGATTGAGTGGGTAAGTGCAGGCTAAGAAGATCTGAAATGTAACCTGGAGCCAAACCATGGAGAGCTTTAAAAGCAAATAGTAAAACCTTAAAATCGATTCTATGTTTAACTGGTAGCCAATGTAGAGATGCAAGTACCAGGGTAATATTCTCTCTCTTTCTAGTACCCGTCAGGAGCCTTGCGGCTGCATTTTGAACAAGTTGCAGGCGGGTCAGGCTTGAGTGACAAATGCCTAAGTAGAGAGAGTTACAATACTCAAGACGTGACGATGTGAAAGCATGGATAACAGTTTCCAGGACTTTAGATGACAGGATATTTTTGAGTTTAGAAATGCTCCTGAGTTGGAAAAAACTGCCACGAACAACTGAATTTATTTGCTTGTGCAGCTTGAGAGTGGAATCAAAAATGAAACCAAGATTTTTTACATGGGGATGTACATTAGCTGATAATGGGCCCAAATTGTTTCTTATGAGACTAATAGAGTCCTGCTTACCGAAGATTATAATGTCGGTTTTGTCATGATTTAGTTTGAGGAAGTTCAGAGACATCCAGCAATGTATGTCGCTAAGACACTCTGAGACTTTCTGCAGTGTACTATCAGCACCTGGTTTTAGAGAAAGGTAGAACTGTGTAACGTCTGCATAACAGTGGTAAGAGATCTGGTGTTTCTGAAAAATGGAGCCTAATGGGAGCATGTATAAGGAGAATAAGACAGGGCCCAGAATAGAGCCCTGAGGTATTCCACAAGTGAGTGTAGCTGAGGAAGAGTATTTGTTACCCAGCATCACAGAATATGTTCTGCTGTCTAGGTAAGAGGCAAACCATTTTAGAGCAGAGCCTTGAATGCCGACACATGTCTTTAGACGGTTTAATAGGATTGTGTGGTCGACAGTGTCAAATGCTGCGCTCAGGTCTAAAAGGATTAAAACTGTACTTTTTCCAGCGTCAGCAGCTAGAAGCACATCATTGAACACCTTCAGTAGAGCAGACTCTGTGCTGTGGAAGGCCCTGAAACCAGACTGATATTTGTCCAGAATATTATGCGTGTCTAAGAATGAGGATAATTGGTGGAGGACAATCTTCTCAAGAACCTTAGACAAAAATGGCAGCATCCAAGCCAGGAGAAAAACTTCCAAGCAAGACAGTATTAGTGCCTCCTGCTATGGATGAGCACACCATAAGCTCAGAGATTCCAACAAGCCTCTTACAGCCCTATAAACCCTGCTTCCGAGTACAAACTACACTGTGTTCATTAAGGCTGTTGTCTTTAATTCTTTGCTCTAAAAATGCCCTAAAAAAGTCAGTGATCACTGTTTTATTACCACTATTAATCTGCAGCATGTTTTAAAGCAGACAAAGAGCGATTCAGATAACCCATTTACTTTGTAATAAATCAAGGGTCCAGTGTACACTGTCCGGGACAGGATTACCTGGGTCCTACCCTGGTGCCAGGCCTGTCAGGCCTGTAGAGTTGGAGAAATACTTTGAGAATCTCGTCAATCTCATCTCATGCCTTCTACAATAGAAGCAGAGTCTGAGGATGAGGGGACGGCTCGATTTCATCTTTGTTTTTTGTAGATGATGTAGTTCTGTTAGCTTCATCGGGTGGAGACCAGCAGCTTCCACTGCTGTGGTTCACAGCATGGCATTCTGAAGGATGGATTGATGGATAGCTCAGCACTGGGGTTATGATAATTATTGGTGAAAAAACTGAACTGCCTTTTTTCATCTGGTAAATACAAAACATCCTGTTTCAGAATGACACTGAAAAAACGGTTCATGAATTTTTTGCAGGATTTCGTTTAATCTAAAATGAACAAGAATGCTAACTGTGAGAGACCACCTTACATAGAAAGCTATAGAAAATTTAAAAAGGAACTATGTACAGTTTATCATTTCATATAATTACAATGTTTTTCTAGTCTTTTGAACACTGTAAGCACAATGATAAAGGAAAAAAAGTACAAGATGACAATAGGATAAGTTTGAATTACTAAAATAATGTATTATTGCCAGGCACTTAACATCTTATTATTACAAAAACATTTTCATTATGGGGTGTATCTTTAACTTGCTGTTCCAATTTCAGTATTCTGGCTCAGTGGATGAAAATGTTGACAATGTCGTGGTGATGAAAATCAAGGCTTTGGACAAAGACCAAGAATACACAGACAACTGGCTGACTCGCTTCACAATTTCCAAAGGAAATGAAGATAATCTCTTTTCCATTGAGACAGACAACAAAACCAACGAGGGCATCTTAAAGTTGATAAAGGTATTTAATACAGCGGGTAAACAACTACTGAACATGTCACCAAGTTTCAATATTTTCGATATTTCAGTAGCAACTTTATTAGTTTTAAAGGAGCTATAAAAGCATTTTCACCAGATGTCAGTCGCAACCAGTGTTGGTCAAGTTACTTGAAAATAGTAATTAGTTACTAATTATGGATTACTTCTCCAAGAAAGTAATCCTGTTACTTTACTGATTAAATATTTTCAAAAGTAATTAGTTACTTTATTACTTACTTACAATTTTTTAAAAAACATGATACACAACCAGAATATGTAATATTGAGAGTCATTATAACAAACAAAATCACGTTTTATTAGTGCAGTAACGCAGCATGCTTAAGGGAAAGTAACAGTACTCTTATTACTTTTTTTGCAAAAGTAATCCCTTCAATCGTTACTTGAAAAAAGTAATCAGATTACAGTAATGTGTTACTGCCCAACCCTAACCCTGACCCATGCAATTCATACCTGCAAAGAAAACAAACCATAGATGTAGGGACACCGCGAAAAAAGTCTTGAGCACATGAAGAAAGGGAGGTGCAGAAAGGAATGGAAAGTCATGACACCAGCTGAAATCTATCGGTACTTAGAAACAATCCTGCCCGCCTATCTGATAGCCTGAATGTTTAAGTGAGCACTGCTAGGGCCATAATCAGGAAGTGGAAAGACCATAGACCGGCCATGCTCCCCACGAGATTTCAGACAGAGTAAAAAGAATTATCAGCAGAGTTGTCCACTTGTAGAGAGCTACAGAAAGACCTGGAATCAGCAGGTACAATTGTTTTAAAGAAAACAATAAGTAATGCACTCGACCACTATGGCCTGTAGGCATGCTCACTGAAGAAAAAACATCTTGAAGTGCATTTAAAGTTTGCTGACCAACATTTAGACAAGCTCGTGACATCCTGGGAGAATATCGTCTGGTCTGCTGATGCTATGTTTGGAGGTCAAAAAGCACTGCATATCACCACATATATGTTATCGCTGTAATATTCTGGATCTTTATATATTGAGCTGTTTGTATATACTAGAGCTCTTTCTTAGATTTAGTATAATTTGGTTCAGTCTGTCACTGTTCTTAATGTAACCACATTTCTCATTTTTACACATAACTCAATACTTAAAACTTAAAACCATGAACATCTATATTTTGATTTCTCTACATGTGTGGATTAGTTGTTCTCAACATCTGGTGAGAATTTCATGACAGTAGCACCTTTAGAAATTGGTGACGTGTTCAATGTTTTACACTATATATTTGTATAAACTCGCTTCAAACATTTTAATTTGCAGCTAGTTCTGGGTTTGTTTCTTGAATGCATTTCATTTTTTTGTGTGTGTCTGTTTTCTCTCAAGTAACTCATTTGATCCTTTATCATTTATTTTGCAGCCTGTGGATTTTGAAGAAGTCCAGAAGCTTGAGCTTGGCCTTTTGATTGAGAATATTGCTCCGTTTGTGATTGGTAGTGCTATACAGATGGATGTGGATGTTCATGTTGGAGAGGGTGACCCTCTAGTTACTGGAGCTGGTGCCGGGGCAGGAGCTGGTGCTGGTGCCGGTGCCGGTGCCGGTGTGGGTGTAGAGACAGAGCTGGGAGTAGATGTGGAATTGGATGTAGGCGTGAGTGTAGATGTGGGCCTAGATCTGAAAGGCGAGGGGGATATAGGGTTGGATGCAGGACTTAAACCTGAGGTGGGGGCTGGCCCTGGAGTTGGCACTGATGTGAAGCTTAAACCAGGACCAGGAACAAAGCTGAAGCCAGATGCACCAAAAAGCTACCCCATTAAAATATCAGTTAATAATGTACCAGAGGGTCCAGCATTTATACCTGACACCAAGATTGTTCATGTATCCGAGGACCCAAAGGAAGCACCTAAAGATGGCAAGATCGCAGTGTTTGCTGCTACTGATCCAGATACAGGAAAAACAGCTGAAGATGTCAGGTTTGTCAAGTTACAGTAAAATCTGTGAGACTTATGTTTAATTGGCCATTGTTGTAAGACATAGTCAGTAACTGGACAGTCATCAACTTTCGACCTAGTCATAATGATCCAGTTTTCAGTAATTTCTATTAATGGCAAAGCTACCAATGATATGATTTATATAAAAAATGTCACTCATCAAACGCCTATTTAATTTGATCAAATCTAGTGCATAGTATAGCAGAGTGTAGCAGTAATGGCAATAATAATATAATGGCTAATGCTTTACATTAAGGTTTTCTAAGAACAGGCAGTAATGTGGTTAGAATTCATTACAAGATACATATTAACACATATGTAAATATTATGTGTCAAAAAGACTATAACTGGTTATCTAAAGTATCAATGATGAAATTTTTTAAACTTTACTAAATTATTTTTAAATTTGGTAACATTTTATGATTTTAGCTATAATATACAAGAAAACTATCCTAGTGAAGTCAAGAAATAAATTAAAGTTTTAGAAAAAGGAATAAAATAGAGTTTTTGTTGTTACTTGGTGCTATATGAACAAAATGAATTGAAAAAATTGAATGGCTGCATTAATCTTAATGAGGGCTCTTTCCTTACTTTTACTCTGGTAACAGCAAAAGTTGTTAACTGGTATAATAATACATTTACTAATCGTAGCAGGTAGCAGTGGTAGCTGTAAAAACAATAAAACAACGTTAACAGCTGTGTTCTTATTAGCATTTAAAATATCTTTGATGGGTCTGTTTAATCCTATCAAGACACACAATTATGTTAATAACATAAAGTCTTTAATGTAAAGCATTACCAGGTATGATTATTATTTATTATAATTAATAAAATAGTTAAAAGCTACTTTGTGTTAGAGGTTTTTTGTTTGTTTTTGAAGGTTTCATCTTTATCATAATGTTGAGCAGGTGTTTTATGTAAATGGGAACTTTTACTTCACTGCCGCTCGTTTTTACTGTACTGATGTTTTTTTTTCTTTCTTATATATGTTTTGCATTCCAGTTATGCCAAAGCTTATGATCCAGATAACCTGTTTACAATTGATGAAGGAACAGCTGAAATTAAACTCAACAAGATACCAGACAGGGAGTCATCTTACTTGAAGAATGGTACCTATATCGCCAAGATTCTAGCTATAACCAAAGGTAATTCTCTTGTCAATACTAAGACTTCATTGCTGCTTCCTCCACTTCTTATATTTAGGTTTGAAGGTTATCTTTTTCCCTACTGAAGGATTTCATTTCCGTTTACTACCAATAAAATATTGGTAGCAGCAACTCTTCAGACCTTACTTGAAAATTTTCATTGTGGAGGGTCAAGGAGAATCAGGTATTTAACCTATCAGGTTAACTAGCCCCTAGAATTACTGGGTTGTGCTTCTAGCCAAGATATTTAAGGCAGTAAAAACAACCTGCCTTCATATGAAGCCCTTATGTCATCAAACATTTTGGATTTGATCTTAAAAGCTTTTATTATCTTATTTCATATCTAAAATGATCAACATATAAGTGGAATCTAATTAAAATATTAGTTTCACCAGTCTCAAAAATGTGCTTAACTAATTTGAAATCAATAATTTAATTAATAACACAAACCAAAATGAACATATGAATAATTAGTAATGGATTAAAGGTCATCAGGGAATGGGAAACAGGAGGGAGACACAGCTGGGAGCATAATCAAACAGAGTCCACAGAGACAGTTCAGGAGGCCGACCCGGAAACTGAAATACTAGTAGAATTCAAATCAACAAGAAAATGTTTTAAAACTCTACAAACCTAATTCAATATTTAGGTATTGTCCTGATGCATGCTCAATCATCCAGGTAAGAAAATCCCAAAAAGCTGATTCTGTTGATCTGGACACTGAAAATGCTACGTCCAGATGAAAAGAATCAACTTTTCAGGTGCTTAGGTATAAAGCATGTATATGTACCCATGACTGGGTGTGAAAATTAGAAAGTAGAAAGCACTTTCTTCAAATTGAGTGGAAAGGTGCTATGCATACCAGTCCAGCAAATGGCAATCACGGCATTTGCTTCAAATTCTTACTGACATATTTACCGTATCTGCTTTTCAGACATGCCCTCAAAGACAGCAACAGGAACAATAGCCATTCAAGTCACTGACGGCAATGACCACTGTCCAACCCTGACTACACACCATGCCAGTCTGTGCTCTGATCAAAAATCTGTTTACATTACGGGCATTGATGAAGATGTTAGTCCCAATGCTGCTCCATTCACGTTCAGAATAATACCTGATGGGACACAAGGCAGCTGGGTTGTAGAAGTCATCAATGGTAAGAAAATCTGGTTTGGGTCAAAAGAAAAAATGGATACGTTTATTTTCGCCTCTGTCAGTGCGCCCCAGGGCAGCTGTGGCCACAATGTAGCTTGCCATCATCATCATCAGTGTGTGAATGTGTGTGTGAATGGGTGGATGACTGAACGTGTAAAGCACTTTGGAGTCCTTAGGGACCAAGTAAATCGCTATACAAATACAGGCCATTTACCATTTGAATTTAATTTATTTATTTATTAATTGTAGTACAAATTTTATTATTATAGTGACTTACCCTAAAGACTTAAGCCTTATCTATACAGTGGGGGAAATGAGTGTTTGATCCCCTGCTGAATTTGCAAGTTTGTTCACTTACAAAGAAATGAACAGTTTTTCATTTTAATGAAGAGAGAGATCATAAACCAAACATTTAGATTAAGAAAAAATCCATAAAAGTTGATGGGCACAGTAAACACACGCCTAAACCTTGTGGAAAGCCTTCCCTGAAGAGTTGACTTTGAAAACTCTTTGTGCTTTGTTATCTCCAGAGACAAGTGCTGCTATTCATTCCCATGTGCCACTATGGCCTGGACAACATAATCTCCAGGTAGAGGTGTTGGATGCCCAGGGTCTGTCTTGTCCGACCAAGGAAGTTTTTACAGTAAATGTTTGTACTTGTTCGGAAACAAAGGACTGCAGCCTGAGAACAGCAAGACTAGGAACTACATCATCTAAGCTTGCTGCACCAGCCATTGGCTTGTTGTTACTGGCATTTTGCTTACTACTATGTGAGTTGATTTTAGAACATCCAAGAATGATGCGTATAACAGGCCTAGTTGGGAAAAACGTATGTTTAAGATTTTCAATACATATTTAGGACTATTTTGTGTCTGTACAGCTATTTATTCTATAGTATTATTCAGTTCTATTTAAATGTAATACTAGTTTGTTGCAACTTATTGTATTTTTACCTACACTGAAAAAGTACTGTGCATAACAGAAAAAAGGTTTAAATACATGAAAAGCCTAACCTTTTACGCTTTAGTTTGAATCTTTACATTTGAATTTGAATGTTTTTATCTATTTTTTATTTGTGCAGTTATCCCATTTCTTCTGGTGATCTGTCAGTATGCAGGGGCAGACAAAATCTTTCCTGACCAATTTAACGAGCTACCATTTCTCCCCAAAGAAAACCTCATATCCTATCATACTGAAGGCATAGGCGAGGATAAGGTGGGCTCCCATGTTTGTCTGGGAAACTGTTTCTTATGTTTCTTTCTTTTTTTTTAAATACTCACAAATGCATAAAATCAGAAATATTTTTTGCTTTATTTAATGTGGATATGTAGAAAACAAACAGATTTTTAAGGAGGAATGTGAAAGCTTGTCAGTCATCCCTGATTCAACTTTGTTTTAAAAACATGATTCTGAAAACTGTATCAGAATCATTGAAGTTGTGTTCAAAGATAATTTTTTCTTCTTCTTTTACTTTTAGGAAATGTCACTCCAATGTTTACCTGTTATGCTCCAAAAGGTTAAGATGGGACAGTCGTCAAATTTCAACATGAAAAATTCAAACATAATGGAAATTGATGAGATACAAATCCAGAGCGAGCAGAAATATCAGGCAGCTGTCCAGACTGTAATGGAGGTTGACAATGCCTACACATTTTCAAGGGAATCAGTGAACCTTGGCAAAGGGCGTGCATCATTCAACAGAAAAGTGATTGGTATACAACACACAGAAGCCCTGTATGAGGACATAGCCCTCCCTGATGCTTTTCTCAATGATTACTACTCTCAGGTACTATGGTATAATAGCTATACATGCAATTATTTGTCACAGTATCTTCTCTTTGGACTCCTGTGTAATGAAGCTTTTGATGCCAATGACTGTTTTGTTTATTTGCCTCAAACAGAAAGCGGCATGTGCTGTTCCTGTGGAGGATTCCCATTTGGAATATGATTTCGAGGGCCAGGGCTCCTCTGCTGGCTCTGTGGGTTGCTGCAGCCTTCTGGAGGATGACAATGATTTAGATTTCCTCACTGAACTTGGACCAAAGTTCAAGACTCTGGCTGAGATCTGTATGTTTCCTACAGTGTCCCCCAAACCCATATTGGCACAAAATGTTGCAGGTGCTGTCAAAAGCACAGCTGATTTTGTCGAGCCAGTTTTTAAGACCAGACAGGAGCACATTGTTGAAACAAAGCATGCAGACATAAAAACAGAAAGAGTAACGTCAAATACAAATATACTACAGTCATCTGTCAGTACTGTAAGTACTGCCGCATCTATGACACTTCCTACCTCTAAGAGTACTAGTGTCAGACGTTCCTCTCATATTAGTCATTATGATAAACTACCCAGTCCAGTTCAGACTGTTTTACTACAACAGGAACCAATTTACTACACCAGCTCTGTATCACAACCCATACAATATGTAGTTCAACCACATCTACAGAACACACTTTTGTTAGTAGATGGCTCCAACGGGACCAATCGAATTTTTATCCA
Organism: Pelmatolapia mariae; assembly: GCF_036321145.2. NCBI lineage: Eukaryota > Metazoa > Chordata > Actinopteri > Cichliformes > Cichlidae > Pelmatolapia > Pelmatolapia mariae. Next base: position 25,072,294 of record NC_086242.1, on the reverse strand, counting down.
GGACATTGAGAGGTCAAGAAATCCTGCTAGCCACAGTGTTCCAACCAGCCCCATTGCCTTCCTACCCATCAGCCCAGCTATGCCCCTGGGCTCTACGGAGGATAGGAAACTAATGCAGCTAAATGGTCATTGTATGCCGAATAAGGATAAAAGTAGTCAAAAGTAGGAATTAGGAAGGCCAGTTGGAACCAATCTCATCTCAGGGCATTTTGCCAAGAGGTGTTATTCTGGTTAAAGAACCCTTCAGAGTGTGTTAGATTTGGCAGTCAAACAAACAAACAAAAAAGTTGGTGGTGGTTGTTGTTGTTGTTGTTCCAGTATGTAGACACGTGGAGTGCACATGGGCAGATGTGGTTAGGACCATTCAATGTTTTAAGAGGTTTGTAATGGTGGTAGTAACAAGGCAGACTTGTCCAGACGTAGTTGATCAAATCAGCATAACACTGCTCCAAGAAAATCTTCCATTGGTGTAAACAATGGCTGTCAGTAGCTGTCAACTGTATTCCAAAAACACATGAAGGAGTGGTAGACTGTGTGAAAGTCAGTTTCAAGCTTAATAATTTGGTCATATGATCAACAACAGTATTTAAGCAAAATAAATAAATAATATTAGTCACATCAAATATAGTGATATAAAAACCTTGCATCACAACTGCATTCATGTGAAACTTGATGCTGGAAGTTGGCACATAACATCAACCTAAATATTTTTTACGAGTTCATCATGAACCTGAAGCTTAGTGAAAATGACAGTGAACCCAGTGGAGTGTTGCTGAACTAAAATCAATAAGCTTGATTGATTTTCCACTCTGTAATGCATGCGCAGGATGAACTGATCCCAAAAATATAAATGCGGGGCAAAAAGGTGTGGTGATTGTGGCATTTAGCATGCAAAGGATAGATGGATGTTTCTTGAATGCAAAAGTTTGTTTTCTCATTATGTGATAGTGTTCTTATTTAACAGGGAGTCAATGAAGAGGAACCAGTATAGGACAAATATGATCTCTCTTTCTAGTCCCTGTCAGTACTCTCCAGCTTATGAGCTATCTACTTTAAGGTGCGCATTTGAGAGTCAAGTACGTCTGATTTGAGGCTCTCTTTTTTCATAGAAGCTACAGTATCCAGAGTCATAAGCAATGAAGATGTAAAATTATTAACAAAATAATCAACCTCTGTGGATTAGCGTTCAAGTAGCTGCTCTGCACTCTGTTGGCACAAGGCACTAAAGAAGAGCAGACGAATGATATCTTTAAACTTGGTAAACTGACTGCTTCTTATATAGCGCTTTTCTACTCTATCTGAGCACTTTACACAACTTGACTCATTCACCCAGTCACGGCAGCACTTTTTTCCTATGCTCTTTCTCTGTAAGTCCTTTCTTTCTTTTTCATACTCGGATGGATGCATGAGAGAGCAGACTTTTGAGACGTATTGCTGCAAGTGTACTTATACTTTCTTATATTAGAATATAAGGGATTAAATGTTTAGTTAAATATCTTTACATTGACCAAAAGAGGAGTTTCACTGGTCCGGTTCACTTAAGAATGTAATGTAAAATTAGTTTGATATCCCTGTCTTAGGGGGTTGTCTGATTATAGGTTGTCTTACAGTGTAAAGCACATTTAACTGACTCTTGTTAGGATTTGATGCTATATAAATAAAACTGAATTGAACTGATAGCTGGGACAGACCCTGTCTCATTGTTTGATTTCAAATCTACTTTCATGTTGTACAAAGTCAAACACTGACTCATTGTTAAAAACACACACACACACACATGGATCTGCATATCTAAGTCCAATTAAAGTTCATTCTTCACCAAGGCAGCCTGGAGATAAATGTCACAACAAATACATGTAATGTTATGAGGACAAGAAAGCAGATGAGACAGCTCACTTTCCAGAATATGCTGATGTGTTTATTTACTTTTTGATTGACAGAAAAAAAAAAAAGCTTTCACAAAGTAACAACATAAAACACTTAAATTGTTTTATACTGTCTGGAACTAAAGACCGCAGAGATCTGACAATATGAAGGGCTCTAGCACCTGCTAGTAAGAGGCACAACTCCAGGGAGTAGGTGCTACATTAACATTTTAACAGGTTTGGCTCATTTGTTCTTTTATAGAGATTTGTGGGCATGAAAAACGTGACGATTAGACAGTTAGGATCAAAGAGCTACAAAGAACACAGGCTACTTTGTTTAGATGAAACTGGGATGAAATATAAAATACTCAGACCAACTTGAGCATGGCAGGGAGTGATTTTGTTTTCTTTTTAAAATTTCAGTTAGTACTCTTAGTTTCATGACACAATTGGGCCATTATTTAGAAAATGTCTCTACTTTATCAACTCTGAAATAACAACCACTGTAGCTATAAACAACAGCAACTTAACACATTTTGGGTTTTTCACCATATTAACGAACTTGACGGTTTATCACCAAAATGGTGAACTTACTGGCAAACACCCAAAGAGGTATGAACGTCCCAAACTGTCAAGGTCATAAAGTCATCACATCAGGTTCTTAGTAGCCATAAAAGCAAAACCTCGTTTCTGCTTGTCTTCATGCACATGGAAACTAGTTATGGCCTACAATATTTTGTGCACAGATGTATTTTAAAACTGAGCCATACAGAATGAAGAAAATAAAATATGTTTTAAGGTGTAGCCATTGTTTTGATTAGCCTCAAAGCTTGAGGATCTTTGCACAAAATATGTAGTTGCCTTCAAACTATATTCTCTTGGAAGGATGTGAAACACAGATTGTTTATTTATTTATCATTTTTAAAGGCACCTCAGCTACAAAGGACATGGATAAAATGTCCACTGCCCTGACAGCTCAGTCTTAGTGCATCGTTGGCAAGATTTTCTTAAAAATGACCCACAGTTAGTCATGGTAGATCATTAAAGGATGACAGGACATCAAGGCAAGAGAGGACAAAGTATGCAAAACATTCCATCAAAACCTTTTGGATCTGAAACATGAAAAACATACTGCATACTCTTTTAGACTTCATATAAGTAATATGAAGGGTGAAAATCATTGATAATTCAGTAAAATAGAACATTTTTTAATATCTATGCTAAGAATGTAAAGTCATAAAGTAACATAAAAACTCAAGGCACAAATACTACAAATAGAATAACCATTGCCCAATGGTGAACACATTACCTGAACAACCTTACATACTTTTAGACTACTGATAATCATGTGATGAAAAAGTCAGTTTCACCTGATACTGAGACCCAGTGAGCTGACAATCAAGAAAACTCTCACCCACTTCTGTATATGGACCAGTTTTGGCCAGTTAAGTCACCTCCTAAAGGAGCTATATGTTAGCTGCCCTGTCAGACCATCTATCAGTTCATAATGGAAAATACTCTTATTACACAGACTGACTTAAAGCAAAAAAACATATACTATAGACTTTCAATGGATTCAGTCAGCAACCACACCTACCTATAGATCTTTAGTCTATCTGGCTGTTTGAACTACATACAGTTTCCATTTTCTTCCAGTTAGCATGCTTGTGTTAGGATTTAAGCACCACAAAAAATATCCCAGCAGAGGGGTATGAACCCTCAGGTGTACACTGATAATGGACATGGGGCAAGTTAATGTACCAGATGATCTAATCCAATCCCATGTGAAACAAGGTTTTTATTCTGAATACTGCTTCCCAAAATTTTAATATTTTACTACAAGTTGGAAATTAAGGCATTAGTACTGTCACTGGAGGATCACATTAATACAAAATATAACCAAAAACAAAACATGACAGCAGAGTCACAAGAAAGACAAGTGCATGCCTTTAGATCCTGCAGATCCTACTCTGTGATAAAGCAGAGTGTTTCTGAAACCTGAGCCTGGATGGGATTGTAGGTTCTCACTAGTCTTTCCATATCATGACCTTTCACAGCTCAAAAACATAGAACATACAGAAAATATAAAACAAAATTCTCTCCATCAGTGGGATATTTTAATTTCAGTGATCAAGATATCTTTCTATGAACTTAAAAAATATAAATATGCAAGCAATAATGCATCATCTGTTGCCAGTCATTTTGATGCATTTTAAATTTTTCTTGTTTAAGAGTTACTTCTTAGCAAAAGTACCTTAAACATCTGTTACGCAGTTTATCTGCAGATTTCAAACTTTTAACACAATATAAGCCATCTCCTTCCACTTCCAATTTTACAAAAGGCAAACTTCACCTGCTGTTGAAAACCACATAGAAAAAATAGGATGCAACGATGTATATGTTTAAAACTTCTATCGAATTGATTTTCGTTTAAATGCGTGGTCATTTAAGTGAATCTGATGCTGATGTGTTCTTGATTTTCCCTAAATAATTGTGTGCTTTTATTGCAATATTGCCTGAGGATCTAGAGATTGAAACATTCAACAATTTCCAGCCAACCAAAACACTAAAATTAGTTATACTATATGGATATGCCATTGTACAATTTTGCATTAAATCCAAGGTTTAATTTGCAAATCACTGAATTTGTCTTGTTTCTTACGTGGTACCCATTCACACAAAATCAGGCTGGACAGTTTGTGTTCATTTCTTATTCTGACTAATCGGTCTCTAGGTAGGCATGAATCGCAGTTACAGAGGTAAACATATTTGGTCACCAATGCTCTAAATTAGTGGACAATCCAAAGCAGGAACACCATTTTGGCTGACAACCAAAAACCAAATTGACACATGTATAGGAGAGTAAGAGGTTCATTCTGAAGCTGTTTAACAGGATTCAATAATCAGCAAATAAAGTCCAGGACAAACGTGGACAGAGAACTATTTAACAACATAAAATCTCCAAACATACAAATCATGGTCAAATTTAAATCCTAGAGACACAGAGAATCATAACGGTCAATATGTCACCAAAAATTCTGTGTACACATTTCTCTCATTACGCTCTCTAGTGCTTAGGTTTAGAAAAAAACCTGTTTTCACAGCATGAATACCTATGAGAAGCTCACACCAATGTTCTCTCGTTCTGGCTCTTCTCACTGCTTGGCAACTTTGGAAGAAAAAAACAAAACAAAAAAACCCAAACATTTAAAGCCACAGTCCAGACACATCATCCACACATCAAATTGCCATGCTTCATTACATGGTACAGTACAATAAAGAGGTCTATCATATCGTCCAGCACTTGGAAAAAAAAACAAAACAAACAAAAAAAAAAGCATAGAAAATCATAAAAAACAAAAACATTTGAGACAAAAAATATAGACTTATGTGAAACCATGAACCTGTACTAAGCATGTTGTGTGGACACGCTGGCCAGCCATGCTCTTTTTACAAAGTCATGGAGCGCCTTAGTCATGCTTTATCTAACTTTTATTTGTACAGTGCACATTTAAAAAATAGAAATAAAATAATTTAAATACGCAGATCTCTACCTGATGAAATTAATTTAGGTTTGAAAAAAAAAAGTGTAAAAAAAAAATTAAGGCATGCAAAAGATGATAACAAATAATGAGATGTGGATGCTTTTTGACCCAAACATCTTACATCGTTAGAACTTCCAGCTGGAAAGGAATGATTCACTCTTCTTAAATACTCAAATCAAGGGTAGCTGCCAAAATAAAATTCATATCCACTGGAATATCACTGTATTTGCTCAAGCATTCAAAGACTATTTACATATCTGTGTTCTGTGATCATTAAGAGGCTGATATTTACATACATGTTCATGCAGATTCAGCAGCAGTGCAGGAGAAAAAACAAGACAAAAGAGAAATACTAAACATCCTGAAACAGAAAATAAATACAATTTATCAAAATAAGAAAAAAAAATGTACATCATACATATATATGTATATAAATGTTAACAGTGTCTCCCTCTTTTAAAAAGATTACTGTTATAACAAAATGATATGTATAAAACAAATGAAATAAAAATTCAGAAAAAAAAAAGTTTATTGGCTTGTAAGGTGATGGTTTTATACATCAGACGTGAAGCAGTGCAGAGCCGAGAGCAGGGAGCTGTGGTTTTGCCACATTAAGGCTTTGCAGTAAACATTAGAGTTGAGATAACTGCTGCTCAAGATTAATGTCGACTTGTAGTTAAGCTGGTACAAACAAAATGACATGCAGCAACAAACCCATCAATTCACACTCAGCACACCCACACATTTTTCAACTGACACACAGAATGAATAGTTCATCTTTAGAAACTAGCCACTGCCTTTGAAACACAAAAAAACTTTTTTTATTTGGATTGGATTTTTTCCACAGCAAGATTTCTTGGCAGCATTATATGGCGCTTCTCTTTATCCCTCAGAGCCTGTGCCACCTCCTCTTCTCCACAGCTTTACCTCTGAACTGCTGAAGATAACACCAGGAGGTCAGACTGGAAGAGAACAGGGTGAGCTCAGGGAGTGCAGGAAGATGTGGCTGGGTCAGTTCAGTACTCTGTGATAGGGGCAAGCTCAGGGTAAAGGTCCACAGAGATGTTCTTGTAGAGACTACTAAGCGAGATGTGTGGACTGTAACGCAAGTTGTTGAGACCATCCAAGTGTTGCCGCTCTTTGGAATATCTTAGGAGTTTATACCTACAAACAAAAAAGTGACACAGTATCAGTACACGTTACCTGCTCTACTCCTATTTGGGCATTTACGAGATTGAAGCATCAGGTTATTAGACCCAAAGTGTCTAAACTGGTCCAACATTAAGGTAACAATTATCTAAATATAGTCAGGTCCGGAAGTACTTGCCCAGTACTTTTGTAATTCTGCCTCTCTACACCACCCCCAATGGACTGCATATCAAACAGGTGCTGCTAATCAAATATACTTGCGTAACTGATCATCAGCAAATGTGAACACATTCTCAAAAGCAGATGTTTAGTCAATTTGCTGGTCTGGAGCACTCAGGTGTGTGTTAGCACAATGCCAACTTTCCGAGGACAACCTAGCAAATTTACACCAAATGTACCCCAGCCTGTGCAATGCTCACAGAAATAAAATAAAAATAAAAATAAAAAAACCCAAGAGATGCATCTTGGACTCCACAGGTCCCAGTTAGCACTGTTAAATACCAGAGTTCATAACAGTACAATTACACAAAGACTAAACAGGTATGGCTTGTCTGGAAGGGTTGCCAGGAGAAAGCCCCTTCTCTCTCTAAAAAAAACAAAAACAAAACATGGCTCAGTTTTGCAAAGTTAGATATAAACATACCATACAGGTAAGACCAAAAGAGAAGATGCTTGGCTATAATTCACAAGGCCAAATTTGGTGAAAACAGCATATTAACAAAAACACACTATCAAGTACAGACTTGGAGGATTGAGGACTTGGACTTGTGAGTCAACCATGAACTCCTCTGTATAGCAAAGTATTCTAGAGTCAAACATGGGGCTCTCTCCCTCTGACTACTAAATATAGAACAGAATGACTGAAAATGAAAGAAAGGAATCACGGTATTGCAACAGCCCAATCAAAGTCCAGATCTAAACTTGACCGAACCTCAACAACGTCAGATACAGAGGGCCAAAGTTCTACAATAATTAGAGAAACTGATCATACTGAAAATGATTACTGGTTGCAGGCCTTTACGGCAAACAGCTTCAGTTGTCGACTATTTGAACTGTGTCGTTTTATTTTCAGTCACTGAAAATCATAAACTCTGTTGGATTGAGATCAGGTGACTTACTTGATCATTAAAGAATATCCCATTCCTTTGCCCTAAGAAACTCTTGGATTCCTTGTAGTAGACTTTTGGTCATTATCCATTTGTACTGTGAAGCACCATTTGTTACATTTTGCAGTATTTAGCTTAATCAGAGCAGGGAGTATAGCCCTGTATACCTTCAGAATTCATCCTGCTACTTCCATCAGCAATTGCATTATTTAAAAAAAAAGGCACATGGTTCCACATTCCCAGGCCATAACATTTCCGCCATGTGACACTGGTGTGAAGTTCAGATGGTGTGCAGATCAGCGTAAAGGCAGATACAGTAGATGCACTCTAAGATCTCAACACCATTACCAATGGTGTGACTTAAGAAGGTCTGAAGTTAATACAAACACCTCTTGTAGCAACTTTCAATTGTGCATACAGTTTCCTCTCATAAACAGACCCATAGACAAGCGAACACATCAGGGTACAAAGATACAGACTGGTGGAAACCATAATCCAATTCAATTCCTGGATGGCCTGCTCTGCTCTTTTTTCTAAATTATGTTTGTGTACAACATATTTGTATGCACTATCTAGAGGATGTTAGATCTGCTGCAGTTAGAATCAAAACAAAATAAACTCAAATTAAAATTAAAGGTTTAATGCTTTTTAAAAAGATATTATTCATTAGAGTTAGGACATTTTGTAAATGTATTTTTTAATATGAAAAAAGAAACTTTACCTCCCAAGAAACTGCACCTCTCCTCTGTGATGGTGAGGAATTGATTTATACTTGCCAATCTCCCCCTCTGGTCGTGTCACATTCAGATCGGCATACTGAACCCTGCAAGGTAATCAAGCTGCATCACTATTTACAGAATTAAAACCAATATTAGTGTATACATAACATCAATAATAATTATGGGCTTTTAATTATTCCTTCAAACTAGTCTTTTTGAAGGTTGCAATGACTGTAAAGCATACATTTGAAAAAAGAATTGGGTGCACAAGTATGAATTTACATTGGACTTTTTAAGCACAGGAATGAAAAATATGTTTTTCTGTTTTCTATTTTGTGCATGTAAAATGTATAACATTCAGAACTTATGTCAACGACGTTGCTAAATTGTGTGAACAAATGTTTTTCAGTACATCACTGCAGGAGGGGCTTGTCAGTCGGAAGGTTGGTGGTTCAATCCCTGGTATAGAAACAGCCACTCAAAATAGCCGGTTTCAGCCAGATGTCAGTCGGCTGTCTGTTAACTGACAGACAACTTTCAGCTAGCAGTCAGCGGTTGGGAGTCTCCCCCTCCGTCCTTTAGGGTGTATCTACTTTCCACTATAAACAAGCCCCTTTAACTTAATTGGAGAGTGTCACCAAGAGATTTCTTCCAAAAAACCCCGACTTGGATAGTTAGCTGCAGATGATTTTTTCAGTATTACTGTAGGGTCTTTGCCTCATAATTAGGGCTGTGAGTGTTAACGTATTAATGCCATCATCACGATTAACTAATAACGATTAATTTTAACGCAATCAACCCATCTGGAGCACAGAATGGACAAACTGCCCGAAATGCATTGACAGAGACTTTTCAGGGATTTTGAGTCATTCTGCGCTCCAGATGGGTTAACTACGTTTAAAAAAATGTAATCGCGTTAATCGTTAATGCTGACAGCCCTACTTATAATAGAAAGCACATTGCGGCCACTGTTTTGAGTCCATATAAATAAAATTGAATTGAATTTCACATTCTTTTGACAGCTTTCATTGTAAAAACTTAGAAGTTACGTTTTAAAAATGTAAAATAAACTTAACAGCCAGTTTGACCATTCAGACACTTTACACTGCAAATCACCAAAACTATTTCCAGTAAACAGCTTTTCCTTGTGTTCCATTTCAATTGAATCTAATAAACAGATACAATTTCAAAGAAAATTAAATACAGAAAAATAATATTCTTGCACAGAAGCTTCCTCATAGATCCCAAACCAGATGTGGAGGTTATTTTTGAGACTACTGCCTATTGTTTGCTGGGCTGTTACTTCTTCAGACTTCTGTTTCAATTATGAGTTTCCTTTTTTCTGTTAGGTTGCAATTTAATATTTTATTTTTTAGATTTCTTCAGACTCTTATATTGTGCAAAAGTCTTGAATGACCCCAGATTTCTCTATATTTTGCTTAATAGAGGCCAGAACTTCACCTAGTATTTTTAGGTGCTGTCCAGGCTTTATGAAGGCATTTCAAAGTCATTTTTTGGACAGTGGCTACTTGTCCAAGATTTTTAGTAGATCACACATTGCAAACTCAGCAGTTTATCTAGCAGCTTCCTCGGTAGCTGGTAAAGTAAGAACACAACGTAGTTGGTAACTCACCTGTTCCATAAGTCATCATCCTCTCCACCCCAACCCCAAAATGCATTGGGAAAACCATTAATCTTCCAGAACTGATCCACAGTGAGCCCACTCACACCACCAAAGAACTCACTATATGGAAGTCTGAAAACAACAAAAGAACACATGTTTAATAAAAATCTGAAACTTTCTAGTTGGTTAATAATTCTAGGTCTGTTGCAATTAAATTATTATCCTACCAGTCTGGTAAATTTTCCACACACTCACATGTACATGTATTTGTCCAGCTTGGCAGCAAAGTGGCGTGGCATCTGACCACAACCATAGTAGTTTCTGTCATTTTCAGGGATATGGTCAACATCATGGAAAATCAAGCAGTCCCAGTCCAAGTCCTTCATAGCTTCCATGAATCCCACATTAAATAACATGGCTCTGTTGAATGGCTGGCTTCCACTCTAAAAAGTACACATTTCTGGTGAGCATGGTGCAGTTTTTTGTTTTTTTTGCCAATAACAACAATTCAGTATAGTAAACTACATTAGCACTTATGTAAAGCAAGCACACTGAATTGCAAATGAGATCTGAAACAATGCAATTAGCAAATTGCATAGCTCACAGTAAAACAATAACTTTAACATGTGAACTAGGCAAAAAACACTATCAGTCCTAACTATATGTAACTTTTGCACTACATCAGACAAGTTATTGCAGACAGTACATTTGGTTTTGTAACAGATATAAACGTAACAACTGATTATTTTCATCTCACTTGTACTCAAACTACTGTGAGGATGGATGCATGGATTTTAGCAGTATTTATAATAGTTTTGGGGAGGGGGGGTCTCCCATGGCAAATTGCTCCTGGGTCAGGGACCACACAAAGAGCAGTTCATGAGAAGAAGTAGTAGTATAGCTGGTATTGATGAGGAAAAAAAGCAAAGAAGATGTTTGGTGTATCCTCCGGAGCAAAAAGGTGCTCTCCAATGCATCCATGGGAGCACTTAGGTAATGCTTAATTCTTAGATAGAACAGAGAGCAATCTACAGTAAGCCTCCAGACATTGTATTGAAAAATGCAGATGAACGGTTAACAGCTTGCCATCCTGTTTCACATGGAAGCAAACAGGGGTAACTCTAAATGGAAGCATGGGTGTACTAGACCATATTTATTTCACAAGCTTTCCCAACATTTTTTAGATTGAAAGTGATATAATATAAAAATACTGTGTTAATTAAATTGCATTAATATTTAAAACTATAAAAATAAAACTTTCTTCACAGACCAACAAAAATGCACATGGGCCAGTAAAACTTTGAGACACTGCCCAGAGGGTTTTTAGGCTGGACACTAAATTATTATTAATATTAATTAACATCTATACCATCGTAATGTCTTGCACAAAAACTTCAGAATACTGATATGCTCACTTTTCTTCACTGCAGCCACAACACACACCTTTAAATGCTTACAGACACAAAGTGACTCATTCACTAGCACACTTAAACAAATCTACCAGGAGATAAAACACTGTCAGAACACTTTTTGCCTTCTATTGAAGTAAGTAAGCCTTCCAAGAAGACAGAGTAAAGGTACATTTTTTATGCCTTAGTTTAGATTGCATACATATCTAAACGACTTCACCACTCAGGAGGATCGTAAAGAAGACCTGGACAGTTTGCAGCAATTTATTGACGAGTGTTTCGAGTGCATTGTTATGGGAAAACCAGGTAACAAGGCACCGACTCTCTCCAGCAGCAAAGGAACAGCGTCCTCGAATTGAAGCCCCCCTGAAGACTCACCAGAACCAGCTTCTCCACCAAATGGCGACATGGTGGACATTTTGGTGTCCATAGACAAAAAAAACCCCAAAAAAAAAAAACCATCCAACTTTGACGCACGCTTGGCATTCCTGGAAATCCTGCATAAAGATTTTTAGATGCTGCACGAGTCCGTGGAGTTCTGCTAGCAGCAGCTTTATCACTACCAAAACAACACGGCATGGCTGTATTGAGTCAGCTGATCTGTATTGAGTCAGCTGATCTGTATCTACACATACGTCTCTTTCTACTTTCACACTAATAGACATGTCTATAGGACAATTACTAGGGGTGAGTTTTTACCAGAAACACCAGAATCTCAGCTTAAAGCTCACAAAACTATTTCGACAACCACTAAACAGCAAAAGATTAAAGAGCAGGTAAACAGATTCTGCAAACAGATGTAAAAACAACTGTCGGGTCACGTACGCGGACACGTCATCGGTGCTGAAAGCAGACAGCTCACACATTCTGAAGCTGCAGGTTTCATCACTGTGACCAAAATTCACAGTGATGAAACCAGCAGCATTAGAAGATCAAAACTACGCTTTACATTTGAAAAACATTGTCATGAATTTTGTCTTAGCTTCGCTGTTTTGCTTCCACCACAATAAAAAAAAAAGAAAAAAAAAAAATCACACTTCCTGCACATCTCTCTCTCTCTCTCAGTTTACCATAAAAGAAATCTCTATTTTTTGCATTATTCACTTGTTTATTACGCACCAGTCTACCGTTGTGTACAGTTTTATGTACAGTGCTGTTGGCCAATGTTTTTTTTTGGCCGACAGCACTGTGTGTTCTTTTACATAATTTGTGTTCTTTTACACATTATACAGGACAAAGGCTGTTCCAAATGGGCATCACACCTTCAAAAATCTGCACCTATTGCAAAGATAAATCTGCTGAGAACTATATCCATGCTATATGGTCCTGCACACCTGCCCAGAGGTTCTGGCAGAAGATATGTGAAGACGTATCCAAATGGTTTAGTTGGTGTATCCCAACCTCACACAAACTGTGAATCTAGGTCAGTGTTTCCCAAACACATAGGTGTGCCGTGAGAAATGATCAGGTGTGCCGTGGAAGATTATCTGGTTCCCCCTGATTACCTGATTAGTACTCTAAGCAATCGGCATGAGTAACGGGCAGAACAATTAAATTCTCTTCCACTAGAGGGCAGTACACCCACCTGCTCTAATTAAATGATTCGCCAACTGTCAGTAAAACAAAAGAAGACGAAGAAGAAATTGCTTAATAGTCATGCTGTGAGACGATGCAGCGCATAATAGCAATAGATAAATATTTGCAAAGAAACAGTAGTCAATTTAAACTGGGTCATGGAGAAAATTCCGGCCCAGATGAAGGCCCTAGCACAACTAGTGGTCAGAAGAAAGCAAAAATAGTATACTGGGGACAAACCGAGCCAATTCAGCGATACCTGGTGCGCAGGGAAACATTATCAATATGCTTTTTGCCACGTTTTGGTTTGGTCGTGTGTCATGTGATTTTTCTAATGTGAAATATGTGCCTTGGCTCCAAAAGGTTGGGAAACACTGATCTATGTGACATGCTCCCTTACTTTCAGTTTTAGCGAACTATAGGCCAAGCTGCCTTTACTTTCCAAGGTTTTAGAGAAAATTGTTTTTCGTCAACTGAAAGATTTTCTAGATGATAATGGCATCTTTGAGGTTTTTCAGTCAGGTTTTAAAACCCTTCATAGCAAAGAATCTGCATTATTAAGGGTTTTTAATGACATCCTTCTTGCATGTGATTCTGGTAACCATGTTGTCCTTGTCTTGCTTGGCCTAACTGCTGCTTTTGACACTGCAGACCACAATATTCTAATTTCTCGATTAAGTGATGTAGTAGGTATTGGTGGCACTGCACTCAATTGGTTTAAGTCTTATTTGTCAGATCGAACTTTCTCTGTCAGCCTTCCCGGTTCCAAATCATCTTCTGCTCCTCTGTCATGTGGCGTCCCACAGGGCTCCATTTTAGGGCCACTACTGTTTTTACTGTATTTATTGCCTCTGGGTTCTATCCTTAGAAGGCATGGGATCGCATTTCATCGTTATGCCGATGACTGCCAAATTTATTTTCCACTGGACCCAGATTTGGGACCTCTGGAAGTTTATTTTTAACCTGTTATTACTGATCTTGGTTTTAAGTTGGACAGTGATTTTAAATTGGACAACCAAATCAGAGCAGTGGTGAAGTCCAGTTTTTATCATTTAAGGCGACTGACAAGAGCAAAATCTTTTCTTTCGAGGCAGCACCTTGAAATAGTGATCCATGCTTTTATTTCCTCCCGCCTGGACTACTGTAACGCACTTTATGTGGGGGTCAGTCAGTTGTTGCTCTCATGTCTGCAGCTGATTCAAAATGCTGCTGCACGACTCCTAACAGGAACTCGTAAAAGAGAGCATATAACCCCTGTCCTGGCCTCACTGCACCGGGTGCCTGTGTCTTTTAGAGTTCATTTTAAAATTGTTATGTTTGTTTTTAAAATGCTTTCACAGGCTTGCCCCGCCTTACCTCTCTGAGCTTCTTCATCCCCACACACCCTGTCGGTCTCTCAGGTCAGCTGACCAGCTGCTCCTGGAGATACCGAGATCCAGGAGGAAGCTCAGAGGGGACAGAGCCTTCTCTATCGTGGCTCCAAAATTATGGAATAATTTGCCCTTGCACGTTAGAGAGGCCCCTTCACTGTCCACTTTTAAATCACGTCTTAAAACCCACTTTTATTCTTTGGCTTTTAACCTCAGTGAGACTTAGTTTTCCGTTGAATTTTAATTAGTTATTTAATTAATTATTTTATTTTTTCTTTCTTTTATTTGTCTTTTATTTATATCTTATGTAATTTTATTTTATGGTTCCAATGTACAGCACTTTGTGTCAGCTGTGGTTGTTTTAAAGTGCTTTATAAATAAAGGTGATTGATTGATTGATTTCTTATGCATTGCTAAGAAAACTATCATTATGAACTGGATATATTAAAAAAAAGTATTAATCAATATAGAAATGTACTTCTAGATCACATCAGTCTGGAGAGAGCATCTGCTTCCTCCAAAAAACAAACAAACAAACAAACAAACAAAACTGAATGAATTTGTTTCTCTCTGATCAATCCCATTACTTTGTGGGGGTGGTCGGCTGTAGTATTTCCCTGTATGTCTTGCACATGGATGAAGGTGAGTATTGGGCAGTTCTTGTGCGCCTGGAGCCCTGGGACCCTGTTTCCACCAGGGTGGCCGGCCTCTAGTGTAGTCGGCTGCCCGTGACCTCTGGTTGTCTGGGACTCCCACCCTTTGGCTGCGGGCACCCGTCCTACTCCTGCTCAGATGCATGCGCGCAGATATCACCGAGATGCATGGCCTTAGGTTTTAGGTACTCTTGGAGCTGCGGATCGCCCGGTTGTCCTTGATCTGTATCCATTTACCCCCTGCCCCCTCTACTTTTCCCCCCTCCCTGCTCTGCCTTAGACAGACAGAACAGGATTTTGAAAAGGAAGGAAAAATCTATTGCATATATTTATTATTATATTTGACTTAGACCTTTGACTGTACTTTATTTATATATTTTTGCATTTAAGAAAATGTTTTCTTTAAAAAAATGATATGGAACAATCAAGGAGTTTTCTTTTTCTGGCAGATGTATGCAGTTAAACATTGCAATTTCTAAAATGGAAACTACTTTAGAAAACATTTAACCCAACAAAGTTTAACCCAACCAGGAAAGTTCACTTTGAAAGACTTTTGAATATTTATTGTTGCTATTTCGATTACTACAATCAAAAGTTGCAGTCCTAGTATCAAGAATGTCATGTGGTAATGGTTCATCCCTACAATTGGTTTTCATTGGGAGCTATTCCTTGGAAAATGCTGAGCTCAGAAGAATCACATTCAGTTGAATAATAACCGTATACCCTTCAGTGCAATTAACAGACAACTCACTGTACCTGCTCAATGACGTAGAAGCCAAAATGCAGTCGCTGTCTCTGAAGCATGGGGATAAGGTGTTGGAAAAGGATGGGAAGATGTTCATGGCGATTTCTAAATGGAATAAGGATGGCCACCTATAGATATCAGAATAAGAATCAGCACAACAATGTGCAGTTATTAACTGAAGTTAGTAGCCCAACAAATATTCTCTAATAATTTCTCACTACTCATTTCCTCTTTCACCCCACCAAGTTTGTGGCAGATGCCTGCCCACCTTGAGTTTGGATCTTTCAGAGTTTTCCTTCTGTTAAAAGGGAGTTTTTATTGCCTGTTATCAACAAATGCTTTCTTGTAGGAAAATCATTAGGATTATATCTATAGTAGAATAAGGTATTAGCATGCATAACATGGATCTTGATACCATCCTTACTTTTATTCTCTGTGAGAGTAAAATATTTCTTTGGTTATGTGACATGAACAACCACAAGAGTATTTACTAATAGTAACATACAAAGCAGGAAATGAATAACAATCTCATGTGCCATGTAAAGAACATGCAGGATTTTGCACAGTTTGAACAAAAATTTATTTTACTGTCACTGATTTATGCTGTTCATCGACTGTTTGAATGTTTTATTCCTTAATCTAATTCAATTCAATTTAATTCAATTCAATTTAATATAACTTAATTTAATAGGAAAACACTGTCAATAGAGTCAAATAAGGCATCATAGACACTTCACTTGCTTACTGTTGTATATAGCCCACTTTAAGCCAAGAAAACTATGTGGACAAATTTGGAAATGGAAGAATTGGTGATGATTTTGGCTAAATATACCACCACAACTGAGGTGAATCAAAAAATTATCCAAAGCCAAAAGAAAAGCAGACTTCCGGCTTCCAGCTTCCAGTCAAGACACTAAATTTATTTTTGAAAATTACATTTTAATATGCCACATAAGCACAATCAAAAGGTTTGTTTTTTGTGACACATGCTGGACTCACTTATTGGTCATTAATGCCTTTCTTCCCGAATTACTCGATTAATCAATGAAATAGTCGATAGATTATTTGATTACTACAATCATCTATAGCTGCAGTTCCTCCAGAAGCCATACCAGCCAATACAAATGTTTTAGTATGTTTCATCATTAGTCTTTACAATATACAATTACCAGACTTGTAAAACCCACCTTCCAGCGAGGTCTACAGTCCTTTGGTTTCCACTGGCCTCCAAACTCGACGCCAAAAAACTTGGAGAACTTCATTTCTATCACCTCCATAGGGACCTCTGTCATATTTACTTCCATAAGGCCCTCTGAGGAGATTATTTTTAAGCGGGAGGTTATTCCACAAATATACTTGGAATGAAAAACTAAAAAAAAAAAAAAAACTACAACAAAATATTTTTTCCCCTTTCCCCCCAAAATCTTACTGAGCCACTTTAACACTTATCTTCTGATATCAATGTACTCACTCATAGAAGGTAATCGTTCTGGGCAAGGGAGGTTCTGAGCGTAGGTAAAGTTCTCAGGGAGGTAAGTAGTTGGTTGGGCCAGGTATTCACTGGAGTTAGTGCCATCAGGATAATCTGTAGTATAAACAACCAAAATAAGGTACAACTTTATCCCAGCTACATAGTAATATGGCCCCCGAAGCAAATGCTAAATGCGTCAGAGTGGTACCCTTTCACTGGCTCATTGATATACTTAATGTTCCAGTGAAGAAGTAAAAGCACTACTATGAACAACAATGACTGAGGCAATAGCAACCGGTTGCTGTTGTACAATTGTTATCCAGTACTACAAGTTTACTACCTCTTTTGTACTAAATGTGATTAGTGTTGCTTGTGTGACTCAATGAAACAGAGCAATACAACAGAATAGTTCGGCATCTTTCCTAGTCTTACTGGCGATTTTGCTACCGAGCTTTACACTACAGGCCGCAGTCACCTTGTTCTACACATAATCTGGTATAACTCTCAAACGCACACAGTAAAGCAGATAACTCATAAGTTGTAGAGAAAATGGCATATCACAAATTTAGAAGATCATCATTTAGCCTGGAGAAATACTTTTGCTCCTTTATAAGGAAGCCCTCTTTAAAGCTCGAACATTATACTATTCATCATTGATTGAAGAAAATAAGAACAATCCTAAGTTTCTCTTCAGCACTGTAGCCAGGCTGACAAAAAGTCAGAGCGCTATTGAGCCAACCATCCCTTTAACATTAACTAGTAATGACTTCATGAACTTCTTCACAAATAAACTTCCAACCATTAAAGAAAAAAAATACTCATAATCACTTCACAGATGTAACATTATCTTACAGCTACTTCCAGTACCACTGATATTTATTTACTCTTTTTCTCCAGTTGATCTTTCTGACTTTGGAGGAAGTAATTACTTCCTCCAAACCATCAACGTGTCTTTTAGACCCCATTCCTACAAGACTGCTCATATAAGTCCAACCATTAATTAATGCTTCAATCTCTATTAATCGTCTATGTATCACAGGCCTTCAAGCTGGCAGTAGTTAAACCATTACTTAAACCATCTCTTGACCCAGCAGTCTTAGCTAATTATAGGCCAATCTCCAACCTTCCTTTCATTTCAAAAATCCTTGAAAGAGTAGTTGTCAAACAGCTAACAGATGATCTGCAGAGGAATGAGTTATTTGAAGAGTTTCAGAGCTGATCACAGCACAGAAACAGCTTTAGTGAAGGTTACAAATTATCTTCTTATGGATTCTGACAGTGGACTCCTCTCTGTGCTTGTTCTGCTAGACCTCAGTGCAGCGTTTGATACTGTTGACCATAATATTCTATTAGAGCAATTAGAGCATGCTGTAGGTATTACAGGTACTTTGTTATGGAGTTTCACAGGGTTCAGTTCTAGGACAAATTCTGTTTACATTATACATGCTTCCATTAGGCAGTATCATCAGAAGGCATAGCATACATTTTCACTACTTTCACTACTATGCAGATGACACCCAACTTTAACCATCCATTAAGCCAGATAACACACATCTATTAGTTTAACTGCAGGAATGTCTTAAAGACATAAAGACCTGGATGACCTCTAATGTTCTGCTTCTTAATTCAGATAAAACTGAGGTTAGAAAGTCATCATCAAAGATGATAACCCAAGCAAACCAATCACTGCTGCTGCTCTAGACCCACAATTATCTGGACCCACAAATAAAATAAAATCTTTTGCCCTGCATTCAATGGAAGGGAATATGAAAAACAAGATTGATGAAGCTACAATCTACAATCAGGTGATAGGAGAGCTGATGAGCTCTTGAATCACTCTTGAATGGATGTGATTCAACAAAAAGCTAGAACAATTAACAGGATTCACACAATCAGTTGATAATTAATGAAGTATGATTTTTTTTAATTGAAGTATTAGTGGTGCATATTAATGAACATTTAAAATCAAATTTAACATGTCGTATTTAGCCATCAGGTTAATTTTCATCTGTTGTACCATGGCACGTGCCATTCATGTTTCATGGGTGATTACTTTAGTTTGCTGTGGGAAGAGACAATAAGGTCATTTTAACAGGTGGGCAGACTTGAAAAGGTGAGATAAAGTATACACTGGAGCCTAGAATAGGACTAATCGACTAATCAAAAAAAAAAAAAAAAATCAACAAGATTACTTTGAAACCAAAATAATTTTTAGTTGCAGGCGTGGCTGTAGCTCAGGAGAGCAGGCCATCTACAAATCAGAAGCTTGGTTTTGATCCCCGATTGCTCCAATATCCGTGGCGAAGATATCAACCCCAACTTTCTCTCCGATACATCCATTGTGTATATGTATTGTGGGTGTTGGCACTCTCCGCAGTAGAGTATCACTTCCTTTTCCTGTTACAATACACAGTGGTGTAACTGGAACAGCTGTGTAGCCAATTTCCTTAAAGATGTATGGATAATATTTTATTTCATCTCTGTTGATTCACCAGCTAATTATATATTCACAGAATTCACTCACTGTTTCTTTAGGGATTCATTAGCTTAGCTTAACTGGTAG